>NC_041381.1:335868383-335924989 GCF_002162155.2 Triticum dicoccoides | reverse complement strand
GGTAGGGGGAAGGGAAGAGAGGAGGGGGAGGGGGAGGTAGGGGGAAGGGAAAGAGAGGAGGGGGAGGGGAGGGACGGGTGGGGAAAGGTGGTGGGTTGGTGCGGGTTAGCAGTAGCGCGGGATCTAAAACACGCTGCTGCTAAGGAATTAGCAGCAACGTGCTTTGGGATATGGCGCTACTGCTAACTGGGACAAAAAAGTGTGGCAAATTGAAATTTAGCAGCAGCGATCTCAAAAAAAGCGCGCTACTACTACATCCTTATCAGTAGCGCGGTTCGCGCGACCGCGCTACTACTAATTAGAGTTAGGTGAACACCGCCGGTCGATATTTGTAGCAGCGCGTTTTACGCCGAGCACGCTACTGCTAAATCCTTATCAGCAGCGAGTTTCCCGCACAGGCGCTACTACTAGTTAGCAGGAGCGCTCCTTTTTGAGCCGCGCTGCTGCTAAGATTTTGTGTATAGGCTTTTCCCTAGTAGTGCGCCCTTAGCTAGGCATAAAGCAAGGATCTAAGTTTTGTCATCCTGGTCCAACTCTTCAATCAAACACTTAGAATTATTCAAGGAATTAGCATAAAGATTTTCAATGACAATACTTCTAGGAACAATTTAAAGAATTAATTCTTGCCCAAGGGATCTCTTATAACTTCAAAAAAATCTGGATGAATACTAATCATCTTAAGATCCACTTTATTGTTATTACTAGAAGTTGCACCCTTGTTCTTAGTGACTTGAGTAGTCTTGCCGATCTTTACGGGGGTTTTTTCTATAGTTTTAGTGGAGGCAAAAGCCATGCTTAAATTACTAAAGATTTCTTCCAGTTTGTCAATCCGAGACGGGCTTTCTTCAATTCTCTCATGAATTACTGTCCCCCTTTCTTTCAACAACTTAAAAACTTCTCCTGCTTTTGACCCAATTTTAGTGGTAAAATTATGCATCTTTTTATCCAAATTTTCAATATGATCTTCGGTAAGCATTTTCTTTTCAAAAGCATCTAATCTTTCCATGACATGCTCAAGAGTCAAAGCTGTTTCATTAATCAAAAGGGGTGGTGAGCCCACTAAATTTCCGATAGCATTAAAAGCATCAAGAGAAGGACACATCAAGAAATTTCCATCGGTAATCATATCAAAGATGAATCTATACCAAGTGGTGATGCCCACATAAAACCAGTGAAGAAGAACAACGGTAGATTGCTTACGAATCGATCTATTATGAGCATTGCAAATACTATACCAAGCATCTTTTAAATTCTCTCCTCCCCTTTTTTAAAGTTGAGAACTTCATTCTCGGGAGTGCACGGAACTGAGGAAGAACTATCCATAATGATAAGAGTAACAAAAAAGGTTGCACACAAAACAGATCCGGCAAGAAAACGGCGAATGAAAAAAAAGCGAATAAAACGACAATTTTTTGTGAAGTGGGGGAGAGGAAAACGAGAGGCAAATGGCAAATAATGTAAATTGCGAGGAGATGAGATTTGTTATTAGGAACCTAGTAGATGTTGAAGATCCTCCCCGGCAACGACGCCAGAAAATTCCTTTTGATGTCTGCTAGAACTACGTCAGTATTTCCCCAAAGAGGAAGGGATGATGCAGCACAATGATGGTAGGTATTTCCCTCAGTGATGAGACCAAGGTTATAGAACCAGTAGGAGAACCAAGCAACTCTACGTAAACAACACTAATACGTATCCAATGTATCTATAATTTTTGATTGTTCCATGCTATTATATTATCTGTTTTGGATGTTTAATGGGCTTTATTATGCACTTTTATATTATTTTTTGGGACTAACTGAAGGAAATATGCCCTAGAGGCAATAATAATTTTTTATTTATTTCCTTATTTCATGATTAATGTTTATTATTCATGCTAGAATTGTATTAACCGGAAAGTTAGTACATGTGTGGATACATAGACAAACAGAGTGTCACTAGTATGCCTCTACTTGACTAGCTCGTTGAATCAAAGATGGTTAAGTTTCCTAGCCATAGACATGAGTTGTCATTTGATTAATGGGATCACATCATTGGAGAATGATGTGATTGACTTGACCCATTCCGTTAGCTTAGCATTTGATCGTTTAGTATATTGCTATTTCTTTCTTCATGACTTATACATGTTTCCTATGACTATGAGATTATGCAACTCCCGAATACCGGAGGAACACTTTGTGTGCTACCAAACGTCACAACGTAACTTGGTGATTATAAAGGTGCTCTACAGGTGTCTCCGATGGTATTTGTTGAGTTGGCTTAGATCAAGATTAGGATTTGTCACTCCGATTGCCGGAGAGGTATCTCTAGGCCCTCTCGGTAATGCACATCACTATAAGACTTGCAAGCAATGTAACTAATGAGTTAGTTGCGGGATGATGCATTACAAAACGATTAAAGAGACTTGCCGGTAACGAGATTGAACTAGGTATTGAGATACCGACGATCGAATCTCGGGCAAGTAACATACCGATGACAAAGGGAACAACGTATGTTGTTATGCGGTTTGACCGATAAAAATCTTCGTAGAATATGTAGGAGCCAATATGAGCATCCAGGTTCCGCTGTTGGTTATTGACCGGAGATGAGTCTCGGTCATGTCTACATAGTTCTCGAACCTGTAGGGTCCGCACGCTTAACATTTGGTGACGATCGGTATTATGAGTTTGTGTGTTTTGATGTACCGAAGGTTGTTCGGAGTCCCGGATGAGATCAGGGACATGACGAGGAGTCTCGAAATGTTCGAGATGTAAAGATCGATATATTGGAAGGCTATATTCGGACATCGACAAGGTTCTGAGTGGTTCGGGTATTTATCGGAGTACCGGAGAGTTACAAGAATTCGCCGGGGAGTATATGGGCCTTATTGGGCTTTAGGGGAGAGAGAGGGGCTGCCTAGGGCAAGCCGTGCGCCCCCAAGGCCTAGTCCGAATTGGACTAGGGGGAGGGGCAGCGCCCCCTCCTTCCTTCTCTCCTACTCCTACTACTTGGAAAGGGGGGAATCCTACTCCCGGTGGGAGGAGGACTCCCCAGGGCGCGCCATAGTAGAGGGCCGGCCCTCCCCCTCCTCCACTCCTTTATATATGGGGGAGGGGGGCACCCCATAGACACACAAGTTGATCATTGATCTCTTAGCCGTGTGCGGTGCCCCTCTCCATCATAATCCACCTCGGTCATATCATAGCGGTGCTTAGGCGAAGCCCTGCGTCGGTAGCATCATAATCACCGTCATCACGCCGTCGTGCTGACGGAACTCTCCCTCGAAGCTCTACTGGATCGTGAGTTCGTGGGACATCACCAAGCTGAACGTGTGCAGATCGCGGAGGTGCCGTACGTTCGGTACTAGGATCGGTCGATCGTGAAGACGTACGACTACATCAACCGCGTTGTCATAACGCTTCCGCTTACTGTCTACGAGGGTACGTGGATGACACTCTCCCCTCTTGTTGCTATGCATCACCATGATCTTACGTGTGCGTAGGAATTTTTTTGAAATTACTACGTTCCCCAATAGTGGCATCCGAGCCAGGTTTATGCGTAGATGTTATATGCATGAGTAGAACACAAGTGAGTTGTGGGCGATACTAGTCATACTGCTTACCAGCATGTCATACTTTGATTCGGCGGTATTCTTGGATGAAGCGGCCCGGACCGACATTATGCGTACGCTTACACGAGACTGGTTCTACCGACGTGCTTCACACACAGGTGGCTGGTGGGTGTCAGTTTCTCCAACTTTAGTTGAATCGAGTGTGGCTACACCCGGTCCTTGTTGAAGGTTAAAACAGCACATACTTGACGAAAGATCGTTGTGGTTTTGATGCGTAGGTAAAAATGGTTCTTGCTCAGCCCGTAGCAGCCACATAAAACTTGCAACAACAAAGTAGAGGACGTCTAACTTGTTTTTGTAGGGCATGTTGTGATGTGATATGGTCAAGACATGATGCTAAATTTTTATTGTATGAGATGATCATGTTTTGTAACGGAGTTATCGGCAACTGGCAGGAGCCATATGGTTGTCGCTTTATTGTATGAAATGCAATCTCCATGTAATTGTTTTACTTTATTACTAAGCGGTAGCGATAGTCGTGGAAGCAATAGTTGGCAAGACGATAATGATGCTACGATGGAGATCAAGGTGTCGCGCCGGTGACGATGGTGATCATGACGGTGCTTTGGAGATGGAGATTTAAGGCACAAGATGATGATGGCCATATCATATCACTTATATTGATTGCATGTGATGTTTATCCTTTATGCATCTTATTTTGCTTAGTTCGGCGGTAGCATTATAAGATGATCTCCCACTAAATTTCAAGGTACAAGTGTTCTCCCTGAGTATGCACTGTTGCGAAAGTTCGTCGTGCCGAGACACCACGTGATGATCGGGTGTGATAAGCTCTACGTTCACATACAACGGGTGCAAGCCAATTTTGCACATGCAGAATACTCGGGTTAAACTTGACGAGCCTAGCATATACAGATATGGCCTCGGAACACTGGAGACCGAAAGGTCGAGCGTGAATCATATAGAAGATATGATGAACATAGTGATGTTCACCATTGAAAACTACTCCATCTCACGTGATGATCGGACATGGTTTAGTTGATATGGATCACGTGATCACTTAGATAATTAGAGGGATGTCTATCTAAGTGGGAGTTCTTAAGTAATATGATTAATTGAACTTTAATTTATCATGAACTTAGTCCTGGTAGTATTAGCATATCTATGTTGTAGATCAATAGCTTGCGTTTAGCTCCCCTATTTTATTTTTGATATGTTCCTAGAGAAACTAAGTAGAAAGATGTTAGTAGCAATGATGCGTATTGGATCCATGATCTGAGGATTATCCTCTTTGCTACCCAGAAGAATTATGTCCTTGATGCACCGCTAGGTGACAGACCGATTGCGGGAGCAGATGCAGACGTTATGAATGTTTGGCAAGCTCGATATGATGACTAATTGATAGTTTAGTGCACCATGGTTTATGGCTTAGAATCGGGGCTTCAAAGACGTTTTTTGAAACGCCACGGAGCATATGAGATGTTCCAAGAGTTGAAATTAGTATTTCAGACTAATGCCCATTGTCGGTGTCAAAACCGGCGGATCTCGGGTAGCGGGTCCCGAACTATGCGTCTAAGGCTAATGGTAACAGGAGACGAGGGACACAATGTTTACCCAGGTTCGGGCCCTCTCTATGGAGGTAATACCCTACTTCCTACTTGATTGATCTTGATGATATGAGTATTACAAGAGTTGATCTACCATGAGATCATAGAGGCTAAACCCTAGAAGCTAGCCTATGATTCTGATTGTTCTTGTCCTACGAACTAAACCCTCCGGTTTATATAGACACCGGAGGGGGCTAGGGTTATACAGAGTCGGTTACAGAGAAGGAAATCTACATATCCGAACTGCCAAGCTTGCCTTCCACGCAAAGGAGAGTCCCACCCGGATACAGGACGAAGTCTTCAATCTTGTATCTTCATAGTCCAACAGTCCGGCATAAGCATATAGTCCGGCTGTCCGAGGACCCCTTAATCCAGGACTCCCTCAGTAGCCCCTAAACTAGGCTTCAATGATGATGAGTCGGGCGCGCAGATTGTCTTCGGCATTGCAAGGCGGGTTCTTCTCCAAATTCTCTAGAGTACCTGTTGTAATGAGCAGTGTCCGGCTTCCCATTTATTGTTGCACTCATCGGCTTCTATACCTTAATAATGTCAGTCCCCACGTGTCGAGCGAATGCGAGAAGTCGGGGCATTTTTACACTTGCCACCCTAACCATGTAAATAAATCATCTAGTAAAGAGACGGGGATCCTCAGATCCATAACACACCATCTTCCCCAAGCGAGGATCCATCGGAGCGCGCCCGAAAAAACCATCCCATCATGGCCGACAACCGCAGCTCCTCCTCTCGCCCTCATAGTGCCAAGCCAGGTGATTAGGAGAAGTGTACCGTATCCCACGGCCGGTTGATGGAGTTGCAGACCCAGGGGTTTCTCCCACCTGCATATCTTGTCCCCGTTCAAGCCGGACCGGCCACTTTTGACGGCGGGGAGCAAGCGGAGAGTTTTCCCAACCCATCCCAGGGGGAGCGGGTGTGCCTTGTCCCTTACTTGCTGAGGATGCATTCCTCCGTGGGCTCCTGGAGTATTATGGCCTCCAGCTGCACAACTTCACCCTGCCTCCATCATGCACATCGCAGGCTATGTCGCCCTTTGTGAGTTATTTCTGGGTTGTGAAGCTCATTTTGAGCTATGGAAGAGGTTGTTATACCTCGCCCCTCGCAATCAGGAGGGATCAATATACCAAGTAGGCGGAGCAATGGAGCATCGCCGGGACCGGATATCTGTCCGACACTTCGAAGAAGACATCCGAAAACTGGCCTTCCGAGTGGTTTTATATGGAGGACGTCTCCCTCCCTGACCCTATTCGGATGGGTCTTCCCGAGTTCACAAATGCCCATTGAAGAAACGCCATAGCTGGCGTCCCCGGAGCCCCCAGGAGGAAGATAGCAGAGAGGTCTTTCAACTGATGGGCAGGATAAAGACGCCAGTGAAATCTGGATTGACAATAATCGAGGTTATGTCAATATGCATAATGCGGGGGTGCAGCCACTCCAGTATCAGGGGCATCCCATGTGGCACTTCAATGGATAAGACGATGCCACCCACTGCGGTCAGAAAGGTCCGGACTCAGCCACCGCTCTGGCCAAAATATTGTCCGATTTGTATAAAGGAGAAGAAGAGGAGTTCATCCGCATTAAGCCACGGGATGGATTTTCCATGTACAACCCCCCTAGCTGGGTGAGTTGCTATCTTTTACTCAACTCTATTCATTCCCGCAGTCTTTCATCACAAACATTTACCTTGCTAGTCCATAACATGAACTGCGAAAAACTATGAGGGAGGTCCACAGCCTGCCTCCACAGCCAGAGGACCACAACCGGGCCCTCGACCCCGGACATGAAGACGATCCGGACATATTTGTGGAGCTCGTCGACAGGATGTTTTACCAGGCAAGCTGTGACGGCGCCTTGGTGGCCATCATTGCCGACTATCCTGGCCTACTCCCTGCATCATATGTAAGTAAAACCGGAGTCCTAACTTCTGAAAAGGATCCCTTCCTTACGCCTTACCCACCACACATGTATTGCGCTTTATAGGGGCCATCAGGGCGCCGTGCCGAACCCGCGGTGACTCACCAACAAGGGCCGCCCAAGCCGGGTAGGCTTAAAAGGAAAGCGATCAAGACCAAGACGCCATCGAAGAGGTATGATTTAAAACCTGCTCTGTGATTATCATCTTTAAAATATAACAATGTCCACTGTGTCCTGGCAGAAAGAGTATTCATTGGACTGTGTCCGGAGATCCTACCAGCCACGCCTCTACCAGCAGGACTCCAGAACCGGCCTCAAAGGTGGAGGCTAACGTGGGGACAATGCCGGACGGTCCTCCAACAAAGGATGCGGATAGAATATTCACTACAAATTCCAAAGTGGAGAGCGCTATGAATCGTCGGCGTCGGCGGGCCACACTCTACGACCCTAATTTCTCCGAAGAGGCGTTCAATGCCTTCAACTCAGGAGACGCGTACATCCGAGCTGCTCAAGATGGGCTTGCTAGAGCCACATACCAGTATTTAAAAGATATACGGGTAAGCAAAATCTGATAATTATGTATATCAATAGCCCCTGAGACTTGAAACAGTTGGTACAACTGATTTAAGGATCATTGTATGAATAGGTTCTTACAGAGAAGAATACCCAGTTGTCTCAAGAGCTGGAGGAGTGTAAAGCCAAGCTAAAGGCCGCAGTTGCCGGAATGGAGGAATCCAAGAAGGCCTCATCTGGTAATATTTGTCTCGATCGATAAAAAACGTAATTATGTGTACCAGTTGGTATTCGACATGTTTGCAGATCTAATAATAGATTCCGTAGACAATCCTGGAGTGAATCCGAAGATCCTACAAGAGGATGAACAACGATCTCAACGACAGATAGAGGCCGGCGAGCGTGTGCATACACGGGTTCGGCGAGAGAAAAACGATCTCCAGGATGCCAATATCTGGCTAGGCGTGGAATTGAAAGATGTTCGGGCCCAGCTAGCGGACTCCGTGAAGGAGAATAGGAGGCTTCAACGCGGCATTTTCAGTATGTGCTCAAAACGAACCTTTATATAGTTCGGCGAAGAAACAGGCTAACAGAGTTATGTCTGTAGGTATACTGACTGGTCGTCCTGAAGAGGAGATGCCCGGATCTTCAGACGATCTTCTGCAAGAGCTTTCGCAACTGCACGAACAAGTTCGGCAGGTGATGTAGGGTATTGCCAAGGCCTTGTGGCCATCCGCCTCCCTGCCAGGAAGCATGGGGGAGCTTGTACAACTGCTCGAGGGAGCGCCGCGGCGCTTCCAATTGTGGAAGATATCGGCCTGCCGACAAGGTGCGAGGGAAGCGTGGGCCATGGTGAAAACACAGTACACTAAGGTTGATCCGAATCACATGGCCCTGGTTGGACCTGTAGGGTCAAATGGGAAAGAGATTCTCGTTAGTCTGGTATATGACCAGGTAGGATTAGCCGCAAAGTATTCCCAACAGGATTGTAGGCTAGACAGCCTGTTGGATGGTATAGAAGAAGAAGTATGTGGGTCTAAGTGACTGTGTAATTCAATTGACATATTTTGTCCCTAGCCGGATTGTAAATCATTTGTCATGGCGGACCTTTTCGCTTCAGCCTCCGGACCCGACAGTCTGGAGTGTTTCTGAATACCTGCTCAGTTATGTAAATCGGGGTGCGCGTGGAAACCAGGCATAGGGGTCATAAGTGCTTGAACAGACAAGTACCCAACTAGCTTGTTATATTACATGGATAGTAAGAAACATCTTCCTGGGAGAATAGTTTCGTTAAGGGTTCCTTTCCCTGGATACGCATGCATTAATGTGCATGTTCGAACTGCGAACAGAGACACAATATATGAAACATCTGGGGGTTTGTATTGTAATACGTAAGAAGCATCTTTTAGTTCACCGACTGAATATTCCCTTAAGAACGCTAGCTTTCGGCTTCACCCAGTCTGAGGTACACGTCCGGAGGACCCGGCAGTAACAATCACAGAGGTGCCCCCCTTATGCCCTAGCTGAACTAACGGGAACGTAGGGCATAAACACAGGAGCCAGGCAACCCAGCCTGGCCAAAACTTAAGTCATATCGATGCATATGCTGGTGAAGAAAAGGTACATATGGAAAAGTTACACATATGCAGTGGGCATGAAGCCCAGAAGATAATTATACTAAGCTTCTGTATAAGAAGCCCCCAGGTATAGTGAGCGCGCATACTTAAGGATTTAGCGCGTCAAAAATGTGTAGTCGAGTCACACTTAAAGCTTCAGAGCCATAGAAGGAAAGAGGGAGGATATATATAAATAATAATAAAAAAGGCGGAGGGAAGGGGACGAACACAGAGTTTGGCGCTAGGCATAGAATCTTCAGAGTCTGGCCGCTTTCCATGGGTTTGGCTCGAGTCGATTATCTGATGCATCACGCAGGCAGTACGCTCCTCCGGTGAGAACTTTATCAATAATGAAGGGACCCTCCCACTTGGGCTTGAGATTGTCCTTTTTCTTCTCCGGTAGGCGTAGAACGAGTTCGCCAACGTTATAAGTTTTGGCCCGTACTTCTCTGCTTTGATACCTGCGTGCCTATTGCTGATAGAATGCGGAACGTGCCTTTGCGACGTCGCGCTCCTCCTCCAGGGCATCTAGACTGTCCTGCCGATCAAGCTCGGCTTCTCTCTCTTCGTACATGCACACTCGAGGTGAGTCATGAATGATGTCACAGGGCAGTACCGCCTCTGCGCCGTACACCATGAAGAATGGTGTGTATCCGGTAGTGTGATTTGGCGTGGTCCGCAGCCCCCATAGTACGGAGTCGAGCTCCTCGACCCAGTGCGTGTCTGATTCCTTCAGGAACCGCACTAGTCTGGGTTTGATGCCGCTCATAATGAGACCATTTTCTCATTCGACTTCACCATTTGGGGGTGATAGACGGAGGTGTAATCGAGCTTAATGCCCATGTTCCCGCACCAACTTTTCACCTCGCTGGCTGTGAAGTTAGAGCCATTATTGGTGATGATGCTGTGGGGGACAGCATAACGGTGCACGACCCTTGATATGAAGTCTATCACTGGTCCGGATTCGGCCATTTTAACTGGTTTGGCCTCTATCCATTTGGTGAATTTATACAGCATGACCAACAGGTATTTTTTTCTTATGGCTTCCACCTTTAAGGGGTCCGACCATATCGAGCCCCCAGACCGTGAAGGGCCAAGTTATGGGGATTGTTTGGAGAGCGGTAGATGGCATATGTCTTTGGTTGGCGAAGAGCTGGCAACCGACGCAATGTTGGACGAGGTCCTGTGCGTCTGCTCAGACTCTCGGCCAGTAGAAACCTATACGGAAGGCCTTGCTTACAAGGGCCCGAGCTGCAGCGTGGTGGCCGCCGAGTGCAGCATGAATTTCGGCCAAGAGCTGCCGCCCTTCCTCTTCAGAGATACATCTTTGGAGTACTCCGGTAGCGCTTTTCTTATAAAGCTCTCCATCATGTACCTTGTAGGCTTTAGAGCACCGCACAATGCAACGTGCCTCATTTTGGTCCTTGGGGAGTTCTTGCCGATATAGGTAGGCTAAGAAGGGTTCGGTCCAGGGGGCGATGACAGCCATGATTACGTGGGCCGAAGGTGTTATTTTGGTGGCGGAGCCTCCGATTATGTCAGTGTGTCCGGGATCTGGGGTTGTGGTCGGATCCGGACTAGTATTGCCGGTCTCCCCTTGCCACACCACGGATGGCTTGAACAACCTTTCCAAGAAGATGTTAGGTGGGACGGGGTCGCGCTTAGTGCCGATGCGGGCAAGGATATCCGCTGCTTGATTGTTTTCTCGGACCACATGATGAAATTCGAGCCCCTTGAACCGAGCTGACAACTTGAGGACGGCATTGTGGTAAGCCACCATTTTCGGGTCCTTGGCGTCGAAGTCTCCATTTATTTGAGATATCGTGAGGTTCGAATCCCCACACTTCTAGGCGTTGGATGCCCATGGAGACTGCCATCCGAAGACCGTGCAACAGAGCCTCGTATTCGGCTGCATTGTTGGAGTCTATGTATAGTATTTGGAGTACGTATTGGACTGTATCTCTGGTGGGGGATGTCAGGACAACGCCCGCTCCCAGACCAGCCAGCATCTTAGAGCCGTTAAAGTGCATGATCCAATTGGAGCATGTGCCGTACTCTTTAGGGAGTTTGGTTTCTGTCCATTCGGCGACGAAGTCAGCCAGTACTTGCAACTTAATGGCTCGCCGTGGTTTATATATGATGTCGAACGGGAGGAGCTCGATGGCCCACTTAGCAATCCGGCCCGTGGCATCGCGGTTATTTATTATATTGTTGAGTGGTACTTCGGAGGCCACCGTGATTGAGCACTCTTGAAAGTAGTGTTGTAATTTCTGGGATGCCATAAACACCGCGTATGCTATCTTTTGATAATGTGGGTACCGTGACTTCCATGGTGTGAGGAAAGTGGATACGTAGTATACCGGCTTTTGAAGCGGGAACTTATGTCCGTCCTCCTCTCATTCGACGACGAGCATTGCGCTTACAACTTGATGTGTTGCAGCTGTATATAACAGCATGGGTTCGCCAATGTTCGGTGCGGCTAGGATTGGATTGCTGGCCAAGAGGGCCTTTATTTCTTCTAGTCCGGCCGTAGCCGCATCCGTCCACTCGAAGTGTTCGGTGTGTCAAAGAAGGCGATACAGAGGTATTTCTCCCAATCGGGAGATAAAGCGACTTAAGGCAGCCACGCATCCAGTTAATTTTTGGATTTGCTTGAGGTCTGTTGGGGCAGCCAACTCTGACAAAGCTCAGATTTTAGCTGGGTTTGCTTCAATTCCTCTATTGGAAACAATGAAGCCCAGGAGCTTTTCGGCGGGAACGCCGAAAACGCATTTTTCCGGATTGAGCTTGATGTCATTTGTTCGGAGGTTGTCGAACGTGAGCCTCAGGTCGTCTATTAAAGATTCGACGTGTCTGATCTTGATGACCACATCGTCTACGTATGCCCCGACTGTTTTGCCGATTTATTTTTCCAGGCATGTCTGAATCATGTGTTGGTAGGTTGCACCGGCATTTTTGAGCCTGAAAGGCATGATGTTGAAACAAAAAGGGCCGTATGGAGTGATGAATACCGTTGCGGCTTGATCGGACTCTGCCATCTTGATTTGATGGTATCCGGAGTATGCATCGAGGAAGCACAATGAGTCGTGTCCTGTGGTAGCGTCGATGATTTGATCGATGCGGGGGAGAGGGAAGGGGTCCTTGGGGCAAGCCTTATTGAGGTCCTTGAAATCAACACATAGGCGCCAGGATTTTTCCTTCTTTGGTACCATCACCAGGTTTGCTAGCCAGTCCGGGTGTTTTATTTCTCTGATGAATCCGGCTTTGAGTAACTTGGCTAGCTCCTCTCCCGTAGCTTGTTGTTTGGGCTCTAAAAAGCGTCGTAGAGTCTTCTTGACCGGCTTGTATCCCTTAAATATGTTTAGGCTATGCTCGGCCAGCCTGCGTGGGATCCCTGGCATGTCTGAAGGGTGCCAGGCGAAGATGTCCCAATTCTCAGTAAGAATGCCCGCAGTGCGGCGTCGATTGTGGGGTTCAGCTGTGCCCCGATGGATGCTGTTTTTGTAGAATCCGTTGGGTGGACTTGGAATTTGACTATTTCTTCCACTGGTTTGAAAGAGGTGGACTTGGATCGTTTGTCGAGTACCACATCGTCCCTGTCCACTGTGGAGCGCTGCGCAGTTAGTTCTTCGGCCGCGAGGGCTTCAGATAATGCCTCAAGGGCCAGGGCAGAGGTTTTATTTTCGGCGCGGAGTGCTATGCCAGGATCACTGGCTAGAGTGATGATTCCGTTGGGCCCGGGCATCTTGAGCTTCATGTACCAGTAATGGGGTATAGCTTGGAAGCTCGCGAATGTGTCCCGCCCTAAAAGGGCGTGGTATTCGCTACTGAATGGGGCCACTTGGAATGTTATCTCTTCGGACCTGTAATTCTCCGATGTGCCGAATACCACATCGAGTGTGATTTTTCCCGCACATCGTGCCTCCCGACTAGTAATAATTCCTCTGAAGGTCGTGCTGCTTTGCTCAATGCGGCTCTTGTCTATTTCCATTTTCTAGAGAGTTTCCTCGTAGATGAGGTTTAATCCGCTGCCACCGTCCATGAGCATTTTAGTAAGCCGGAAGCCGTCCACAATTGGACTAAGGACCAAAGCGGCTTGTGCTCGGACTGTTCGGAATTGAGGTTCGTCACTGGCATTGAAGGTTATGGACGTGTCATTCCATGGATTTATTGCTGCGACGTGGCAGACTTCGGCGAGGCCGCGGAGTGCTCTCTTGCGCCTGTTATTTGAGGCAAAAGTCTCGAAGACTATCAACACTGTATTGTTGTTTTCTGCAGGATGATGTTCTGCGGTATTGTTAATGAGGAGGTCCTCGCCGCTCTTGGCCACCTGACGAAGTATCCAACATGCTCTAAGGTTGTGTGTTGGTATGGTATCCGCTGTGGTGTGAATTTTGCATGGCCCATTGAGCCATCCCTCCAATACGGTTCCACGCCCTGTAGTGGGCTTTGGTTTCTTTATAATTGGATCTGATGACTTGCGAGAGTGCACCCTTTTAGTTCGGACGAGGGGTTTAGTGAGAGCCGGAGGATCCCAAAATTTTGCCTAGGTTTCCAGGCGCTTTCCATCGCATAGTACTTCTGTACTATGGTCGCCAAGTCAGCGAAGTGTGATATGTCACGGTGACTTATGGCATTGATTATTCCCTTGTCCGTGCAATTTTTGCAAAAGAATGAGATTGCGTCTTCCTAGCGACAATCCTTGACCTTGCTCATTACAAGGAAGAATTTGGCCCAAAAGTGATGTACTGTCTGTTGGGATTGCTGTCTAATGTGGGAAAGATCGCTTGTATCTGAGTGGGTGGGTGGATTTAAGTACAAACCATGACCCGATCTGAGACCCTGGGGCAGAGGAACTTCCGAATTTGGTAGTTCGGGTTCCAAGATGTTGCCCAATTTTTCTGGCCCACTTTCTGATTCTAAGTTCAGAGTTTGGGTCATGTCCTCCTGCGAACGGGTATCCTTCTCGGAGAGTTCGGGAATCTGGACCTAGTTCATCCTCAAGATAGAGGAAGAATCGCTGCATTGCGCCTCCACCACCACTATCTGATGGTGACCAGCGGAGAGTTAATCTCTCTTTCATCGGGTTTAAGCCCAATCCGATCATAGTCCGTAGCGACTCCCAAGGCAGCGATGCGATCCAAGAGCTCGTTCAAGGACGAAAGTTCCATTGGATCCATCTGCTCGGCGTATTCCGAGCTGACGAGGAGGCTGTTTTTGATGCCCTGAGAAGTCATCGTCTGCACGTAGTCCGAATAGGCGGTCATGACAAAGCCGCCCAGTCGGAGGTTTGGCCTAAAGCCAGGGCTCCCCCAGAGGTGATGTTGTCCTTGATAACAAGGCGAGACATCAAACCTTTTTCGACGTCATAGTGGAACTCTCAATGAAAGCACCAATGTCGGTGTCAAAACCGGCGGATCTCGGGCAGGGGGTCCCGAACTGTGCGTTTAATGCTAATGGTAATAGGAGGCGGGGGACACAATGTTTACCCAGGTTCAGGCCCTCTCTATGGAGGTAATACCCTACTTCCTGCTTGATTGATCTTGATGATATGAGTATTACAAGAGTTGATCTACCACGAGATCTTAGAGGCTAAACCCTAGAAGCTAGCCTATGATTCTGATTGTTCTTGTCCTACAGACTAACCCCTCTGGTTTATATAGACACCGGAGGGGGCTAGGGTTACACAGAGTCGGTTACAAAGAAGGAAATCTACATATCCGAACTGCCAAGCTTGCCCTCCATGCAAAGGAGAGTCCTACCCGGACATGGGACGAAGTCTTCAATCTTGTATCTTCATAGTCCAACAGTCCGGCATAAGCATATAGTCTGGCTATCCGAGGACCCCCTAATCCAGGACTCCATCAACCATGTCAAAAGGTATGAGACCTTTGACAAGTACTTTGCCTACAAAGTGGAGGAGAATAGCTCAGCTAGTGAGCATGTGCTCAGAATGTCTGAGTACTACAATCACTTGAATTAAGTTGGAGTTAATCTTCCAGATAAGATAGTGATTGACAGAGTTCTCTAGTCACTATCACCAAGTTACTAGAACTTCGTGATGAACTATAATATGCAAGGGATAATGGAAACGATTCCCATGCTCTTCATGATGCTGAAATCGACGAAGGTAGAAATCAAGAAAACCATCAAGTGTTGATGGTTGAGAAGACCACTAGTTTCAAGAAAAGGGAAAAGGGAAGAAGGGGAACTTCAAAAAGAACGACTAGCAAGTTGCTGCTCAAGTGAAGAAGCCCAAGTCTGGACCTAAGCCTGAGACTAAGTGCTTCTACTGCAAAGGGACTGGTCACTGGAAGCAGAACTGCCGCAAGTATTTGGCAGATAAGAAGGATGGCAAAGTGAACAACGGTATATTTGATATACATGTTATAGACGTGTACTTTACTACTGTTTATAGCAACCCCTTAGTATTTGATACTACCTCAGTTGCTAAGATTAGTAACTCGAAACAGGAGTTGCAGAATGAACAGAGACTAGTTAAGGGTGAAGTGATGATGTGTGTTGGAAGTGGTTCCAAGATTGATGTGATCATCATCGCACACTCCCTATACTTTCGGGATTAGTGTTTAACCTAAATAAATGTTATTTGGTGTTTGCGTTAAGCATGAATATGATTTGATCATGTTTGTTGCAATACGGTTATTCATTTAAAGTCAGAGAATAATTGTTGTTATGTTTACATGAATAAAACCTTCAATGGTCATACACCCAAGGTGAATGATTTATTGAACCTCGATCATAGTGATACACATATTCATAATATTGAAGTCAAAAGATGCAAAGTTAATAATGATAGTGCAACTTCTTTGTGGCACTGCCATTCAGGTCATATTGGTGTAAAGCGAATGAAGAAAATCCATGCTGACGGGCTTTTGGAATCACTTGATTATGAACCAGTTGCTACTTGCGAACCATGCCTCATGGGCAAGTTGACTAAGACTTCGTTCTCCGAAACAATGGAGCGAGCAGCAGACTTGTTGGAAATAATACATACTGATGTATGTAGTCCGATGAGTGTTGAGGCTCACGGCAGATATCATTATTTTCTGACCTTCACAGATGATTTGAGCAGATATGGGTATATCTACTTGATGAAACATAAATCTGAAACATTTGAAAAGTTCAAATAATTTCAGAGTGAAATGGAAAATCACCGTAACAAGAAAATAAAGTTTCTACAATCTGATCATAGAGGATAATATTTGAGTTACGAGTTTGGTCTTCATTTAAAACAATGTGGAATAGTTTCACAAATTCATGCCACCTGGTACACCACAGCATAATGGTGTGTCCAAATGTCATAACCGTACTTTATTGGAAATAGTGCAATCTATGATGTCTCTTACCGATTTACCACTATCGTTTTGGGGTTATGCATTAGAAATTGCTACATTCACATTAAATAGGGCACCATCTAATCCGTTGAGATGACACCGTATGAACTATGGTTTGGCTAGAAACCTAAGCTGTCATTTCTTAAAGTTTGGGGTTGCGATGCTTATGTGAAAAAGTTTCAGCCTGATAAGCTCAAACCCGAATCGGAGAAGTGCATCTTCATAAGATACCCACAAAGAAACTGTTGGGTACACCTTCTATCATAGATCCGAAAGGCAAGATCTTTATTGCTAAGAATGGATCCTTTCTAGAGAAGGAGTTTCTCTCGAAAGAAGTGAGTGGGAGGAAAGTAGAACTTGATGAGGTAATTGTACCTTCTCCCGAATTGGAAAGTAGTTAATCACAGAAATTAGTTCAGTGATTCCTACACCAATTAGTGAGGAAGCTAATGATGATGATCATGAAACTTCTGATCAAGTTACTACCGAATGTCGTAGGTTAGCTAGAGTAAGATCCGCACCAGAGTAGTACGGGAATCCTGTTCCGGAGGTCATGTTACTTGACCATGACGAACCTACGAACTATGAGGAAGCGATGATGAGCCCAGATTCCACGAAATGGCTTAAGGCCATGGAATCTGAGATGGGATCCATGTATGAGAACAAAGTATGGACTTTGATTGACTTGCCCGATGATCGGCAAGCCATTGAGAATAAATGGATCTTCAAGAGGAAGACGGACGCTGATAGTAGTGTTACTATCTACAAAGCTTGAATTGTCAAAAAAGGTTCTCGACAAGTTCAAGGTGTTGACTACGATAAGATTTTCTCACTCGTAGCGATGCTTAAGTCTGTCCGAATCATGTTAGCAATTGCCACATTTTATGAAATCTGGCAAATGGATGTCAAAACTACATTCCTTAATGGATATCTTAAAGTAGAATTGTATATGATACAACAAGAAGGTTTTGTCGACCCAGAAGGTGCTAACAAAATGTGCAAGCTCCAACAATCCATTTATGGACTAGTGCATGCCTCTCGGAGTTGGAATGTATGCTTTGATAGTGTGATCAAAGCATATGGTTTTGTACAGACTTTTGGAGAAGTCCGTATTACAGGAAAGTGAGTGGGAGCACTACAGCCTTTCTGATAAGTATATGTAAATGACATATTGTCAATCGGAAATGATGTAGAATTTTCTGGAAAGCATAAAGGAGTGTTTGAAAGGAGTTTTTCAAAGAAAGACCTCGGTGAAGCTGCTTACATATTGAGCACCAACATCTATAGAGATAGATCAAGACACTTGATATGTTTTTTTCAATGAGTACATACCTTGACAAGTTTTGAAGTAGTTCAAAATGGAACGGTCAAAGAAAGAGTTCTTGCCTGTGTTGCAAGGTGTGAAGTTGAGTAATACTCAAAGCCCGACCACGACAGAAAATAGAAAGAAAATGAAAGTCATTCCCTATGCCTCAGCCATAGGTTCTATAAAGTATGCCATGCTGTGTACCAGACCTATTGTATACCCTGCCCTGAGTTTGGCAAGGAAGTACAATTTTGATCTAGGAGTAGATCACTGGACAGCGATAAAAAATTATCCTTAGAGGACTAAGGAAATATTTCTCGGTTATGGAGGTGATAAGGAGTTCGTCATAAAGAGTTACGTCGATGCAAGCTTTGACACCGATCTGGGTGACTCTAAGTCACAATCCAGATAAATATTGAAAGTGGGAGCAATTAGCTAAAGTAGCTCCGTGCAGAGCATTGTAGACATAGAAATTTGCAAAATACATATGGATCTGAATTTGACATACCCGTTGACTAACTTCTCTCACAAGCAAAACATGATCACACCTTAGTACTCTTTTAATCACATGGCGATGTGAACTAAGATTACTGACTCTAGTAAACCCTTTGAGTGTTGGTCACATGGCGATGTGAACTATGGGTGTTAATCACATGGTGATGTGAACTATTGGTGTTAAATCACATGGTGATGTGAACTATTTTATTGACTCTAGTGCGAGTGGGAGACTGAAGGAAATATGCCCTAGAGGCAATAATAAAGTTATTATTTATTTTCTTATTTCATGATAAATGTTTATTATTCATGCTAGAATTGTAATAACCGGAAACTTAGTACATGTGTGGATACATAGACAAACAGAGTGTCACTAGTATGCCTCTACTTGACTAGCTCGTTGATACGTCTCCGTCGTATCTATAATTTTTGATTGTTCCATGCCGATATTATTCAACTTTCATATACTTTTGGCAACTTTTTATACTATTTTTGGGACTAACATATTGATCCAGTGCCCAGTGCCAGTTCCTGTTTGTTGCATGTTTTATGTTTCGCAGAAACCCAATATCAAACGGAGTCCAAACAGGATAAAAACAGATGGAGCTTATTTTTGGAATATTTATGATTTTTGGGAAGTAAAATCAACACGAGACGGTGCCCGAGGTGGCCACGAGGGTGGCCCGCGTGCCCACTTTCACTGGGCGCGCCCCTGACCCTCGTGGGCCCCTCGTAAGGCGGTTGATGCCCTTCTTTGGCCGCAAGAAAGCTAATTTTTGGGAAAATATCTGGGCGAAAGTTTCAATCCAATCGGAGTTACGGATCTCCAGATATAAAAGAAACGGTGCCAGGGCAGAACCTGGGAGCGCAGAAACAGAGAGAGATAGAGAGACAGATCCAATCTCGGAGGGGCTCTCGCCCCTCCCAAGCCATGGGAGCCAAGGACCAGAGGGGAAACCCTTCTCCCATCTAGGGAGAAGGTCAAGGAAGAAGAAGAAGAAGAAGGGGGCTCTCTCCCCCTTGCTTCCGGTGGCACCGGAACGCTGCCGGGGGCCATCATCATAATCGCGATCTACACCAATACCTCCGCCATCTTCACCAACATCTCCATCACCTTCCCCCATCTATATTCAGCGGTCCACTCTTCCGCAACCCGCTGTACCCTCTACTTAAACATGGTGCTTTATGCTTCATATTATTATCCAATGATGTGTTGCCATCTTATGATGTCTGAGTAGATTTTCGTTGTCCTACCGGTGCTTGATGAATTGCTATGATTGGTTTAATTTGCTTGTGGTTATGTTGCTGTCCTATTGTGCCCTCCATGTCGCGCAAGCATGGGGGCTTCCCGCTGTAGGGTGTTGCAATACGTTCATGATTCGCTTATAGTGGGTTGCTTGAGTGACAGAAGCATAAACCCGAGTAAGGGGGTTGTGATGTATGGGATAAAGAGGACTTGATGCTTTAATGCTATGGTTGGGTTTTACCTTAATGATCTTTAGTAGTTGCGGATGATTGCTGGAGTTCCAATCATAAGTGCATATGATACAAGAAGAGAAAGTATGTTAGCTTATGCCTCTCCCACATAAAACTTGCTATCGGTCTAGTAAAGTAGTCAATTGCTTAGGGACAATTTCACAACTCCTACCACCACGTTTCCACACTCGCTATATTTAATTTATTGCTTCTTTATCTAAACATCCCCTAGTTTATATTTACGTGCTCTTTATTATCTTGCAAACCTATCCAACAACAATGATGACCCACAAGTGTAGGGGATCTATCGTAGTCCTTTCGATAAGTAAGAGTGTCGAATCCAACGAGGAGCAGAAGGAAATGATAAGCGGTTTTTAGTAAGGTTTTCTCTGCAAGCACTGAAATTGTAGGTAATAGATAGTTTTGTGATAAGATAAATGGTAACGAGTACCAAGTAAGTAAAGTAAATAAAGTGCAGCAAAGTGGCCCAATCCTTTATGTAGCAAAGGATAAGCCTGGATAATTTCTAATAATGAGGAAGGAGCTCCCGAGGACACATTGGGAATTATCATCAAGCTAGTTTTCATCACGTTCATATGATTCGCGTTCAGTACTTTGATAATTTGATATGTGGGTGGACCGATACTTGGGTACTGCCCTAACTTGGACAAGCATCCCACTTATGATTAACCCCTATTGCAAGCATCTGCAACTACAAAAAGGATTATTAAGGTAAACCTAACCACAACATTAAGCGTATGGATCCATATCAGCCCCTAACGAAGCAACACATAAACTAGGGTTTAAACTTCTGTCACTCTAGCAACCCATCATCTACTTATTACTTCCCCATGCCTTCCTCTAGGCCCAAATAATGTTGAAGTGTCATGTAGCCGACGTTCACATAACACCATTAGAGGAAAAGACAACATACATCTCGTCAAAATATCGAACGAATACCAAATTCACATGACTACTAATAGCAAGACTTCTCCCATGTCCTCAAGAACAAACGTAACTACTCACAAAGCATATTCATGTTCATAATCAGAGGAGTAATAATATGCATAAAGGATCTGAACATATGATCTTCCACCAAGTAAACCAATTAGCGTCAACTACAAGGAGTAATCAACACTACTAGCAACGTACAGGTACCAATTTGTGGTTTTGATACAAGATTGGATACAAGAGATGAACTAGGGTTTTGAGACGAGATGGTGCTGGGGAAGATGTTGATGGAGATTGACCCCCTCCCGATGAGAGGATCGTTGGTGATGACGTTGGTGATGATTTCTCCCTCCCGGAGGGAAGTGTCCCCGGCAGAACAGCTCCGCCAGAGCCCTAGATTGATTCCTCCAAGGTTCCGCCTCGTGGAGGCGGAGTTTTGTCCCGTAAGCTTGCCCACAATTTTTTTCCAGGGTAAAAGTGATGATATAGCAGAAGATGGACGCCTAAGGCCCACCAGGGGGCCCAGGAGATAGGGGGCGCGCCCTACAAGGGGGCACCCCTGTCTCCTGGACAGGGTGTGGGCCCCCTGGCCTATTTCTTTCGCTCATAAATTCTTATTAAATCCAAAAAGTTGTTTCATGGAGTCTCAGGACTTTTGGAGCTGTACAGAATAGGTTTCCAACGTTTGCTCCTTTTCCAGCCATAATTCCAGCTGCCGGCATTCCCGCTCTTCATGGTAAACCTTGGAAAATAAGAGAGAATAGCCATAAGTATTGATATATAATGTGTAATAACAACCCATAATGCAATAAATATTGATATAAAAGCATGATGCAAAATGGACGTATCAACTCCCCCAAGCTTAGACCTCGTTTGACCTCAAGCGGAAGCCGAAATTGAAAAATATGTCCTCATGTTTAGAGATAGAGGTGTCGATAAAAATAAAATACGGACATGAGGGCATCATGATCATTCTAATAACAGCAACATATATAGATTTTGTCATATGATTTCCTATGCTCAAGTAATAAGCAATTCACAATGTCAAGTATGGTTGAAAAACTTCATTGGGAACTAACAAACTATAATCTAAGTCATTGAAGCAATTGCAATTTATGGTAACATCAGAAAGAGTCAATAATAGAGCTTTTCAGTAGGCTCACATACTCAACTATCTCGTAGTCTCCTATAATTGTTAACACTCACGCAATACTTGTGGTTATAGAGTTTCAGCCGGACACTGAGAAAGATAGGGGCTTATTGTGTTGCCTCCCAACGTATTCACCTTTAGGTGATGTCAACAATAATGGCCCATGCTAACTTACATCCAATTGGATATAAGCATCATGATCTTTCAAACACGAGGAGCTTGCCAAAGGATAAAATAAAAAGGGGAAGGTGAGGATCACCTTGACTCAAGCATAAAGTAAAAACATGAAGTAAAAGATCGGCCCTTCGCAGAGGGAAGCAGAGGTTGTCATGCGCGTTTAGGGTTGATGCACAAAATCTTAATGCAAAAGAATGTCACTTTATATTGCCCCTTGTATGTGGACCTTTATTATGCAGTCCATCGCTTTTATTACTTCTACAACAAGTTCGTACAAAGCTTATTTTTTCTTCACTAATAAGTCATGCATATTTAAAGAGCAATTTTTATTGCTTGCATCGATGACAACTTACTTGAGGGATCTTACTCAATCCATAGGTAGGTATGGTGGACTCTCATGGAAAAACTAGGTTTAAGGATATTTGGAAGCACAAGTAGTATCTCTACTTGGTGCAAGGAATTTGGCTAGCATGAGGGGGATAGGCAAGCTCAACATGTTTGGAAGGTCAATGACAATATACTTTAACTGAGATGTCGGAAAACATAAACCATTACGTTGTCTTCCTTGTCCAACATCAACTCTTTTAGCATGTCATACTTAATGATTGCTTCACAATCATAAAAGATGTCCAAGATAATATATTTATATGTGAACCCCTCTTTCCTTATCACTTCCTATTAATTGCAACGATGACCAAGGCTACGTTCATCAACTCTCAACAATTTTTATGCCTGATACTTTCTATGTGTGAAGTTATCACTATCCATAAGATCAATATGAACTCTTTTATTCTTTCTACTTTCTCAAGATCATAGCAACATAGCAAAGCCCTTGACTCAACACTTATCTTTATTATAGATAGCACACGGACTCGATTACATAAAGAGATCACAAAGCAAAACTCGAAACTACTTGATATCTAAACTTCAAACTACTAGATCAAGATACTACTAAAAGGATCGAACTAAATAAATCGGTAAAAATAGGAGTTAGATGGTGATACGATACCGGGGCACCTCCCCCAAGCTTGGCAGTTGCCAAGGGGAGTGCCCATACCCAAGTGATTATTTCCTTGGAGGTGGTGAAGTAGGTGTTGTTGATGATGTAGGCTTGTCGTTCGTCTTCCAAGGCATGGGCTCTCCATCATAAAAGGATGATCGAGTCTCCGGGATCCTTAAATCTGCAGCCAAACTCATTCGCTTGAATCTATATTCATACTCACAGTTCTGGTTTTGCAGGTCATAAACCTGGGCTTGGAGGTGCTCGATTTTCTCTTGAAGCTTGAACATGGTCTCCCCAATGACTTTAGCATCTAGCTTGTGGTTGTTGGTGAACTCCGTGATCATCATCTGGTTGGCATTGAGTCCACGCTCCACCATCCCTTGACACTTGAAAACTTCCTGCTCCATGGCTTCGAGCTTTGTCTCCATGCTCCCGGTACGCCTTGGTCCCTCCACATCGTGGATGTGCAGCACCCCCTTACGCATCTCAATGGTTTGAGGATGATGCAGCACCTCCGCGAGATAGGGGTTGATAACCCTCTCGAAAAACTTGTCCTTGGGAGCGCTTGGAGACGCCATGATGCTCTAGATCTAAAACAGAAACGGCTCGAAACGAAAACAGAGGATATTTGCGTGATACGGTGGTTAAAACCTTTGGGAGTATATATAATGAATTTTTACCGACCAAACTACGTAACATACAAGAAAACGGAGTCCGGAGGCACACGAGGTACCCACGAGACAAGGGGGCGCGCCCTACAGGGGGGGCGCTCTCCACTCTCGTGGAAGCCTCGTGTCCCTTTTGGACTACTTCTTTCTTCCTAAAATTCTTAAATAATCCAAAACTGATAAAAATTGCCATTAGAGTTGTTTTGGAGTCGGTTTACTTACCGTACCACATACCTATACCTTTTCGGAGTCTGGAACATTCTGGAAAGTGTCCCTTATGTATTCCTCAGGGGTTACAGTTTCAATAATATTAGTTTCAACATTGATAGGATTACCTGAAATATAATGTTTAATTCTTTGACCGTTTGACACCCTCGGATTTATGCCTTCGAAGTTATTGATTTTTATAGCACCAGAACGATAGACCTCCTCGATAACGTAGGGACCTTCCCATTTTGAGAGAAGTTTTCATGCAAAAACCTTAAATGAGAGTTGGATAATAACACATAATCTCCTACGTTAAACTCACGCTTTTGTATCCTCTTATCAAGCTAGCGTTTGACTTTTTCTTTGAAAAGCTTGGCATTCTCATAGGCTTGGGTTCTCCATTCATCAAGTGAGCTAATATCAAACAACCTCTTCTCACCGGCAAGTTTGAAGTCATAATTGAGCTCCTTAATAGCCCAATATGATTTATGTTCAAGTTCAAGAGGTAAATGACATGATTTTCCATAAACCATCTTGTAAGGAGACAGACCCATAGGATTTTTGTATGTAGTTCTATAGGCCCATAATGCATCATTAAGTTTTTTGGACCAATTCTTTCTAGATCTATTCACAGTCTTTTGCAAAATTAATTTGAGCTCTCTATTTCTCAACTCTTCTTTACCACTAGCTTGCGGATGATAAGGAGATGCTATTCTATGATTGACATCATACTTAGCAAGCATCTTACGGAAAGCACCATGAATAAAATGTGAACCACCATCAGTCATAAGATATCTAGGGACTCCAAACCTCGGAAAAATAACTTCTTTAAGCATTTTAATAGAAGTGTTATGATCAGCACTACTAGTTGGAATAGCTTCTACCCACTTAGTAACGTAATCAACAACAACTAAAATATGTGTATAACCATTAGAGGCAGGAAAAGGTCCCATATAGTCAAAGCCCCAAACATCAAACGGTTCAATAACAAGAGAATAATTCATAGGCATTTCTTGACGTCTACTAATGTTACCTATTCTTTGACATTCATCACAAGATAAGACAAACTTACGAGCATCTTTGAAGAGAGTAGGCCAATAAAAACCAGATTGTAGTACCTTGTGTGCAGTTCTATCTCCAGCGTGGTGTCCTCCATAGGATTCAGAGTGACACTTACGTAGGATCTGTTCCTGTTCATGCTCAGGCACACAACGTCTAATAACACCATCTACTCCTTCTTTATAAAGGTGTGTATCATCCTAGAAGTAATGTCTTAAATCATAAAAGAACTTTTTCTTTTGCTGGTATGTGAAACTAGGCGGTATATATATATTTAGCAACAATGTAATTAGCATAACCACCATACCAAGGAGCAGTACGAGAAGCATTGACGACCGCTAATTGTTCATCAGGAAAGCTATCATTAATAGGCATTGGGTCATCAAGAACATTCTCTAACCTAGACAAGTTATCTGCAATGGGGTTCTCAGCTCCCTTTCTATCAATAATATGCAACTCAAATTCTTGGAGCAAGAGACCCATATAATGAGTCTAGGCTTAGCATCTTTCTTTTCCATAAGATATTTAATAGCAGCATGATCAGTGTGAATAGTAACTTTGGAATCAACAATATAAGGTCTAAACTTATCACATGCAAACACAACTGCTAAGAACTCTTTTTCAGTAGTAGCATAATTTCTCTGGGCAGTATCAAGAGTCTTACTAGCATACTAGATAACATTCAATTTCTTATCGACTCTTTGCCCTAAAACAACACCTACAACATAATCAATAGCATCGCACATAATTTCAAAAGGTAAATTCCAATCAGGTGGCTGAACAATAGGTGCAGTGATCAAAGCTTTCTTAAGTGTTTCAAATGCTTCTACACAATCATCATCAAAGACAAAAGGAATATATTTTTGCAATAAATTAGTCAGAGGCCTAGAGATTTTAGAAAAGTCCTTAATGAACCTCCTATAAAAACCGGCATGACCAAGGAAACTTCTTATACCTTTTATGTCCTTGGGACATGGCATCTTTTCAATAGCATCAACTTTGGCTTTATCAACTTCAATACCTCTCTCGGAGATCTTGTGCCCCAAGACAATGCCTTCATTAACCATAAAGTGACACTTTTCCCAATTCAGGACGAGACTAGTGTCTTCGCATCTGTGCAAAACTCGATCAAGGTTGCTCAAACAATCATCAAAAGAGGATCCATAGACGGAGAAGTCATCCATGAATACCTCACAAATCTTTTCACAAAAATAAAAAATATAGCCATCATGCATCTTTGAAAGGTAGCAGGTGCATTACATAAACCAAAAGGCATACGTCTATAAGCAAAAGTACCAAAAGGGCAAGTAAAAGTAGTTTTAGATTGATCCTTTGCTGACACAGGTATTTGAGAGAAACCAGAATAACCATCTAGAAAGCAAAAATGTGTGTGTTTGGATAGCCTTTCTAGCATTTGATCAATAAAAGGTAAAGGGTAATGATCTTTCTTAGTAGCTTTATTTAACTTACGGAAATCAATTACCATCCTATAACCTGTAATAATTCTTTGCGGGATCAATTCATCTTTATCGTTAGGAACAACGGTAATACCTCCCTTTTTAGGGCACAATGGACAGGGCTTACCCATTCACTATCAGCAACGGGATAAATGATACCTGCCTCAAGGAGCTTTAGTATCTCCTTTCTTACCACTTCCTTCATCTTGGGATTTAATCGTCTTTGAGGATCTCTAACTGGCTTGGCATCTTTCTCCACTGAAATTTTGTGTTGACATAATGTGGGACTAATGCCCTTAAGATCATCCAGAGTATATCCAATAGCAGCTCGGTGCTTCTTCAGAGTTTTCAATAATCTTTCTTCTTCTTTCTCTGAAAGGTTAGCACTAATAATAACAGGATATATTTCTTTTTCATCAAGATAAGCATACTTAAGATTATCAGGTAATGGTTTGAGTTCAAACACGGGATCACCCTTGGGTGGAGGGGAATCCCCAAGAATTTCAACGGGAAGGTTATGTTTCAGCGTAGGTTCCTGTTTAAGGAACACTTCATCTATTTCTTCCCTTTCCTTCATAAACATATTGTTTTCATGGTCTAGCAAATATTGTTCTAACGGATCAGTTGGAGGAACAACAACGGAAGCAAGACCAATAATTTCATCCTTACTAGGTGGTTCCCTTTCACGAGGTTGTCTACTAAACTTAGCAAAATTAAACTCATGAGACATACCATCTATGCCAACAGTGACAATATTCCTTTCACAATTAATCTTAGCACTAGCAGTATTCAAGAAGGGTCTACCAAAAATAATGGGACAAAAATCATCTTGTGGGGAACCAAGTACAAGAAAATCAGTAGGATATTTAACCTTCCCACACAAAACTTCAACATCTCTAACAATCCCAATAGGTTTAATGGTATCCCTATTAGCAAGCTTAATAGTAACATCAATGTCTTCTAATTCAACGGGTGCAATGTCGTGCATAATTTCTTTATAAAGATCATAAGGTATCGCACTAGCACTAGCACCCATATCACATAAGTCATGATAACAATGATCTCCTATTTTAACAGAAATAACAGGCATGCCTACAACAGGTCTACGTGTCTTAGTATCAGGTCTAGCAATATTAGCAGTCTCACCCAAGAAAGAAATAACATGCCCATCTAAGTCCTCATCCAAGAGATCTTTAATCATAGCAATACTAGGTTCAACATTAATTTGCTCAGGAGGTGTATAAGTCCTAGTATTACTCTTACGAACAACAGTCGAAGCTTTAGCATGATATTTTATCCTAACAGGAAAAGGAGGTTTTTCAACATAAGCAGTAGGAACAATAGGATCACTATATGTAATAGTGTTTTCTTCGACTGTAATAGGTGCAACTACTTTCACTTCAACAGGAGGATTATATTTAAACCACTTCTCTTTAGGGAGATCAATGTGAGTAGCAAAAGATTCACAGAAAGTAGCTACTATCTCAGAGTCAAGTCCATACTTAGCGCTAAATCCACGGAAAGCATCGGTATCCATAAAATATTTAACACAATTGAACTTATGTGTCATACCTGACTCCTTACCATCGTCGGAACCCCAATCTTTAGAGTTGCGTTTAGTTCTTTCTAACAAGTCCCATTTGAAATCAATAGTCTTCAGCATATAAGAACCAACACAGGAAGTATCGAGCAGGTTGCGATTATCAAGAGAAAGCCGAGCATAAAAATTCTGAATAATCATTTCCTGAGAGAGCTCATGATTGGGGCATGAATATAACATTGACTTAAGCCTCCCCCAAGCTTGAGCGATGATTTCTCCTTCGCGAGGCTAGAAATTATATATGTAATTACGATCACGATGAACAAGATGCATAGGATAGAACTTCTGGTGAAATTCCAATTTCAATCGCTTATAATTCCAAGATCCCGTATCATCACATAGACAATACCATGTCAATGCATCTCCCTTCAAAAATAAAGGGAAGACCTTCCTTTTGACAACATCATCGGGAATACCTGCAAGCTTAAATAATCCACAGACTTCATCCACAAAGATAATGTGTAAATCAGAATGCAATGTTCCGTCTCCTGCAAATGGATTAGCTAGCAGTTTTTCTATCATACCCGAAGGAATCTCAAAGTTAATATTTTCATAAAGTTCAGTAGGTTGAGGAGCAACTCTTTGCTCTTCTGGTTGGCATGAAGATACCCCAAACAAGCCCCTCAAAGGATTAGTTTCCATAGTGACAAGTAATAGAAAATTTGAGCACACTATATAAATGTTTCCTTACCAAGTTCCACTCACCGAAAGCGCTACACTCCCCGGCAACAGCGCCAGAAAAGAGTCTTGATGACCCACAAATGTCGGGGATCTATCGTAGTCCTTTCAATAAGTAAGAGTGTCGAACCCAACGAGGAGCAGAAGGAAATGATAAGCGGTTTTCAGTATGGTTTTCTCTGCAAGCACTGAAATTGTAGGTAATAGATAGTTTTGTGATAAGATAAATGGTAACGAGTAACAAGTAAGTAAAGTGCAGCAAAGTGGCCCAATCCTTTATGTAGCAAAGGATAAGCCTGGACAATTTCTAATAATGAGGAAGGAGCTCCCGAGGACACATTGGGAATTATCGTCAAGCTAGTTTTCATCACGTTCATATGATTCGCGTTCGATACTTTGATAATTTGATATGTGCGTGGACCGGTACTTGGGTACTGCCCTAACTTGGACAAGCATCCCACTTATAACTAACCCTATTGCAAACATCCGCAACTACAAAAAGGAGTATTAAGGTAAACCTAACCACAGCATTAAGCGTATGGATCCATATCAGCCCCTAACAAAGCAACGGATAAACTAGGGTTTAAGCTTCTATCACTCTAGCAACCCATCATCTACTTATTACTTCCCCATGCCTTCCTCTAGGCCCAAATAATGGTGAAGTTTCACGTAGTCGACGTTCACATAACACCACTAGAGGAAAAGACAACATACATCTCATCAAAATATCGAACGAATACCAAATTCACATGACTACTAATAGCAAGACTTCTCCCATGTCCTCAGGAACAAACGTAACTACTCACAAAGCATATTCATGTTCATAATCATAGGAGTAATAATATGCATAAAGGATCTGAACATATGATGTTCCACCAAGTAAACCAATTAGCATCAACTACAAGGAGTAATCAACACTACTAGCAACCCACAGGTACCAATTTGTGGTTTTGATACAAGATTGGATACAAGAGATGAACTAGGGTTTCGAGAGGAGATGGTGCTGGTGAAGATGTTGATGGAGATTGACCCCCTCCCGATGAGAGGATCGTTGGTGATGACGTTGGTGATGATTTCCCCCTCCCGGAGGGATGTGTCCCCGGCAGAATAGCTCCGCCAGAGCCCTAGATTGATTCTGCCAAGGTTCCGCCTCGTGGCGGCGGAGTTTTGTCCCGTAAGCTTGCCCACAATTTTTTCCAGGGTAAAAGTGATGATATAGCAGAAGATGGATGCCGGAGGCCCACCAGGGGGCCCAGGAGATAGGGGGCGCGCCCTACAGGGGGGCACCCCCTGTCTCCTGGACAGGGTGTGGGCCCCTTGGGCTATTTGTTTCGCTCATAAATTCTTATTAAATCCAAAAAGTTGTTTCGTCGAGTCTCAGGACTTTTGGAGCTGTGCAGAATAGGTTTCCAACGTTTGCTCCTTTTGCAGCCAGAATTCCAGCTACCGGCATTCCCCCTCTTCATGGTAAACCTTGTAAAATAAGAGAGAACAGCCATAAGTATTGAGATATAATGTGTAATAACAGCCCATAATGCAATAAATATTGATATAAAAGCATGATGCAAAATGGACGTATTAAACACCTACAAAGTACTTCTAGTTTCATCTTGTTCTAGGTAAAGCGAACACTAAGCGTGCATAGAGTCGTATCAGTGGCAGATAGGACTTGAGAGAATATTTGTTCTACCTTTAGCTCCTCATTGGGTTTGACACTCTTACTTATCGAAAGAGGTTACAATTATCCCCTACACTTGTGGGTTATCAAGACCTTTTTCTGGCGCCGTTGCCGGGGAGTCATAGCATGGGGTGAATATTCTCGTGTGTGCTTGTTTGCATTATCACTAAGTAATTTTTATTTGATGTTCTAAGTTTTTCTCTATCTTTAGGTATGGGTAGGAAACGCAAAATACCAAAAAAATTAGTTGTACCTACTGAACCAATGGTTGAAGAACCACTCAAAATCTATCACACTCCTGAAGCTTTTTACTTGGATCATCTTCGATCCCTTTGTGCTCGTGCTGAAACCCCCACTAGCTTAGTTGAGGGAAAATCTTTAGATGAGCATGCTTGTTATGTGTGACACCATATATCTGAAAAAGGGAAACTTTTACTGGATCAAATTCATCATTTGCAATGCTATGCTTACAATTATCCCCTACACTTGTGGGTTATCACTCGTTGAATCAAAGATGGTTAAGTTTCCTAGCCATAGACATGAGTTGTCATTTGATTAACGGGATCACAACATTGGAGAATGATGTCATTGACTTGACCCATTCAGTTAGCTTAGCATTTGATCGTTTAGTATATTGCTATTGCTTTCTTCATGACTTATACGTGTTCCTATGACTATGATATTATGCAACTCCCGAATACCGGAGGAACACTTTGTGTGCTACCAAATGTCACAACGTAATTGGGTGATTACAAAGGTGCTCTACAGGTGTCTCCGGTGGTACTTGTTGAGTTGGCATAGATAAAGATTAGGATTTGTCACTCCGATTGTTGGAGAGGTATCTCTGGGCCCTCTCGGTAATGCACATCACTATAAGCCTTGCAAGCAATGTAAATAATGAGTTAGTTGTGGGATGATACATTACGGAATGAGTAAAGAGAAATGCCGGTAACGAGATTGAACTAGGTATTGAGATACCGACGATCGAATCTCGGGCAAGTAACATACTGATGGCAAAGGGAACAACGTATGTTGTTATGCGGTTTGATAGATAAAGACCTTCGTAGAATATGTAGGAGCCAATATGAGCATCCAGGTTCCGCTGTTGGTTATTGACCGGAGATGAGTCTCGGTCATGTCTAAATAGTTCTCAAACCCATAGGGTCCGCACGCTTAACATTCGGTGACGATCGGTATTATGAGTTCATGTGTTTTGATGTACCAAAGGTTGTTCGGAGTCCCGGATGAGATCAGGGACATGACGAGGAGTCTCGGAATGTTTGAGACGTAAAGATTGATATATTGGAAGGCTATATTCGGACATCGGAAAGGTTCTGAGTGGTTCGGGTATTTATCGAAGTACTAGAGAGTTAAGTGAATTCACCGGGGAGTATATGGGCCTTATTGGGCTTTAGGGGAGAGAGAGAGGGGCTGTCGGGCAGGCCACGCGACCCCCAAGGCCTAGTCCGAATTGGACTAGGGGGAGGGGCCCCGCCCCCCCTTCCTTCTCTTCTCTCTTCCCCTTCCTTCTGTCCTACTCCTACTACTTGGAAAGGGGGAATCCTACTCCCGGTGGGAGTAGGACTCCCCAGGGCGCGCCATAGTAGAGGGCCGGCCCTCCCCCTCCTACTCCTTTATATACGGGGGAGGGGGGCACCCCATAGACACACAAGTTGATCATTGATCTCTTAGCCGTGTGCGGTGCCCCCCTCCATCATAATCCACCTCGGTCATATCATAGTGGTGCTTAGGCGAAGCCCTACGTCGGTAGCATCATCATCACCGTCATCATGCCGTCGTACTGACGGAACTCTCCCTTGAAGCTCTACTGGATCGTGAGTTAATGGGACATCATCGAGTTGAACATGTGCAGATCGCGGAGGTGTCGTACGTTCGGTACTCGGATCGGTCGATCGTGAAGACGTACGACTACATCAACCGCGTTGTCATAACGCTTCCGCTTATGGTCTACGAGGGTACGTGGACGACACTCTCCCCTCTCGTTGCTATGCATCACCATGATCTTGCGTGTGCGTAGGAATTTTTTTGAAATTACTAAGTTCCCCAACACTAACCTACTAACTGAAGGCCCAGTGAAAATTGCTGTTTTTTTGCCTATTTCAGTGTTTTGCAAAAAAGGAATATCAAATGAAATCCAAACGGAATGAAACCTTCGCGAGGATCGTTTTCGGAACAAACGCAATCCAGGAGACTTTGAGTGGACATCAAGAAAGCAGCAAGGAAGCCACGAGGCAGGAGGGCGCGCCCCCCACCCTTGTGGGCCCCTCGTAGCTCCACCGACCTACTTCTTTCGCCTATATATACTCTTATACCCTGAAAACATCCAAAGGAGCCACGAAACCTATTTTCCACCGCCGCAACCTTCTGTACCCGTGAGATCCCATTTTGGGGCCTTTTCCTGCGCTCCGCCGAAGGGGGAATCGATCACGGAGGGCTTCTACATCAACACCATAGCCTCTCTGATGATGTGTGAATAGTTTACCACAAACCTTCGGGTCCATAGTTATAGCTAGATGGCTTCTTCTCTCTCTTTGGGTCTCAATACAAAGTTCTCCTCGATCTTCTTGGAGATCTATTCGATGTAATACTTTTTGCGGTGTGTTTGTCGATCCGCTGAATTGTGGGTTTATGATCAAGATTATCTATAACAATATTTGATTCTTCTCTGAATTCTTATATGCATGATTTTATATCTTTGCAAGTCTCTTTGAATTATCAGTTTGTTTTGGCCTACTAGATTGATCTTTCTTGCAATGGGAGAAGTGCTTAGCTTTGGGTTCAATCTTCCGGTGTCTTTTCCCAGTGACAGCAGGGGCAGCAAGGCACATATTGTATTGTTGCCATCGAGGATAAAAATATGGGATTTATATCATATTGTTTGAGTTTATCCCTCTACATCATGTCATCTTGCCTAATGCGTTACTCTATTCTTATGAACTTAATACTCTAGATGCATGCTAGATAGAGGTTGATGTGTGGAGTAATAGTAGTAGATGCAGAATCGTTTTGGTCTACTTGTCACAGACGTGATGCCTATGTTCATGATCATGCCTAGATATTCTCATAACTATGCGCTTTTCTATCAATTGCTCGACAGTAATTTGTTCACCCACCGTAGAATTTGCTATCTTGAGAGAAGCCACTAGTGAAACCTATGGCCCCGAGTCTATTTTCCATCATATTAATCTCCCTAACTAGCTATTTCTGTCACCGTTTATGTTGCAATCTTTACTTTTCAATCTATACAACAAAAATACCAAAAATATTATCTTATTATCTTTATCAGATCTCACTTTTACAAGTGGCCGTGAAGGGATAGACAACCTCTTTATCGCGTTGGTTGCAAGGTTCTTAATTGTTTGTGCAGGTACTAGGGATTTGCATGTAGCCTCCTAGTGGATTGATACCTTGGTTCTCAAAAATTGAGGGAAATACTTACGCTACTTTGCTGCATCACCCTTTCCTCTTCAAGGGAAAACCAACGCATGCTCAAGAGGTAGCAAGCACCTGCACACAAATAACAAATACTCGCAACCCGACGTGTAAAAGGGGTTGTCAATCCCTTTCGGGTAGCGGCGCCAGATATGGCAAACGGACGTGAGAGAGTTGTAAATATTGATAGATCGGACGCCAAATAAAATAAATTGCAGCAAGATATGTTTGTATTTGTTTGGTTTAATAGATCTGAAAATAAAAAGCAAATAAAATAGATCGCAAAGGCAGATAATATGAGAAAGAGACCTGGGGGCTTTAGATTTCACTAGTGGCTTCTCTCTAGAAAATAGCAAACGGTGGGTGAACAAATTACTGTTGGGCAATTGATAGAACTTTAAATAATCATGATGATATCCAAGCAATGATCATTATATAGGCATAAAGTCCAAGATTAGTAGATCGACTCCTACCTGCATCTACTACTATTACTCCACACATCCCGCTATCCAGCATGCATCTAGTGTATTAAGTTCATGAAAAAATGGAGTGATGCAATAAGAACGATTACATGATGTAGACAAGATCTATTTATGTAGAAATAGACCCCATCGTTTTATCCTTAGTAGCAACGATACATACGTGTTAGTTCCCCTTCTATCACTGGGATCAAGCACCATACGATCGAACCCACTACAAAGCACCTCTTCCCATTGCAAGATAAATAGATCAAGTTAGCCAAACAAAACCAGAATATCGAAGAAGAAATACGAGGCTATAAGCAATCATGCATACAAGAGATCAAAGAAACTCAAATAACTTTCATGGATAAAAAGATAGATCTGATCATAAACTCAAAGTTCATCGGATCCTAACAAACACACTGCAAAAAGAGTTACATCATATGGATCTCCAAGAGACCATTGTATTAAGAATCAAACGAGAGAGAGAGAGGAAGCCATCTAGCTACTAACTACGGACCCGTAGGTCTACAAAGAACTACTAACGCATCATCGGAGAGGCACCAATGGACATGATGCACCCCTCTATGATGGTGTCTAGATTGGATCTGGTGGTTCTGGACTATGCGGCGGCTGAAATTGATTTTCGTCAACTCTCCTAGGGTTTCTGGAATATTGGGGTATTCATAGAGCGAAGAGTCGGTTCAGGGGGCACCCGAGGTGGGCGAAACCCACCAGGGCACACCTGGGCCTCCTGGCGCGCCCTGGTGGGCTGTGCTCCCCTCGGAGCACCTCCCTAGGCGCTTCTCCGACCCACTGGATGTCTTCTGGTAAAAAAACCACAAAAAGTTTCGCTGCGTGTGGACTCCATTTGGTATTGATTTCCTGCGATGTAAAAAACATGCAGAAAACAACAACTGACACTTGGCACTATATCTATAGGTTAGTACCAAAAAATGATATAAAATGACTATAAAATGATTGTAAAACATCCAAGAATGATAATATAACAGCATGGAACAACCAAAAATTATAGATACGTTGGAGACGTATAGAGACCCATGACTTGCATGACCTGGGTAACACCATCACGGAGGATGAGGTTTGGGCGGCCATAAGAGAGATGCCAAGTGATAAGCCGCTTGGTCCAGATGCCTTCATGGGTATCTTCTTCAAGAAGTGTTGGGGAATCATCAAGCATACTGTCATGAGGGTCATCCGACGTTTCGACTCCCTTCAAATCTCCAACATGCAATAGGTGAATTCCTGTTCTATTGCCCAAAAAGGAGGGTGCGCAAGGCATCTCTGATTTTAGAACTATCTGTCTCATTCATTCCCTAGCCAAAACTATTGCCAAGGTCTTGTCGCTTCGGCTTGCTCCTCTCATGGATGACCTTGTCTCCAACGCACAAAGTGCCTTCATCAAGAGGCGTAGTATCCATGATAACTTCATGTGTGTTCAAAATTTTGCTAGGCGGTTACACAAGTGCAAGACCCCTTCTCTGCTCTTCAAGCTGAACATAAGAAAGGCCTTTGACTCCGTTAAGTGGGAATACATTTTGGATCTCCTCCAACATATGGGATTCCCGGACAAGTTCCGGGCTTGGATTGCCGCACTGCTTTCCTTGTCTTCGTCTCGCATTCTCTTGAATGGGATTCCCGGACCCCCATTATTCACGGTAGTGGTTTCCGGCAGGGTGACCCCATTTCCCCACTCATTTTTGTCATCATAATTGATCCGCTCCATAAGATTCTGGATTTAGCAACCCAGAAAGGCCTTCTTCACAAGATTCGTGGGCGAGGCCCCAAGGTGAGAACCTCCCTATATGCGGATGATGCTGCCTTTTTGTGCTCCTATCAAAACAGATATCGACAACCTTGCGTCCATATTGAGAGGTCTTGGAGACATGACTAGCCTTTGCACCAACTTTCAAAAAAGCTCCGTCGTGCCAATTCGATGCAATCATCTTAATCTTGAGCACATTCTTCAGATCATGCCGGCACCTCGTGCTACTTTACCGGTGAAGTATCTAGGCCTGCCACTCTCCAGTTGGCAACTTACGAAGGTCGACTTCCAATACCTTGAGGACAAGGCGGCTGGCAAGTTGGTCACGTGGGACGGCCAAAACATCACTACTCTCGGTCGGAGGGCACTTGTCAAGTTGGTCATCTCCTCCCAAGCAGTTTACTCAATCACACCCCTCATCGTGCCGCCAAGCATGCTTAACAGCCTCAATAAATTGGAGAGGGCGTTCCTATGATCCGACACGGACAAGACAACGGGAGCCAAATGCAAAGTGAATTGGAAAATGGTTTGTAGACCTAAGGAGTATGGGGGTCTTGGGGTACCCAACACTGACAAGTTTGCACATGCCTTACGACTTTGGTGGCTGTGGTTGATGAGCCACAAGTATAGGGGATCAACTATAGCTCTTTTCAATAAATAAGAGTGTCGAACCCAACAAGGAGCGGAAGGAAATGATAAGTAGTTTTCAGTAAGGTAATGTCTGCAACTGCTGAAATTCTAAGTAGCGAGTAGTTTGATAGCAAGGTAATTTGTAACAAGCAAGTAACGATAATTGTAACAAGTATGGAGCAAGGTTGCCCAATCCTTTTGAGGCAAAGGACAGGCCAAGACGGTCTCTTATGATAAGCAAAGCATTCTTGAGGGTACACGGGAATTTCATCTAGTCACTTTCATCATGTTGGTTTGATTTGTGTTTGCTACTTTGATAATTTGATATGTGGGTGGACTGGTGCTTAGGTGCTATTCTTACTTGAACAAACCTCCTACTTATGATTAACCCTCCCACAAGCATCCGCAACTACGAGAAACGTATTAAGAATAAATTCTAACCATAGCATTAAACTCTAGGATCCAATCGGTCCCTTACAGAGTAGTGCATAAACTGGGGTTTAAGTTTCTGTCACTCTCGCAACCCACCATCTATTTACTACTCCACAATGCATTCCCTTAGGCCCAAATATGGTGAAGTGTCATGTAGTCGACGTTCACATGACACCACTAAGGGAATCACAACAAGCATACCATCAAAATATCAAACACATATCAAATTCACATGATTACTTGCAACATGATTTATCCCGTAACCTCAAGAACGAAAGTAACTACTCACAAACAATAAACATGCTCATGATCAGAGGGGTATTAATATGCATAATGGATCTGAACATATAATCTTCCACCAAATAAACCATATAGTAATCAACTACAAGATGTAATCAACACTACTAGTCACCCCCTAGCAACAATCTATAGTTCTGGTAACAAGATTGAATACAAGAGATGAACTAGGGTTTGAGATGAGATGGTGCTGGTGAAGATGTTGATGGAGATTGCCCTCTCCAAGATGGGAGGATTGTTGGTGATGATGATGACGATGATTTCCCCCTCCGGGAGGGAAGTTCCCCCGGCGGAATCGCTCGGCCGGAGGGAAAAAGTGCTCCTGCCCAAGTTCCGCCTTGAGACGGCGGTGCTCCGTCCCGAAAGTCTTCCCCGTAGTTTTTCTAGGTCAAAATCACTTATATACAAGAAGATGGGCACCGGAGGTGGGCCGAGGAGGCCCCAACCCACCAGGGTGCGCCAGGGGGGCCTGGCGCGCCCAGGTGGGTTGTGCCCCCTGGTGCTTATTGGCTCCAGTATTTCTTAAATATTCCATAAAAAATCCTCGTGGAGTTTCAGCTCATTTGGAGTTGTGCAGAATAGGTGGCCTGACGTAGCTTTTTCATGTCCAGATTTCCAGCTACCGGAATTCTCCCTCTTGGTGTGTTCCTTGCAAATTATGAGAGAAAAGGTATTAGAATTACTCCAAAAAAGCATTATTATGGATAAAAACATTATCAATAACAGTAAGAAAACATGATGCAAAATGGACGTATCAACTCCCCCAAGCTTAGACCTCGCTTGTCCTCAAGCGAAAACCGAAATCGAAAAACATGTCCACATGCTTTGAGAGAGAGGTGTCGATAAAAACAAAATACAGACATAGAAGCATCATGTTGATTATTATAACAACAACAAATTTAAACATAACACTTTTATCATAGAACTTCTATCATACACTTCCCATGAATAAGTAACAGTTCATCACATAATCGAAGTATAAAGCAAAAACTCTATTAGAAACCAACAAACTATGTTCTCAGTCAACTTTGCAACTACAATTCATCATCTTTTCAGGAAGGGTCATGTGTCAGAGCCTTTAGGCAAGTCCACATACTCAACCATCATATAGTCTTCTATGATTGCTAACACTCACCGCATACCCATGAGAAAAACGTTTCAACTGGACACATAGAAAGATAGGGGCTTATATTTTTTCCTCCCAACATACGCACCTCAAGGGTGATGTCAACAATAACAACTCATGCTATCTATATTCAACTGGACATATGTGCCTAGATCTTTCCTCACCACATGATGCTTGCCAAAAGAAAAAATAAAAAGGAATAGAAGGAAAACTTTGACTCTTTGCATAAAAGTAAATACATAAAAGTAAAAGATAGGCCCTTCACAGAGGGAAGCAGAGGTTACCATGCGCTTATTTGTTTGCATGCTCAATCCCTTAGTGCAAGAGAACGTCACGTTGTATTGCCCCTTAAGATGACAACCTTTATTATGCAGTCTGTCACTTTTATTCTTTGTCATCCAAGTTCATACAACGCTCAATTTTATCTTACACTAAATGATTTCACATATTTAGAAGAATTTTTTATTGCCTTTTTGCACCGATGACAACTTACTTGAGGGATCTTGTTCAATCTCTAGGTAGATGTGGTGGACACTTGAAAAAGATTTGGGTTTAAGGGTTTTTGGATGCACAAATAGTATCTCTACTTAGTGCGGAATTTTTGGCTAGCAAAGATAGGGGGCAAGCATCACATGATAAAGGATCTATGACAATAGGACTTCTATGTGAATATAAACATACATAAACCATTATGTTGTCTTCCTTGTCCAACCTCAACAATTTTGGCATATAATATTTTGATGAGGGATCACAATCACAAAAGATTTCTAGGATAGTATATTTATATGTGAATCTTCCCTTCCCTTATTAATTCTTTCATGAGTTGCATCACTAACCAATGCTATGTTTGTCAATCTCTAATAAAATTTTCTTACTTATATTTTTCCTTATGTGGTGCTATCACCTACCATAGGATTAGTATATGATCTTATTGATTTATTTCCTTTCTTTTGTTTGCTTTCTTTCTCCTTTTCTTTTCTTTATTTGCAACACGAAGTAAAGAAAGTAAAACTCGAACTAAACTTTATTATATAACTTGCACATGATTGATACGTCTCCAATGTATCTATAATTTTTTATTGTTCCATGCTATTATATTATCCATCTAGGATGTTTTATATGCATTTATATGCTATTTTATATGATTTTTAGGACTAACCTATTAACCTAGAGCCCAGTGCCAGTTTCTGTTTTTTCCTTGTTTTTGAGTTTTACAGAAAAGGAAAACCAAACGGAGTCCAATTGACCTGAAAATTGACGGAGATTATTTTTGGACCAGAAGAAGCGCATGGAGTATCAGAGATGGGCCAGAAGAGTCCCGAGGCACCCACGAGGGTGGGGGGCATGCCCTACCCCCTGGGCGCGCCCACTACCTCGTGGCCGCCTCAAAGACCCTCCTGACTTGTTCTCGACACCAATACCTCTTATATATACCCAAACTTGCAGAACATAACCGATATTGGGAGTTCCGCTGCCGCAAGCCTATGTAGCCACCAAAAACCAATCGGGACCCTATTCCGGCACCCTGCCGAAGGGGGGAATCCCTCACTGCTGGCCATCTTTATCATCCCGGCGCTCTCCATGACGAGGAGGGAGTAGTTCACCCTCGGGGCTGAGGGTATGTACCAGTAGCTATGTGTTTGATCTCTCTCTCTCTCTCTCTCTCTCTCTCTCTCTATCTCTCTTTCTATCTCTCTCTCTCTCTCTCGTGTTCTTGATTTGGCACAATCTTGATGTATCGCGAGCTTTGCTATTATAGTTGGATCTTATGATGTTTCTCCCCCTCTACTCTCTTGTAATGGATTGAGTTTTCTCTTTGAAGTTATATTATCAAATTGAGTTTTTAAGGATTTGAGAACACTTGATGTATGTCTTGCATGTGCTTATCTGTGGTGACAATGCTATATTCACGTGATCTACTTGATGTATGTTTTGGTGATCAACTTGTGGGTTCAGTGACCTTATGAACTTAAGCATAGGGGTTGGCACACGTTTCCATCTTGACTCTCCGGTAGAAAGTTTGGGGCACTCATTGAAGTACTTTGTGTTGGTTTGAATAGATGAATCTGAGATTGTGTGATGCATATCGTATAATCATACCCACAGATACTTGAGGTGACATTAGAGTATCTAGGTGACATTAGGGTTTCGGTTGATTTGTGTCTTAAGGTGTTATTCTAGTACGAACTATATGATAGATCGAACGGAAAGAATAGCTTCGTGTTATTTTACTACAGACTCTTGAATAGATCGATCAGAAAGGATAACTTTGAGGTGGTTTCATACCCTACAATAATCTCTTCGTTTGTTCTCCTCTATTAGTGACTTTGGAGTGACTCTTTTTTGCGTGTTGAGGGATAGTTATATGATCCAATTATGTTATTATTGTGGAGAGAACTTGCACTAGTGAAAGTATGAACCCTAGGCCTTGTTTCAACGCATTGCAATACTGTCTATGCTCACTTTTATCGCTTGCTACCTTGCTGTTTTTATATTTTCAGATTACAAAAACCTATATCTACCATCCATATTGCACTTGTATCACCATATGTTCGCCAAACTAGTGCACCTATACAATTTACCATTGTATTGGGTGTGTTGGGGACACAAGAGACTCTTTATTTGGTTGCAGGGTTGCTTGAGAGAGACCATCTTCATCCTACACCTCCCACGGATTGATAAACCTTAGGTCATCCACTTGAGGGAAATTTGCAACTGTCCTACAAACCTTTGCACTTGGAGGCCCAACAACGTCTACAAGAAGAAGGTTGCGTAGTAGACATCAATGATTAAAATGATAGATCCCTAAACAAACTCTACAAGAATAAAAGATCGAACTAAACTTTATTCATCTAAGAAAAGATTGAACTAAGATAAGTAAAAGCAAAAATATAGTCGGATGATACGATACCGGGGCACCTCCCCCAAGCTTGGCGGAAGCCAAGGGGAGTGCCCATACCCGATACTCAATTCTCCTTTGGTGGTGAAGAAGGTGATGGTGGTGAGGAAGAAGAAATTTTGTCGTTGGAGGAACCTGAAGAGGCCATTGTAGATGGGATCTGACAAAAAACATCAAGAAAAAAGAACAAAGGATTTTCTCCGCAATACGGCGGTTAACAGGTTCGGGAAGTATATATAGATTTTTTTTATCTTGAAGGACAAGCATATGGAGGAAAAACAGAGTACGGGAGGTGTCCCAGGTGGACACCACCCACCTGAGCGTGCCAGGCATGCCTGGCGCGCCCTGGTGTCTTGTGCCCACCAAGGGATGCTTCCTGGAAGTTTCTTTATTCCCAAAATTCTAAATTATTCCAGAACTGACAAAAAATATTTTTGCAGATTTTTCGGTGTCTATTTACTTACCGCACTACATACCTCCTTATTTTGATGATTCTGGAGTGTTCCCAAAGAACTCTTTTATGTGTTCTTCCAGTGTCAAAGTTTGGACAATATTGCTTTCAACATTAATAGGCGTACCTGAAATATAATGCTGTATTCATTGCCCGTTGACAACCTTCGGGTTAGTGCCTTCGAAATTATTTATTTTGATGGCTCCAGACCGGTAAACCTCCTCGATGACATAGGGGCCTTCCCATTTCGAGAGGAGTTTGCCTGCAAAGAACCTGAAACAAGAGTTGTACAAAAGAACATACTCTCCGACTTTAAACTCACATTTTTGAATTCTTTTGTCATGCCACCTTTTAACCTTTTCTTTGAATAGCTTTGCATTTTCATAAGCTTGGGTTCTCCATTCATCTAATGAGCTAATATCAAATAGCCTCTTTTCACCAGCAAGTTTGAAATCATAGTTGAGTTCTTTAACTGCCCAGTATGCTTTATGTTCTAACTCAATAGGCAAATGACAAGCTTTTCCATAAACCATTTTATAAGGAGACATACCCATAGGATTTTTATAAGCTGTTCTATAAGCCCAAAGTGAATCATCTAATTTCTTAGACCAATTCTTCCTGGACCTATTAACAGTCTTTTGCAAAATTAATTTTATTTCTCTATTGCTAAGCTCAACTTGACCACTAGACTGAGGATGATAAGGTGATGCAATTCTATGGTTAACATCATACTTAGCAAGCATTTTACGGAAAGCACCATGAATAAAGTGTGAACCACCATAAGTCATTAAATATCTGGGGACTCCAAACCTTGGGAAAATAACTTCCTTAAGCATTTTAATAGAGGTGTTGTGATTAGCACTACTAGTTGGAATAGCTTCTACCCATTTAGTCACATAATCAACAACAACCAAAATGTGTGTATACCCATTAGAAAAAGGAAAAGGTCCCATGTAATAAAATCCTCAAACATCAAATGGTTTAACAGCAAGAGAATAGTTCATAGGCATTTCTTGACGCTTACCAATATTACATATTCTTTGGCATTCATCACAAGATGAGACATACTTACGAGCATCCTTGAAGAGAGTAGGCCAATAAAATCTAGACTGCAATACCTTATGAGCAGTTCTATCTCCAGCATGATGCCCTCCATAAGGTTTGGAGTGACATTTCCGTAGGATTTGTCCATGTTCATGCTCAGGTACACAACGTCTAATAATACCATCTACTCCTTCTTTATAAAGGTGTTGGTCATCCTAGAAGTAATGTCTTAAATCATAGAAGAATTTTTCTTTTGTTGGTAAGTAAATCTAGGTGGTATATATTTAGCAACAATATAATTAGCATAGTCAGCATACCAAGGAGTACTATTAGCAACATTTATTGCAGCTAACTGCTCATCAGGAAAACTATCATCAATAGGAAGTTGGTCATCAAGCACATTTTCAAGCCTAGGCAAGTTATCAGCTATGGGGTTCTCACCTCCTTTTGTATCAATGATATGCAAATAAAATTCTTGCAACAACAGAACCCAACGAATAAGTCCAGGTTTAGCATCTTTCTTCTACACAAGATATTTAATAGCAGCATGATCTGTGTGAACAGTTAATCTAGAATAAACAATATAAGGTCTAAACTTATCACAAGCAAACACCACTGCTAAGAATTCTTTTTCAGTTGTAGCATAATTTCTTTGAGCACTATCTAGAGTTTTACTAGCATAATGAATAACATTCAATTTCTTATCAACTCTTTGTCCTAGAACAGCACCAACAACATAATCACTAGCATCACACATAATTTCAAAAGGCAAATTCCAATCAGGTGGTTGAACTATAGGTGCAGTAATTAAAGCTTTCTTGAGTGTTTCAAAGGCTTCAAGACAATCATCATCAAAGACAAAAGGAATATCCTTTTGCAAAAGATTAGTAAGAGGCCTAGAAATTTTAGAAAAGTCCTTGATAAACCTCCTATAGAAACCAGCATGACCTAGGAAACTAAGAATACCTTTTATGTCCTTAGGACATGGCATTTTCTCAATTGCATCAACCTTAGCTTGGTCCACTTCAATACCTCTTTCAGAAATTTTATGACCCAAGACATAGCCTTCAAGACAAGATTTGTTTGTTCACATCTCTGCAAAACTCGATCAAGATTGCTTAAACAATCATCAAAAGACTCCCCATAGACAGAGAAGTCATCCATGAAAACCTCAACAATATTTTCACAAAAATCAGAGAATATAGCCATCATGCATCTTTGAAAGGTAGCAGGTGCATTACATAAACCAGAAGACATACGTCTATAAGCATAGGTTCCAAAAGGACAAGTAAAAGTGGTCTTTCTTGATTAGGTTGAGAAACAGGTATTTGTTAAAAGCCAGAATATCCATCAAGGAAGCAAAAGTGTGTGTGCTTAGATAATCTTTCAAGCATTTGATCAATAAAAGGCAAAGGGTAGTGATCTTTTCTATCTGAAATCAATTACCATTTATAGCCTGTAACAATTCTTTGTGGGATAACTTCATTCTTATCATTAGGGACAACAGTTATACCTCCCTTCTTAGGGACACAATGAACAGGACTTACCCATCGACTATCAGCTATAGGATAGATTATACCTTCTTCCAGAAGTTTTAATATTTACGTTCTTACCACCTCTTTCTTCTTCAGATTTAACCGATGTTGGTGATCAACAACTGGTTTAGCATCAGGTTCCATATTAATTTTGTGCTAACATAGAGTGAGACTAATGCCCTTTAAATCATCAAGAGTAAATCCAATAGCAGCTTGGTGCTTCCTTAGAACTTTCAATAATCTTTCTTCGTCATGTTCTAAAAGTTTAGCACTAATAATAACAGGATATATTTTCTTTTCATCAATACAAGCATATTTCAAATTGTGTGGCAATTTTTTTAATTCAAACATAGGATCACCTTTAGGTGGAGGAGGACCTCCTAGAGTTTCAATAGGCCAATTGTGTTTAAGTAGAGGACGTTTTTCAAAGAAAATATTATCTGTTTCATTTCTTTCAAGCATATGTAAATCATTCTCGTGGTCTAGCAAGTATTGTTCTAAAGGATCAGTAGGTGGCACAGCAATAGAAGCAAGACCAATTAATTCATCCTTACTTGGCAATTCCTTTTCATGACGATTTCTACTAAACTTGGAAAAATTAAACTCATGAGACTATGCACCAAAGCTAACACCAACAGTTTGTTTCTTGCAATCTATCTTAGCATTAACTGTGTTCAAGAAAGGTCTACCAAAGATAATGGCACAGAAGTCATCTTGTGGGGTACCAAGAACAAGAAAATCAGTAGGATATTTATTTTCCCACACCAGATTTCAACATCTCTAATAATCCCACAAGGTGATATGGTGTCTCTATTAGCAAGTTTAATAGTAACATCTATGTCTTCTAACTCTGTAGGTGCTATGTCTTCCCTAATTTCTTGATATAACTTGTAAGGAATAGCACTCATACTAGCACCCATGTCACATAAACCATGATAACAGTAATCTCCTATTTTAACTGAAATGACAAGCAGGCCAACAACTAGTCTATTTTATCCCTTTTTTCGGGTTTAGCTATTCTAGCAGCTTCCGGACAAAAGTAAATAACATGCCCATGCACATCTTGTTCTAAGAGATCTCTAACCATAGCAATACTAGGTTCTACTTTAATTTGTTCATCAGGTTTTGGTGTTCTAACAAAGCTTTTGTTAACCACAGTTGAAACTTTAGCATGTTCCTTTATCCTAACAGGAAAAGGTGGTTTCTCAATATAAGCAATAGGAACAACTGGATCAACATTATAGAGTATAGTTTCTTCTTTAACTGGTACCGGTTCTTTAATTTCTTCTTTAATAGGTGGGTGATATTTAAACCACTTCTCTTTAGGGAGTTCAACATGAGTAGCAAATGATTCACAAAAGGAGGCTACTGTCTCAGAGTCAAGTCCATATTTAGTGCTAAACTTTTGAAAAGCATCGGTATCCATAAAAGATTTAACACAATCATACTTAAGCTTTATACCTGACTCTTTACCTTCCTCGAGTTCCCAATCTTCAGAGTTGCGTTTAGTTCTTTCCAAAAGATCCCACCGGAACTCAATAGTTTTCTTCATAAAAGAACCAGCACAAGAAGTATCCAACATGGTTTGATCATTACGAGAAAGCCGAGCATAAAAATTCTGAATCATAATTTCTCTTGAGAGCTCATGATTGGGGCATGAATATAACATTGACTTAAGCCTCCCCCAAGCTAGAGTGATACTTTCTCCTTCATGAGGCCAAAAATTATATATATAATTCCGCTCACGATGAACTAGATGCATAGGATAAATTTCTTGGTGGAACTCCAATTTTAAACGATTCCAATTCCATGATCCAATATCATCGCATAGCCTATACCATGCCAATGCTTTTCCCTTCAAAGATAGAGGGAAAACGTTTCTCATCACCTCATCTCCGGGTAAACCTGCAAGCTTGAACAATCCAAAAATTTGTTCCACATATATCAAGTGCATATCAGGATGTTCTGTTCCATCTCCTGCATAAGGATTAACTAGCATTTGTTCTATCATACCCAAAGGAATTTCATATTCAATATTTTTAGTAGGTGCAGTAGGTTGAGGGGCAATTAATTGTGGTTCTGAATGAGTTGAAGATACCCCCCCTCAAAGGATTGTTTTCCATAGTAACAAGTGACAAAAATTTCAGCACACTATATAAATGTTTCCTTACCGAATTCCACTTACCAAAGGCGCTTCACTCCCCGGAAACGGCGCCAGAAAATAGCCTTGATGACCCACAAGTATAGGGGATCAATTGTAGCTCTTTCCTATAAGTAAGAGTGTCAAACCCAGCAAGGAGCAGAAGGAAATGACAAGTAGTTTTCAGTAAGGTAATGTCTGCAAGTGCTGAAATTAGTAGCGGGTAGTTTGATAGCAAGGTAATTTGTAACGAGCAAGTAATGTTAATTGTAACAAGTGTGCAACAAGGTAGCCCAATCCTTTTGAGGCAAAGGACATACCAAAATGGACTCTTATGATAAGCAAAGCGTTCTTGAGGGTACACGGGAATTTCATCTAGTCACTTTCATCATGTTGGTTTGATTTGTGTGGGTGGAGCGGTGCTTAGGTGTTGTTCTTACTTTAACAAACCTCCTACTTATGATTAACCTCCCCGCAAGCATCCGCAACTATGAGAAAAGTACTAAGAATAAATTCTAACCATAGAATTAAACTCTAGGATCCAATCGGTCCCTTACGGAGTAGTGCATAAACTGGGGTTTAAGTTTCTGTCACTCTTGTAACCCACCATATATTTACTACTCCACAATGCATTCCCTTAGGCCCAAATATGGTGAAGTGTCACATAGTCGACATTCACATGACACCACTAAGGGAATCACAACATACATACCATCAAAATATCGAACACATATCAAATTCACATGATTACTTGCAACATGATTTATCCCGTGACCTCAAGAATGAAAGTAACTACTCACAAACAATAAACATGATCATGATTAGAGGGGTATTAATATGCGTAATGGATCTGAACATATAATATTCCACCAAATAAACCATATAGTAATCAACTACAAGATGTAATCAACACTACTAGTCACCCCCTAGCAACAATCTGTAGTTCCGGTAACAAGATTGAATACAAGAGATGAACTAGGGTTTGAGATGAGATGGTGTTGGTGAAGATGTTGATGGATATTGCCCTCCCCAAGATGGGAGGATTGTTGGTCATGATGATGACGATGATTTCCGCCTCCGGGTGGGAAGTTCCCCCTGGCGAAATCGCTCCGCCGGAGGGAAAAAGTGCTTCTGCCCAAGTTCCGCCTTGAGAAGGTAGTGCTCCATCCTGAAAGTCTTCTCTGTATTTTTTCTAGGTCAAAATCACTTATATACCAGAAGATGGGGACCAGAGATGGGTCGAGGAGGCCACAATCCACTAGGGCGCGCCTATGATGTTTATTGGCTCCAGTATTTCTTAAATATTCCATAAAATCCCTTGTGGAGTTTCAGCTCATTTGGAGTTGTGCAGAATAGGTGGCCTGACGTAGCTTTTTCAGGTCTAGATTTCCAGCTGCCGGAATTCTCCCTCTTGGTGTGTTCCTTGCAAATTATGAGAGAAAAGGCATTAGAATTACTCCAAAAAATATTATTATGGATAAAAACATTATAAATAACAGTAAGAAAACATGATGAAAAATGGACGTATCAGTGGTACGAATGGAAGGTGCCCCACAAGCTTTGGTTGTGTTTTGGTAACCCTTGCACGGACGATGACCTGGAGTTTTTCTACGCCTCTACAACTATCACCATTGGTGATGGTGCTAAGACGCCATTCTGGGACTCTCCTTGGCTGCTTGGGCGGAAGCCCAAGGATACTACACCATTGATCTTCGAGGCCTCAAGGAGGAAAAAATTGGAAGGTGCGGGAGGCTCTCAAGGGAAATGATTGGATTCTCAAAATCAATCCCGGCACCATTGTCACCGTTGGTCACATTCGCGAATTCTTCACTCTTTGGATGCTTTTCCATGACTTCCACCTTGATCGGAAAGCCGAACATGATATCATTTGGAAGCACGCGAATGATGGGATCTACTCAGCGGCCACCGCGTATAAGGCTCAATTCCTTGGTTTAACTCTCTCACCCATGGACCGCATGGTTTGGAAGGCTTGCCCCCCCAAGGCTTAAATTCTTCACTTGGTTAGCTCTACAGGACCGTATTTGGACCACCAATCGGTTGGAGGGGCGCGGTTGGGAAAACTGTGACCTTTGCCAACTATGCAAGAGAGAACAAGAAACGAGGCCTCACCTCTTCTTCAAGTGTCGGTACATGCTTAGTATATGGAGATCTATCATCGAGAAGCTTGGGCTATCTCACGTCAACACCTCTGGGTGGCATCTTGATGAATCCGTCAATGAGTGGTGGGACAAACAAACTGATAACCATCAGCCAAATTGGCAGGCCATGACCTCCCTCACCATGCTCATCTCATGGACCATTTGGAATGAGCGAAAGGCTAGAGTGTTTCGTCAAAAATTTGCTCCACCACTTGTTCTTCTTAGATCCATTCCTGAAGAAGCAAAGTTATGGCTTCCTGCCGGCAAAAAGAAACTTGGGATCGTAATTTTGTGCGAGTAACTTCCATGTCGCTTGTATGTGTTGGGTTATGTAAAACTCTAAACTCTATTCTCTCCTTATTTAATAGATGAGGCAAATCGTATGCCTCCATTTCAAAAAAAGAAACATCAGACGATTTTGTGTTTATGGCATGAAGGCCCTCCACCACAGCGACTATGGCGAACGCCCAGCAGCAGCTGTGGCCACCCTGCATCTTGACATTAGTGACAATATTTGCATACTTCTGATCCATTCGACTTTGCTGGGGAGAGATAATGGGTGATCGTTGCGCGTGGCGGCGACAAGGGCTAGAGTGATGACGGGCAACCGCTCGGGCTGGTTCACTTCAACCACGACGTGGTTGCCATCACCTCGTCGAAGGACTTATCGTCGATGACGTTGAGGGCCATCAACGCTGCTTGATGTGGAGCATGTGGACCACCATGTGGTGGTCGTACAACTCCCACAAATCCTCGTTGAACTCGAGGTCACCCACCGTGAAGTAGATGCTGGCCTGCACCGTGGCCACCAGGGCCAAGGCAGACACGAGGAGAGGCGGTTGGGTGGGCCGGGGAGAAGGGGTAAAATGGATGGAAATAAGACCAGGAGAGGGGATTGGGTGGCCCGAGGGTGTCGGAGTCCTATGTTTCGGGTGTCCGGACTCCTGCAAACCTTCCCCCACTTTGTCTCCAATTTGCAGGAGAAATCCCGTGCGGACCGCCCCGCGAACCGATACAGGTCGGCGTTGGGTGGTTTCTGGGGTCAGGACATCGCGGTCTGAACGGTTGCGGGAGGTTTGTGGGTCTGCCTTGAAGATACCATTAGTGTCTTTTAGTTTACACACTGAGGCTCCAATCATTAATTGTTGCCTAGCCTAGCTTCATTGGGACAGTAGTACTGAAAACACAGTATAGTAGTACTGAAAACACCCTACATGTAGCAAACCGAGCAGCAAAGTTTCAGGGTGGTGCTTGATACATCTCCAACGTATCTATAATTTTTTTATTGTTCCATGCTATTATATTATCTGCTTTGGATGTTTAATGGGCTTTATTATGCACTTTTATATTATTTTTGGGACTAACCTATTAATCGAAGGCCTAGTGCAAATTGTTGTTTTTTACCTATTTCAGTGTTCCGCAGAAAAGGAATATCAAACGGAATCCAAACGGAATGAAGCCTTCGCGAGGATCATTTTTGGAACAAGCGCAATCCAGGAGACTTTGGAGTGGACGCCAAGGAAGCAACGAGGTGGCCACGAGGCAGGGAGGCGCGCCCCCCACCCTCATGGGCCCCTTGTAGCTCCACCGACCTACTTCTTTCACCTATATATACTCTTATACCCTGAAAACATCCAGGGGAGCCACGAAACCTATTTTCCACCGCAGCAACCTTCTGTACCCATGAGATCCCATCTTGGGGCCTTTTCCGGCGCTCCACCGGAGGGGGAATCGATCATGGAGGGCTTCTGCATCAACACCATAGCCTCTCTGATGATGTGTGAGTAGTTTACCACACACCTTCTGGTCCATAGTTATTAGCTAGATGGTTTCTTCTCTCTCTTTGGATCTCAATACAAAGTTCTCCTCGATCTTCTTGGAGATCTATTCGATGTAATACTTTTTGTAGTGTATTTGTCGAGATCCGATGAATTGTGGGTTTATGATCAAGATTATCCATGACCAATATTTGATTCTTCTAGGAATTCTTTTATGCATGATTTGATATCTTTGCAAGTCTCTTCAAATTATTAGTTTGGTTTGGCCTACTAGATTGATCTTTCTTGCAATGGGATAAGTGCTTAGCTTTGGGTTTAATCTTGCGGTGTCCTTTCTGAGTGACAGCAGGGGCAGCAAGGCACGTATTGTATTGTTGCCATCGAGCATAAAAATATGGGGTTTATGTCATATTGCTTGAGTTTATGCCTCTACATCATGTCATCTTGCCTAATGCGTTACTCTGTTCTTATGAACTTAATACTCTAGATGCATGCTGGATAGCGGTCGATGTGTGGAGTAATAGTAGTAGATGCAGAATCGTTTTGGTCTACTTGTCACAGACGTGATGCCTATATACATGATCATGCCTAGATATTCTCATAATTGTGCGCTTTTCTATCAATTGCTCGACAGTAATTTGTTCACCCATCGTAGAATTTGGTATCTTGAGAGAAGCCACTAGTGGAACCTATGGCCCCCGGGTCTATTTTCCATCATATTAATCTCCCGTCAACTAGCTATTTCTGTCATCGTTTATTTTGCAATCTTTACTTTTCAATCTATACAACAAAAATACCAAAAATATTTATCTTATTATCTCTATCAGATCTCACTTTTGCAAGTGGTCGTGAAGGGATTGACAACCCCTTTATTGCGTTGGATGCAAGGTTCTTGATTGTTTGTGCAAGTACTAGGGATTTGCGTGTAATCTCCTACTGGATTGATACCTTGGTTCACAAAAACTGAGGGAAATACTTACGCTATTTTGCTGCATCACCCTTTCCTCTTCAAGGGAAAACCAACGCATGCTCAAGAGGTAGTGTCGGTGTCAAAACCGGCGGATCTCGGGTAGGGGGTCCCGAACTGTGCGTCTAGGCGGATGGTAACAGGAGACGAGGGACACGATCTTTTACCCAGGTTCGGGCCCTCTTGATGAAGGTAAAATCCTACGTCCTGCTTGATTGATATTGATATTGTGGATGTTTACAAGAGTGGATCTACCACGAGATCAAGGAGGCTAAACCCTAGAAGCTAGCCTATGGTATGATTGTAATGGTTGTTGTTGTTGTGTCCTACGGACTAAAGCCATCCGGTTTATATAGACACCGGAGAGGGCTAGGGTTACATAGAGTCGGTTACAATGGTAGGAGATCTACATATCCGTATCGCCAAGCTTGCCTTCCACGCCAAGGAAAGTCCCCTCCGGACACGGAACGAAGTCTTCAATCTTGTATCTTCATAGTCTTTGAGTCCGGCCGATGATGATAGTCCGGCCGATGATAGTTCGACCGATGATGGTGATCCGGCTATCCGGACACCCCCTAGTCCAGGACTCCCTCAGTAGCCCCTGAACCAGGCTTCAATGACGATGAGTCCGGCGCGCATATTGTTCGGCATTGCAAGGCGGGTTCCTCCTCCGAATAATTCGTAGAAGATTGTGAACACAAGGATAGTGTCCGGCTCTGCAAAATAAATTCCACATTCCACCGTAGAGAGAATAATATATACACAAGTTCAATCTGCTGACGTTTTTTGCGGAATGACGTTTCACCACTACCAAGCCATTACTTGAATCGTTTTTTACTTTACCACCTCAGCGCATTTAGCGAAGCGGTTTCCTTGGCACGTCTTGTCGAAGCAGAGATCGTGCTCCCCCTTAATTCGGGATTCTCATCAATACGGACGTGGGTAACCCAACCGCGCCATTGATGGTGATGCTTGGGAGATAAGCGAGTTTTACCAGGCAGGTGGAGGACGCATAGACTTCGCCCGCCCATATATAAGGGGATTAGAATCCACCCTTTCACCTACGCCTTCTTCCTCCTTTGCTTATCCATCTCCGCGCACTCGAGCTCCAGCGCCCAAGTTCATGCATCTCGTCTCAACCTTCTCCGACCATGTCCGGAGCGGGAGGTAAATGGCTGGCCTCCACCGTTAAGGAGGAGCACATAGCCAAACTGCGCGGTGCCGGATACCTCTCCGGTGACATCGCGCACCGGCTGCCCGGCGAGGGGCAGTTGATCCCCACCCCCAGGCCCCATGAGAGGGTCGTTTTCCTTCCCCACTTCCTCCGCGGACTGGGCTTTCCACTTCACCCCTTTGTCCGGGGGCTCATGTTCTACTACGGCCTGGATTTCCATGATCTGGCGCCGAACTTCATCCTCAACATCTCGGCGTTTATCGTCGTGTGCGAGGCCTTCCTCTGCATCCAGCCCCACTTCGACTTGTGGCTCAAGACCTTCAATGTCAAGCCGAAGGTAGTGAAGGGCACTCAAGCAGAGTGCGGAGGCGCCATGTTGGGCAAGATGCCCAACGTCCTTTGGTTCGAAGGGGCCTTCGTGGAATCCGTCAAAGGGGTGGCAGTCGGGGTGGTCCTATATCACCAAGTCGCGCGACCCTACGTGGGTGGCGGCCCCCGAGTTCAGATCTGGTATCCCTATGCAGCTCACCTCCTGGAAAGAGAAGGGCTTGCTGTGGGGTAGTTCGAAAGAACTTACGGGACTCCAAGCCTGTATCCAGAAGCTGGTGAATAAGAAGCTCAGGTTGGTTAACGTGGTCCAAGTCATGCTCGTCCGCCGGATTCTCCCATGCCAAGAGCGGGCATTCAATCTATGGGAGTTCGATCCGGAACAGCACCAGGCGTTGAGCGGGCTCTTCGACACAACGTACGAAGGCGCCTGGAGGGTGCTGTTTAAGGGCGCTGAAGCCCCCGCATCCGCGACTGAAGATCGCGGATTTCGCTCGCAGCACCAAGCTGACGAGGTAAGTGATTCTACCCCTTTACGGGACACTTGCTTTTCATAGTTTGACTCTATGCGGGTTTTAATTTCCCCTTTTCCTTTGACAGGACTGGATGAGGAAGGCAGAGCAGGTCATCTGCCCGGCTCCTATGCCAGAAAACCCAGTAGGCGCCCGTCTAGCGGGGCTGCTGGTTCCGGCACCGCACGTGGTGCCAGAGAAGAAGGCCAAGAAGGAGGCCACGGGTACTCGAAAGAGTTCACGTTTTTAGGTGTCCGATGACTCCGAGGCGGACTCCTCCCCCGAAAACAAGGAGGAGAAAGAGGACTCTCTCCCAGAGGAGGGAGAGAGGAAGAGGAAGGCTTCCCCAACAGGGGAGGCTGAAGGGTCCAAGAGGGGAAGGACTATTCCCCCGGACAGCTCCGCCAACATCAACATTGGCGAGGAAGAATGGCCTTCAAGGGCCAGGCCTCCGGCGAGATCGTAAGTATCCGGATTCCTGAATGATTTATAATTTCTCTTTTGTGTCACATAGTGTCATTCTAATGCCGCATGCTGCCTGTAGTCTGGCCAATGATGATCTCCCCACTTGATCGAGCGGGTCGTTGGCTCCGTCGGATGTAGACTCCATCCCGACCGCCTCCACCCCTCGCGACACCGAGGACGCCGAGGTGGGATCCCAAGAAGGGGCCCATCAGGGGGAGGCTCCGGAGGCGCCACAAGGCGGCCTCCCAGACATTGCGCCGGACTCCACGTCGGAACCCGCAGTGGTTCCGGAGTCCGGCCGGCGGCCCCTTCGCAAGAAGGGCAAGACCATGACGCCGGCGGCTTCCGTCCAACCGGAGGCGCCAGACAATTTGTTGGAAGCGCTCCAGAGCGCTTCCATCGAGGAAGAACACCGCACTATTATGAGTGCGGTGATTCAGAAGGTACAGCTCGCCAAGAGCGGGCTGACCGAAGCCTGCAGTAGCCTTCTATCAGGCTTTGAGGTAAGAAGTTAAAAATATGCAATGTAATACCACATAGACAGTAGCCCCTGATGCTCGGTTCGGTGTTCGAAAAAAAAGCCGGACTAAGGATCTGAAAAAAAAAGATATACGCAGGGTTGCTAAAAAATTATGTCAATATGGGTTGCAGGCTGCGCTGCTGACCTCTGCCGCACTGACTGCGGAGGTCGGTGCTTTGAAGTAGGAGCTCGAGCGGTCCGAGCAAGAGCTCGGCCGTGCCAAGAAGCAGCTCCAGGACAAAGAAGGTGAGTAACACCACTTTGAACTTGTACCTTACAGAAAAGGATTTGGGTTGCGACAAAAAATAACAAGGATAACATGGGTACTGCAGGGGCCACGAGCGAGGTGGCAACCCTGAAGGAGGCCGTGTCCGCGGCCGAACGCAGTGCGGCCGCGGAACGGGCAGAGCGAGAAAAGCAGGAGGCGCGGGTGGCGGCGGTTCGGCAAGAGCTCTAGGCTCTCATGGAAAGGCATGAGAGTTTGGAGCGTGACTCAAAGACTCGAGAGTCCGAGCTTGCCTCGGCTCTCAAAAGTGCCAAAGCCGCCAAGGCTGAGGCCCATAAGTCCCTTCAGGAGGTTGAGTCGGTGAAGAAGATAGCGGCGGGTAAGGCATTTTTCATGCAAAGCAAGCATGTGAATGTAAATTACGTGTTACTTACCCGAATTCGGAGCTCTCCAGGGGCGTTCGCAGATCTGCCTCGCAGCGTGTCTGATGCCGCCGCATTCTACCGAGCCGAGGAGGGGAGCTCAACGGAGATGGTCTTCTGGTCTCAGTACGCTGAGGCCGGCCATCTGGTGCCCCCTAGCGACCAGCTGAAGCAGCTGGTCGAGCTCCACAAGGTAGCCGAGCAGGCCATGAAGGGCCTCATAGTCCGGCTGTGGCCTGGAGAGGCCATGCCTGGGAGCTACTTCGGCCTCGTGCGGCGGTTGGTGGATGCGTGCCCCTGGGTGGAGGTTATCAAGCGCTCCGCCTGTATTGAAGGTGCTCGTCGGGCCCTTGCCCGCGCAAAGGTGCATTGGGGCAAGCTGGATGCGGAGAAGCTAATCACTGACGCGCCACCAGCGGGCAAGGAATATCGTACGCCCAAGATGTACTATAAGACTGTCCTGAAGGGTGCCCGCAAAATTGCGGATGAGTGCCCCAGGGATGTAACTATTGAGTAAAAATGCAATGTGTTATCTTGTGCGCTGAAAACTTTGTTCATATGCGCTAAGCAACGCTTGTTGATTTAAAATATTACCTTCTGTGCGGCCGTTTATTAAATCTGAGAGATGGCAAGTCGTCGGCTTCAGCCCCCACGCCGCGAGTGCTGGGGTGTTCGGGATAAACTTGAGCACTCTTGTTCCCATTTTTGGGTCCATCTAGGGAGGCGCTCAACACAATGAACAAGGCAACCGGACTTATAGTGCTTGAACACTCTCACTTAGCCATAGAATTCTATAATTTTAAATTTCGGCGAAGCCCCTAGTATTCGGAAGACCGAGTTCGGGGCGCTATCCACGCCTTGTGCGGACATTATCCGGTTCTTCGCTCGAAGCGGCATGAGTCTTTAGGGACTCGAAGGGACCTCTCGAACAGCGACCAGTCTCTCGCCTTATCATGACAGTCAGTTTTAGCTTTCTCCACTGAGGCGTTAACCCGGCTCAACCGGGGCGCAATCGCAGTGGTTCTCCCAGTGCTACCTTAGCCGATAGAACGGAACGTAAGGTGCCAAACATGGGAGCCGGGCAAACCCAACTATTGACCCAAGACATGATTCGGAGCCGATTCATATAATGCAATAAGTTCGGGGTGCCGCACTTGTGAAAGTGTTCGGACTTATCACACCATAATGCAGGGAACATAAGCCCCTGGTGTATTCGGCCGTACCAAGATATACGGATGCAACATGTCGTAAATGAACATATATATATATATATATATATATATATATATATATATATATATATATATATATA
>NC_041381.1:335859522-335867903 GCF_002162155.2 Triticum dicoccoides | reverse complement strand
AAAGGTAAAAAGAGCGACACACTTGGGAGCCCCTGGTGTGGTCGAACCGCACTGTGGGTTTGTTGTGGTCGTGCCTCTCCCCCTATGCCCATGGTATCTCCAGGGCGTAATTATGTACGCGGAGAGTTTGTCTTGCAATTGTGCGAGGGCTGGGGTTGGAGCCGCATTGCTACGCATGCTTGGAACGTGCCAGGTGGTCTTGGTTGATGTTGCTCCGGGCGCGTTTGGCCGTGTCCGGTCGTTTAACAGCCGGACTCGAGAATTGCTTAAAAGGCTACTCTGTACTTCTGCCACGAGAGCCGCTATATGTTCCTCCGTTCGGAGGGAGCGTTCCGTGTTTCCATTGACCGTGATGACTCCGCGAGGGCCTGGCATCTTGATCTTAAGGTATGCATAATGCGGCACCGCGTTGACGGTTCGTCCGAGCAGAGCGTGATAGCCACTGCGGAACGGGACTATGTCGAAGATTAACTCCTCGCTTCGGAAATTATCCAGGGATCCGAAGACCACTTCCAGTGTGACTGAGCCTGTACAATTGGCCTCAACACCTGGTATGACGCCTTTGAAGGTCGTCTTTGTAGGTTTAATCCTTGAAGGGTCTATGCCCATCTTGCGCACTGTATCCTGATAAAGCAGGTTCAGGCTACTGCCGCCGTCCATCAGGACTCTCGTGAGGTGAAATCCATCGACGATTGGGTCTAAAACCAATGCGGCAAATCCGCCATGGCGGATACTGGTCGGATGGTCTCTTCGATCGAAAGTGATCGGGCAAGAGGACCATGGGTTGAATTTTGGGGCGACTGGCTCCATCGCATATACGTCCCTTAGTGCACGCTTCCGCTCCCTCTTGGGTATATGCGTTGCGTATATCATGTTTACCGTCCGAACTTGAGGGGGGAATCCCTTTTGTCCTCTATTGTTCGGCGGCCGGGTCTCTTCCTCGTCATTGCTGTGTAGCCCCTTGTCATTGTTTTCGGCAATTAATTTGCCTGCCTGCTTGAATACCCAACAATCTCTGTTGGTGTGGTTAGCTGGCTTTTCGGGGGTTCCATGTATTTGACAAGAGCGGTCGAGTATTCGGTCCAAATTGGATGGGCCCGGAGTGGTTCTTTTAAATGGCTTCTTCCGTTGATCGGGTTTGGAGCCTCGGAATCCGGCGTTGACTGCCGTATCCTCATTGCTGTCGCCGTTAATGCGGCGTTTGTTTTTGTTTCGACGCGACCTGCCATTGCGGTCCTTTGTATCCGGACTGCCAGCATTTTTGCTGAGGTTGTTGCTGCAAACTAGCCAGCTATCCTCTCCCGCACAGAAGCGGGTCATGAGTGATGTGAGGGCTGCCATGGATTTCGGCTTTTCCTGTCCTAGGTGCCGGGCCAGCCACTCGTCGCGGATGTTATGTTTGAAGGCAGCAAGGGCCTCTGCATCCGGACAGTCGACGATTTGATTTTTCTTTGTTAAGAACCGTGTCCAGAATTGCCTGGCCGATTCGTCTGGCTGCTGGATTATGTGGCTTAGGTCATCTGCGTCCGGTGGTCGCACATACGTGCCCTGGAAGTTGTCGAGGAATGCGGCTTCCAGGTCTTCCCAGCATCCAATTGACTCTATGGGCAGGCTGTTAAGCCAATGCCGAGCTGGTCCTTTAAGCTTGAGCGGGAGATATTTGATGGCGTGAAGATCGTCGCCGCGGGCCATATGTATATGAAGGAGATAATCCTCAATTCAAACCGCGGGGTCTGTTGTGCCATCGTAGGATTCGATGTTAACGGGTTTAAAACCTTCAGAGATTTGATGATCCATTACTTCGTCAGTGAAGCATAGTGGGTGTGCGGCGCCTCTGTATTGAGCAATATCGCGACGTAGCTCAAGAGAGCGTTGTCTGCTGTGTTCGGCCTGGCCGGAGTAGTTGTATCCGGCGCGACGGTATTCGTCGTGGGTCTTGGGGCGCCCACGTGATCCATAGATAGATCTGGATCTTGCCTTGTCCTCCAATATATCCCGCAAGTCCGATGTGTTCCCCCGTGGCTTCGTGATTTTTGAGCGGTGCCGGGGTACGGTTTTGGTGGAGGGCTTACATGCCTCTCTGTCGCGGCCACGAGGTGGTCGGTCTTCCATATTGTGCGCTGGTGATGCAGGTTTTTATGCTTCCTCCTCTAGTCGGGGGAGCAACTTGCGTTTTGGGTAGCTTTTGGAGGGGCGTTCGAGTTCATACTCTTCAGCCGCGAGGACCTCGGTCCATCTGTCGGCCAGCATGTCTTGATCAGCTTGAAGCTGTTGCTGCTTTTTCTTTAGACTATTTGCCATGGCCATTAGCCTACGTCTGAAATGCTCTTGTTCGACGGGATCCTCAGGCACGACGAATTCTTCGTCGTCGAGTCCTCGACCTCTTCGTCTGCCGCCCTCTCGTGAGGGCTTGCTTCTGCCTCCTCCTGCGCTGAATCTTGCTGGAGGGGGTTATCTTCGGCACTTTCTGGGGTGTTATTATCTCCTGTGCTGGAATCTCCATTCTTGCTGTGGCGGGATTTAGAGCGGCGCCACTGACGTCGGTGCTTGGGCTGTTTCTTTAAGGAATCGGCCTCCGCTGCTTCTTCGCCGTCCCCATCTTTTGGGGTGTCCACCATGTATATGTCATATGACGAGGTGGTCTTCCAGTGTCCTGTAGGCACTGGTTCTTGATAGTCTCCGGCATCGTCGTCCATACCGTCGATGTCTTCGGAGTCGTAGTCGAGTACGTCGGTTAGATCGTCGGCGGTGGCTACGAAGTGGGTGGTGGGTGGGCTCTGAATTTCTTTGTCGTCCGCGTGCCAACCATCCTGGCCATAGTCCGGCCAGGGCTCTCCGGATAGCGAGAGGTGCTTCAACGAATTTAAGATGTCGCCGAAGGGTGAGTGCTGAAAGATGTCCGCAGCGGTGAACTCCATGATCGGCACCCAATCAGATTCGATCGACAGGGGCGCAGGAGGTTTGGAGTCCGGAAGGGAGTCCGGCACCTCGGAGTCATGAGCTTTATGCGGGACAAGGTCAGTGTTCGGCTCCATCACCGTAGAAGTTGCAGCTCCCGAGGCGGTGTCCAGCCATCCGTCCTCGATCTGTGCGATCGGCTCCGGACTATGGGTCGGAGCGGCCTCCAAGGTGCTGTCCGGCGGCAGAGTTAGGTCGTGCCCATCGTGGCAACGCGGCATGCTCGACTGTGGCTCTGATCCATCGAAGATCAAGTCCCCGCGGATATCGACCGTGAAGTTTAGGCTTCCAAACCTGACCTGACGGCCAGGGGCATAGCTTTCGATCTGCTCCATATGGCCAAGTGAGTTGGCCCGCAGTGCGAAGCCGCCGAATATGAAGATCTGTCTGGGGAGAAAAGTCTCACCCAGGACTGCGTCGTTGTTGATTGAAGAGGCCATCAAGCCTATCGGTGACGACACAGAGGAACTCTCAATGAAAGCACCAATGTCGGTGTCAAAACCGGCGGAACTTGGGTAGGGGGTCCCGAACTGTGCGTCTAGGCGGATGGTAACAGGAGACGAGGGACACGATGTTTTACCCAGGTTCGGGCCCTCTTGGTGGAGGTAAAACCCAACGTCCTGCTTGATTCATATTGATATTGTGGATGTTTACAAGAGTGGATCTACCACGAGATCAAGGAGGCTAAACCCTAGAAGCTAGCCTATGGTATGATTATAATGGTTGTTGTTGTTGTGTCCTACGGACTAAAGCCACCCGGTTTATATAGACACCGGAGAGGGCTAGGGTTACATAGAGTCGGTTACAATGGTAGGAAATCTACATATCCGTATCGCCAAGCTTGCCTTCCACGCCAGGGAAAGTCCCCTCGGGACACGGGACGAAGTCTTCAATCTTGTATCTTCATAGTCTTGGAGTCCGGCCGATGATGATAGTCCAGCCGATGATAGTTCGGCCGATGATGGTGATCCGGCTATCCGGACACCCCCTAGTCCAGGACTCCCTCAGGTAGCAAGAAGGATTTCTGGCGCCGTTGCCGGGGAGGTTTACGCCAAGTCAAGTCAAGATTTGATCTCCCACCAACATGCGGATTTCTGGCGCCGTTGCCGGGGAGATCTACGCACAAGTCAAGACATACCAAGTACCCATCACAAACTCTTCTCCCTCGCATTACATTATTTGCCATTTGCCTCTCATTTTCCTCTCCCCCAATTCAACCTTTGCCTTTTCTTCGCCCTCCTTCCGTTCGATCTTGTGTTACCATGTGCCTTCTTTTTGCTTGCATCTTCGCTTGCTAAAAGTTTATGGATCCTCATCCCCTTGCTAATCTTTTTAAGAGATCCAATTACGATGAACAAATTTCTAGTGATTTGAGTGCACTAGATTATCTTTATGAGGTTTTGCTTGAAATTCATGAATCTGAAAATTCTGATGAAGTGTTGAAAGAAGAAATTTATAAGTGATTCATGATAGCTCCTTGAATGAAAAGCATGATTGCAATGTTATTATTATAAATTCTATTGATGTAAATTGTGTTAATGATATGCAAAACCCTAACCTTGGGGATGCTAGTTTTGCTATGTCTACTACTTGTTGCAATGATCATGATTGGGGTGATTCTTCTTATGATCTTGAAAGTTTACTTAAGCCCCATGATGAATATGAGATTGGTAATAGTGTTTGCAATAATATTGAAAGTGGGTTTGGAAGAGTGTCAACTTTAGATCCCACATATTTGGAGTATGTTCAATCTTATGGTATTTTTGATTAAAGTGAGTTTGGAGAGGTCATGACTTTAGTTAATGATAATCCCACTATTTTGGAAGAGTATCAACTTCGCATGCATGTGGATCGTGTTGAGAATATGTTATGTGATAGCTATTTTGTTGAATTTGCCTATGATCCTAATTGTAATTATTATGAGAGAGGAAAATATGGTTGTAGAAATTTTTATCTTACTAAATTACCTCTCATCATGTTGAGATTGCTATCATCTCTTTCTTCTTCCTTGCATATGCTAATTTTTGCTTGCTATGATAATTTGTTTGCTTATAAAATGCCTATGCATAGGAAGTATGTTACGCTTAAATGTGTTTATCACGTGTTTTATGATGCTCTCTTTGTGCTTCAATTCTTGTCTTTCATGTGAGCATCATTAAAATTATCAATGCCTAGCTAAAAAAGGCTTTAAAGAAAAGCGCTTGTTGGGAGGCAACCCAATTTTATTTTTGTTTTTTTTGTTTTTGTTACTGTTTAGTAATAAATAATTCATCTAGCATATGGTTAGATGTGGTTTTATGTTTTAATTAGTGTTTGTGCCAAGTAAGACCTATAGGATCTTCTTGGATGATAATTATTTGATCTTGCTGAAAAAGACAGGAACTTTCTGCTCACGAAAACAATTGTTAAAAATCACCAGAAAGTGATAAAATACTTATTCCAATTTAAGTAGATCAATAATAAAATTATCTAGGTCTTCCTATTTTATTTTGGCAGATTTTTATGAGTTCAGAAGTTTGCGTTTGATACAGATTACTATAGACTGTTCTGTTTTTGACAGATTCTGTTTTTCGTGTGTTGTTTGCTTATTTTGATGAATCTATGGCTAGTATCGGGGGGTATGAACCATAGAGAAGTTTGAATACAGTAGGTTTAACACCAATATAAATAAAGAATGAGTTCATTACAATACCTTAAAGTGGTGGTTTGTTTTCTTACACCAACAGAGCTCATGAGATTTTCTATTGAGTTTTGTGTTGTGAAGTTTTCAAGTTTTTGGGTAAAGATTTTATGGATTTCGGAATAAGGAGTGGCAAGAGCTTAAGCTTGGGGATGCCCAAGGCACCCCAAGGTAAAATTCAAGGACAACCAAAAGCCTAAGCTTGGGGATGCCCCGGAAGGCATCCCCTCTTTCGTCTTCGTCTATCGGTAACTTTACTTGAGGCTATATTTTTATTCACCACATGATATGTGTTTTTCTTGGAGCGTCTTGTATGATTTGAGTCTTTGCTTTTTAGTTTACCACAATCATCCTTGCTTTACACACCTTTTGGAGAGACACACATGAATCGGAATTTATTAGAATACTCTATGTGCTTCACTTATATCTTTTGAGTTAGATAATTTTGCTCTAGTGCTTCACTTATATCTTTTAGAGCACGGTGGTGGTTTATTTTATAGAAATTATTGATGTCTCATGCTTCACTTATATTATTTTGAGAATCTTTTAGAATAGCATGGTAATTTCCTTTGGCTATAAAATTAGTCCTAATATGATAGGCATCCAAGATGGGTATAATAAAAATTTCATACAAAGCGCATTGAATACTATGAGAAGTTTGATACTTGATGATTGTTTTGAGATATGAAGATGGTGATATTAGAGTTGTGCTAGTTGAGTAATTGTGAATGTTAGAAATACTTGTGTTGAAGTTTGCAAGTCCCGTAGCATGCACGTATGGTAACCGTTGTGTGACAAATTTGAAACATGAGGTATTCTTTGGGTGTCATCCTTATGAGTGGCGGTCGGGGACGAGCGATGGTCTTTTCCTACCAATCTATCCCCCTAGGAGCATGCACGTAATGCTTGGATTTTGATGACTTGTAGATTTTTGCAATAAGTATGTGAGTTCTTTATGACTAATGTTGAGTCCATGGATTATACGCACTCTCACCTTTCCGTCATTGCTAGCCTCTTCGGTACCGTGCATTGCCCTTTGTCACCTTGAGAGTTTGTGCAAACTTTGCTGGTGCATCCAAACCCCATGATATGATACGCTCTATCACACATAAACCTCCTTATATCTTCCTCAAAACAGACACCATACCTACCTATTATGGCATTTCCATAGCCATTCCGAGATATATTGCCATGCAACTTTCCACCGTTTCATTTATTATGACACGCTTCATCATTGTCATATTGCCTTGCATGATCATGTAGTTGACATCGTATTTGTGGGAAGTCCACCATGCATAATTTTTCATACATGTCACTCTCTCTTGATTCATTGCCCATCCCGGTGCACCGCCGTAGGCACTCATATAGAGTCATATTTTGTTCTAGTATTGATTTGTAATCATTGAATTGTAAATAAATAGAAGTGTGATGATCATCATTAATAGAGCATTGTCCCATGAAAAAAAAGAGAAAGGCAAGAAAAAGACCCAAAAAAACAAGGGACGATGCTACTATCCTTTTTCCACACTTGTGCTTCAAAGTAGCACCATGATCTTTATGATAGAGAGTCTCTTATTTTGTCATTTTCATATAATAGTGGGATTTTTTCATTATAGAACTTGGCTTGTATATTCCAACAATGGGCTTCCTAAAATTCCCTAGGTCTTCGTGAGCAAGCAAGTTGGATGCACACCCAATTAGTTTCTTTTGTTGGGCTTTCATACATTTATAGCTCTAGTGCATCCGTTGCATGGCAATCTCTACTTCTTGCATTGACATCAATTGATGGGCATCTCCTTAGCCCGTTGATTAGCCGCGTCAATGTGAGACTTTCTCCTTTTTTGTCTTCTCCACACAACCCCCATCATTATATTCTATTCCACCCATAGTGCTATGTCCATGGCTCACGCTCATGTATTGCGTGGAAGTTGAAAAAGTTTGAGAAATACTAAAGTATGAAACAATTGCTTGGCTTGTCATCGGGGTTGTGCATGATGAGAGCATTTTTGTGTGACGAAAATGAAGCATGGCCAAACTATATGATTTTGTAGGGATGAGCTTTCTTTGGCCATGTTATTTTGAGAAGACATAATTGCATAGTTAGTATGCATGAAGTATTATTATTTTTATGTCAATATTAAACTTTTGTCTTGAATCTTTCGGATCTGAAAATTCATGCCACAATAAAGAAAATTACATTGAAAATTATGTTAGGTAGCATTCCACATCAAAAAAATTCTATTTTTATCATTTACCTACTCGAGGACGAGCATGAATTAAGCTTGGGGATGCTTGATACGTTGTCAACATCTCTATAATTTTTGATTGTTCCATGCTATTATATTATCTGTTTTGAATGTTTAATGGGCTTTATTATGCACTTTTATATTATTTTTCGGACTAACCTATTAACCGAAGGCCCAGTGCAAATTGTTGTTTTTTTCCTATTTCAGTGTTTTGCAGAAAAGGAATATCCAACAGAATCCAAATGGAATGAAACCTTCATGAGGATCGTTTTTGGAACAAACGCAATCCAGGAGACTTGGAGTGGACGTCAAGGAAGCAACGAGGCGGCCACGAGGCAGGGAGGCACGCCACCCACCCTCATGGTCCCCTCGTAGCTCCACCGACCTACTTCTTTCGCCTATATATACACTTATACCCTGAAAACATCCAGGGGAGCCACAAAACCTATTTTCCACCACCGCAACCTTTTGTACCCACGAGATCCCATCTTGGGGCC
>NC_041381.1:335857899-335859242 GCF_002162155.2 Triticum dicoccoides | reverse complement strand
CGATCACGGAGGGCTTCTACACACTACAAAAAAAATACACTTCCGTGATGATACGTGTTTGTCACAGTAGGTCACTTTTCTGTCATGCATGTACATCCATGAAAAATTTATGATAGAATCAAGAGAGTCATACCTGTGCTGTCGTAGAAGTGTTCCATGACATTACCAAAATTATCATCACGGAAGTGTCCACTTCCATGACGATAAATCGCGCGTCACGGAAGTGCTTTCGTCAAGGGTGACCGACACGTGGCATCCACCGTAACGGAAAGCCGTTAAGCTATCGGGTCCGGTTTTGGATCCGATAACCCGTTAACAGCCCCGACCAATGGGGATTTTCCACGTGTAAAATCATCATTGGCTGGAGGAAACACGTGTCGGCTTACCGTTGGGACAGGTGTCACTCATCCAATGGGCGAGATGCGCTTATGAAATGTTGACATGTGGACCGGCCCAAAAGTGGCCCATAAAGTTTAAATGGGCCGGCCCAACTAAAGGCCCATAAGATTTTGGAGTCCATAATGGGTCGGCCCAGCAAAAGGCCCACGAGATTTTGCATACCATAATGGGCCGACCCAGCTAAAGGCCCATGAGATTTTGTGGCCCATAATGGGCTGGCCTAGCTAAAGCCCCGCAAGATTTTGCGGACCATAATGGTCCGGCCCAGCTAAAGGCGCACAAGATTTTGCGGACCATAATGGGCCGGCCCAGTTAAAGGCCCACGAGATTTCACGACCATAATGGGCCGGCCCAGCTGAAGGCCCAAAAGATATTGATGACAGTGGAAGAGGAACATGCTAAAGAAGAGCAAGCAGATTTTGGATAATAAAATGTTCGTTGCACAGTGCCCACACATGATGAACCAGAGCGCATTAAGAAAGCAACTCCCTGTTGTCTCTCTATATGTGGTGCACGTGCTTTTCGAAAGTAAAGTAGGAACATTAGTTGACCAATTAAATGTTATCCGTCTTAGTAATATCAGCATCATATCACATTCGTACTTGAGCAACAAGTTTGGAATTATGAGTGGCACATTGTTTAGCTTGATGGATTCAGGAGCAGTGCTAAGTAGGTACGATGATGGTACTGAATATAAAGGCATGTCTGCATGCAAGTCACATGACTTTTGTCATTTGGGTCAGTCGACCATTTCAGGCTATTGGATGAAGATCGTACGTCTCCTAACCCTTCTTCTTCCTCGTCTTTGATTCTTCCCATACAGAACACCGCAAGGGCCGCCGGCTGGACCAAGGCCCCCACCGCCTGTGTTCCTCCGCCACCCCCACCCCCCACCCCCGCCCCCACCCGCATCGAGTTTTCTTCATTCGGCGAGGCCCCACCAC
>NC_041381.1:335845745-335857556 GCF_002162155.2 Triticum dicoccoides | reverse complement strand
CCCTTCGTTCGCACCGGCGAACTCCGGCAAGCTCTGAAAAATTGACTGACCCAATTTTGAAATTTAGTCTATTGTGATTTAACTAGTGTGGAATATAAAAGGGGAAAACCATAAGCATTGGTAGTATAGTGTTGAGCGTGCCATGGCGGATCTGAAGGTGCAAATCGGACAAAGGCAACTTCGCCACCAATGTTTGCTTTCAACTAGCGAGTAAGTGATGGACAAGAAATCAGAGTAAAGCAGTGGCGATCTATTTTCTTGCTGCAATAAATAAGTTGAGCAGATACGAAAGAGTACCGCCTCTGGTGTGGCGCCGTTTATGCATCTGCTGAGAATTTGACGGTGTTGCGGTAGCGATGGCTGTCGGCGGCGTGGAAGTAGATCTAGAAGGGTAGACGGTGGCGGCGGGGCATGGTGGACGAGACGGTTGAGGGAGTCCTGGATTAGGGGGTATCCGGACAGTCGTACTGTGTACAACGTCCGGACTATTGAAGCATGAAGATACAAGACTCAAGACTTCGGCCCGTGTCCGGATGGGACTTTCCTTGGCGTGGAAGGCAAGCTTGGCAATACGGATATTATATTTCCTTCCTTGTAACTGAATCCATGTAAACCCTAGCTCTCTCCAGTGTCTATATAAACCGGAGAGGTTGGTCCTTAGAAGGCCGATCACAATTACATTCATACAATCATAGGCTAGCTCTTAGGGTTTAGCCTCTACGATCTCGTGGTAGATCTACTCTTGTACTACCCATATCATCAATATTAATCAAGCAGGAAGTAGGGTTTTACCTCCATCGAGAGGGCCTGAACCTGGGTAAACATCTGTGTCCCTTGCTTCCTATTACCATCAGCCTTGACGCATAGATCGGGACCCCCTACCCGAGATCCGCCGGTTTTGACACCGACATTGGTGCTTTCATTGAGAGTTCCTCTGTGTCGTCTCTGTCAGGCTCGATGGCTCCTTCGATCATCATCAACAACGCTGTCCAGGGCGAGACTTTCCTCCCCGGACAGATCTTCGTGTTCGGCGGCTTCACACTACGGGCCAATTCGCTTGGCCACTTGGAGCAGATCGATAGCTATGCCCCCGGCCACCAGGTCAGGTTCGGAAACTTGCACTACACGGCGGATATCCGAGGAGAATTGATCTTCGACGGATGCGGGACAACGTCAAGAGCGTCGAACAGTCACGACGAGCATGGCTTACACCTGCTGTCGGATGCCGCTCGGGAAATCACCCCGACAGAAGCCTCGGACTTAAATCCGGGGTAGATTGCATCGCCTAAGGACGGAGGGCTGGACCCCGCCCCGCAGGCCATACCCTCATCGGCGATGAAGCCGAACATAGGCCTCGCGCTTGAGAGAGCCTGTGACTCCGGACCCCCGGATTCTTATCCGGTTGTAGGTCCCAGTCCGACCGGGCCTGCCGAGCCTGATTTGGCTCCGGCGATGGAGTTCACCGCGGCGGACATTTTTCAGCACTCGCCCTTTGGCGACATGCTGAACTTACTGAAGTCTCTCTCTTTGTCAGGAGGCTCTGGGCCGAACTATGTCCGGCTTGAGTGGGAAGCAGACGACGAGGCAATTTGTTGCCCACCCACCACCCACTTCATAGCCACGGTTGACGATTTAACCGACGTGCTTGATTTTGACTCCGAAGGCATCGACGGTATGGACGACGATGCAGGAGAAGACTCAGAACCTACGGGGTACCGGATTTCAGCCTCCTCACATGACATATACGTGGTGGATACGCCCAAGGAAGACGACAGTGACAATCCGGAAGATAAAACCCCTGGGCAAAAACCAAAGCGACGGCGTAGACGCCGTTCAAAATCCAGCAACAGTAAAAATATCAGCAAGAGCGCCAGAAGAATGGATACTCTGGTCAATCCTGAAGGCAATAACGACCAAACGGAACCGACGATGGAGCAGGACCAACCAGGTCACGCCGAGCACAGTCCGGAGCAGACGCTCGAAGACAACGATCCAGAGGAACGAGTTCATCAAACCGGCCCAGGACAAGAAGACAGTCTAGACGATGACGCATTCATCATTCCGGAAGAGCGCGTGGAACGAAAGAACCTCCACAGAAAGCTTATGGCCATATCAAGAAGTCTGAAGAAGCAGAAGCAACGGCTTAAAGCCGCACAGGAAACGCTCAATCGCAGATGGAACAAAGTGCTAGACACTGAAGAAAGATATGGCGACGATCGCCATACAAAGAGCTACCCAAAGCACAAGTTACTGCTAGAATTCAACGACGTGGCCGTTCCACCAAAGAATAACACAACCAGGAGACCAGGAGTACCACTTCATAACCGCAACAAATCAACTACCGAAGACGCCCACGATCTACGTGAGCACCTGGATAAGAAAGCTGGCGCAGCTAGGTCCATCTACAGATCTAAAGGACACATCCCGACGGGGGACTGCGGCCATCAAAACAGTTATGACAGCCAAACACCAGTTCAGAATAAACACCGAACACAACAACAGCTGACGGCATGCCACGGCGCGTCCAGATACAGAGGGGCTGCTCACCCCCTATGCTTTACCGATGAAGTACTGGACCATGAATTCCCACAGGGCTTTAAACCTGTGAACATAGAGGCATACGACGGAACGACAGACCCAGGGGTCTGGATCAAGGACTTTATCCTACACATACACATGGCTCGTGGGGATGACCTCCACGCCATCAAATACCTTCCCCTCAAACTAAAGGGACCAGCTCAGCATTGGTTGAAAAGCCTCCCTGAAAATTCAATTGGGAGCTGGGAGGAATTAGAGGATGCTTTCGGGGCCAATTTTCAAGGGACTTATGTCCGGCCTCCAGATGCTGATGATTTAAGTCACATAATCCAACAACCCGGAGAGTCCGCCCGCAAGCTTTGGAACAGATTCCTCACTAAGAAGAATCAAATCATTGACTGTCCGGATGTCGAAGCCTTAGCGGCATTCAAACATAGCATCCGTGACGAGTGGCTCGCTAGACACCTCGGCCAAGAAAAGCCAAGGACAATGGCAGCCCTAACAAGCCTTATGACCCGCTTTTGCACGGGAGAAGATAGCTGGCTCGCCCGCAAAGGCACCAGCAACCCCAGCACATCCGAAATAAGGGATGTCAACAGGACGCCACGGCGTAATAAAAACAAACGCCAAAGCAAGGAAGAGAGCCCGGATAACCCAACGTTAATGCCAGATTCAGGGGCTCTCGACCTAATCAGCAAAATAAGCCATCTAAAGGCAGTAAAGAGGGACCGTCCGGACTAAACAGAGTCCTAGACAGATTGTGCCAAATCCATGGCACCCCTGACAAACCTGCAAACCACACACACAAAGAGTGATGGGTCTTCAAGCAGGTTGGCAAATTGAATGCCGAACACAAGGGAAGGGAAACACCAAGTGAGGATGAGGATGGACCTCGCCAGCTGAACATTGGGGGACAGAAAAAATTCCCACCAGAGGTTAAAACAGTGAACATGATCCACACGACTCGCACATCATTGGGAAGGCATGAACGCGCCCATAAAGACGCACGTGATATAGAGCCCATCGTACCCACACCTAACTACTAGATGTCTTGTTCGATCACCTTCGATCGCCTAGACGGCCGAACTAGTATTCGGCGCGAAGGACCAAATGCCTTGGTGCTTGACCCAATAATCGACGGATACCATCTCACTCATGTCCTCATGGACGGAGGCAGCAGTCTCAATTTAATATATGAGGACACTGTCCGCAGGATGGGGATAGACTCATCAAGATTCAGCAAGATTAACACCACCTTTGAAGGGGTAATACCGGGTGTTGAAGCCTACAGCAGGGGCTCCGTCATACTGGAGGTAACACTCGGCTCTCCAGGCAACTCCAAAAGCGAAGAACTAGTCTTCATCATCGCACCCTTCCAAAGCAGCTATCAAGCATTGCCTGGAAGAACGGCCTTCGCCCGCTTCAACGCATTTCCGCACTATGGCTACCTTACACTTAAGATGCCCGGTCCACGCGGCGTCATCACCGTTAGCGGAATAACAGAGCGCTCTTCGCGCGCAGAGGAATACGCGACGGCCCTATCGACCGGACTATAAGCGGCCTCTAACAAAAATATGACGGGTCGTCAAGACTACGGACACGGTTTGACGAGTCCGGCAGCCCATATCAAACTAGGGCATCGTATATGCAATCCTATAGTGGATACCAGGGGCTAATAATAAAGCCCCACACTTGGCTCAACCTTATTGGCAGGCCAGCATCTTACATTTTTTTACTATCCATCGCATACTTACGTTGCACTCTTCTATGAGTTTCCCTTTTCCGCAGACAACGTTCGCGCGATACCCTTCCAGGAAGCGGCACACCGGAGATAAAGGCACAGACGTGCAGCAGGGCCCCGTTCAACAGGTTTCTTTTCAGATTAAGCCCCTGTGAAAACCTTTTCTATTGCCTCTTGTTGTTTAGCCATCCCATGGGTTCCATACCCACAGAGGATACTGCCGTTTTAGGCATTTCGCCACGAGAGATTAACGCCCGTACCTGGAAACACAGGGTTTATAATGAATGGGCATTCTTGAGCTCATCATCTATAATAAAGTCCGAATACCTTCGGGAGTGTTCGGCGTCACGAGTTTGGCCTTATATGCATCAGCTCCGAATCATGTCTTTGGTCAAAAAATGTTGGGTTTGCCCGGCTCCTGGGTTTGCCGCCTTACGTTCCGTTATTATCGGCTAAGGTGGCCAAAGGAGAACTACTGCGACTGTGCCCTGGTTATTCCGGATGAGCACCTCAGTAGAGAAAGCTGAAAACTGACTGTCATGATACAGCGAGAGACTGGTCAACCACTCGACGACTCACCAGAATCTCTAGGATTCCTCTGTATTAACGAAGGGCCATTTCCCGGCTAGGTACATATGTGCCCGTATTCGGATGCACGCGAAGGTACCAGGGGCTACATAATAGCCCCAACATTAGAATCCCGTAGCTAAGTGAAAGTGTTACAGCTATATAGTCCGGTTGCCTAGTTCGACGTGCGATCACCTCCTTGCCGGACCAAAATGTTGGATAAAGAGTGATTAAGCACATTTTCTCGCGAACACCATCACATTGTATGCGTGGGGGCTGAAGCCAACGGCTGCTATCTTTCAGATCACCCACACATATATACATATATATAAACGGCCGCACAGGGGACACAATCATATTTTAAGACAAACATTATAAATATAATCTTCTAATCAAAATAAACATTGTTTTTACAATGATTTGAATTATCACTCGAATAAGAGATTCTTCGGGCACTGCGCCTCTATCAGGCGAGCACCCTCTGTGACCTGCGCCAAGTAGTGCCCGGCCGGATATTGGCCCCCCACCGGATCCTGAGACGCTATTATAGTGGCGTCCATATCCGTCCAATACGCTTTAACGCGGGCAAGGGCCATCCGAGCACCCTCTATGCATGCCAACCGCCTCATGGCATCGATCCGAGGCACGGCCCCAAGGAACTGTTGCACCAAACCAAAGTAGCTGTCCGGCTTAGGCCCCTTCGGCCAAAGATGGTCTATTACAGACCGCATTGCAAGGCCGGACAGCCTATGAAGCTCCGCTATAGCAGCCATCTTATCACTTAACGGCAGCGGGCGAGTGGGAGCATTGAACTGCGACCAGAAAAGCTTCTCCACCTCTTTCTCACCCTGATCTTTGAAGAACTCCACAGCATCAGCCGTACTCTTCGCCAGGTCTGCGTACGCGTCCGGCGAACTCCAGCGTCCATCCAGGGGAGCGTACTGCGGATCGAAGAACTTCGTCCGCAGCAAATAGGAGTCTCCAGCCACGATTTTTGCGGCCTGTTGAAGCTCCTCCCGCGCACCCCTGAGCTGGGTCCATATTTCCTTGGTGGCATTAAGTGCCTTGCTCAGGTCAGCCGATTTATCCTCATGCTCCTTTTTCAGGAGCTCATACCAGTCAGCGGCATTTTTTAACTCGATAGCCATTTCGGCTATCTTTCCCTCCCTTTGGCGATGAGCAGCCAGTTCGGCTCTCAATTCCTCGGCCGCCTTTAGGGCAGCCGCATTGCTCACCCGAGCTTGCTCCTTGGCTAGAGCAAGTTCCGCCCTCGGGGCCTCCATGGCAGTAGCACCATCTGCAGTCCGAACATATTACATCAATATGTGCCACCTTCATATTTTCCTATGCAATGGAAGGACATGACACATACCTTGTGATTTATCCAGCCGCTCATTCATCAAAGTGATATCGGCGTCAATTGACCAGATTTGCCTCGTCAGTTTGGCAACTTCAACAGACGGACCAGCGGCCGGACCCGCAAGTACCTGCACACATTTCCGCATAAATCTTTGGTTTATGATACCCCGTTTGCCGCCGAAGGCGGGCAACCAGAGTCTCAGGGGCTACTATCTATATGGTGTATTCCTCATTACATACCTCAAAGCCTCTGAGAAGGCTTGTAAATGCTTCATTCAAACCGCTTGTAGCGGATGAAATCTTCTTGAGCACCGTACTCATTAATGAGCGGTGCTCCTCCGAGAGCCCAGCTCGCTCCAGTAAGCCCGTCAGCATGTCCAGACTCAAGGCGGCTGACATATTGGCCCCGGCCTTGGCGGATCCGTGAGGACACCTCGGTGTCGCCCGCGTCAAGAATCAGAGAGGCGGGTGGGGTCTCGCTCTCCATCATCTCCGGAGGAAGGTCCCCCGAAGACGATCCCTGTTGAGAAGAGCTGCCAGCCGGACTGCAAAAAATGTTGAATCCTGGTCATCGATCCAGGAGAAATACAGTACCTTTAAGTTAATGATTGACTTATGGCTCATTGGAGGGCATGGTGCAGTGAGGGAGCCCGTCGGGATAAGGTCCCCTAGGTATATCTTTTTCCCTAATTTGGGCATCTCCGCCTCCAAATCTTCGGAGGCAGCCCTCTTCTTCCCGCGCGGGAAGGAGGCCTTAGCCTCCCCTTCCTCCCTGGGGGAGGTAACAATCCCCCGGTTCGGATGCGTAGCGTGTGGGATTCGGATTCCTCATCCCTCCCCTTGTCTTTCCCCGAGGGCATTCTGCTTAGCACCCGGTCGAGCATCTTGGCCATAGTGGGGACAGGCGAGCCTTCAGGAAGCGATTCCGGACACCTAATTCTCTCCGCCTTGCTGAGCCATTCCTGCATGCGGATGATGGTCAGAATGAACAGACATGATAAATACCAAACAAGGTGTCTGGTATCAAGGCTACTTACTTGGGTATCTAGGCGATTGCAGCTTAGGCCCGCATCCTCGGTGGTGTTTGGACATACGACTTTCTATCCGAAGAATAATTTGCACATCTCTTCGGGCTTCAAGCCGAAGAAGTGCTTCACAGTCCGCGGACCCTCCGGATTGAACTCCCACATCCGAAGAGGCCGGCGTTGGCACGGCAATATCCGCCGGATTAACATTACTTGCATTATGCTGACAAGGTCGATACCCCTCTCGAGAAGCTCCCGGATGCGGTTCTGTAGTATGTGTACATCGCCTGCTGGCCCCCAATTGCTTCCTGCGTCTGTCCAAGACGCCAAATGCGACGAAGGGCCCGAGCGGAACTCAGGGGCGGTACCCACTTTGTGCCCCTTGGGGCCGTAGCATAAAACCACCTCCGCTGCCATACATCAGATATTTCTGGGAAAGAACTCTCCGGCCATGGGGCATCGATGTTTATGCTTATTACAGCACCTCTACACTCCACATGTCACCCCTCGATCATCTTCGGCTTCACATTGAAGGTCTTGAGCCATAAGCCAAAGTGTAGGGTGATATGGAGAAAAGCCTCGCACACGATAATGAATGACGAGATATGGAGGATAGCGTCTAGAGCCAGATCATGAAAATCCAACCCATAATAGAACATGAGCCCCCTCACGAAGGGATCGAGGGTGAAACCCAGACCATGGAGGAAGTGTGGGACGAAAACAACACACTCATTGGGCTCCAGTGTAGGGATGACCTGCCCTGGAGCAGGAAGCCTGTGCTGGATATCTGCGGTCAGGTATCCGACCTCCCTAAGTTTTGCAATGTCCTTCTCTTCGATCGAGGAGGCCACCCACTGGCCTTGAGGGTCGGATCCGGACATATTGGAGGATTCCGGAGCAGGGAAGCTTGGGTTTTGGGTGTTAGAACTCGAGGTGCGAGAAGGCGCGATGAAGGTGAAAAAAGAGGCGTAGGTCTCAACCCCTTTATAAAGAGGGTGAATATCAAGAGTCCCTGGTGTGACCATTTGAGGCTTATCTAAAAACACACGGGGTAATACCAACGGCCGTCGTGGGGTCACGCACGCTCATATTGATGGAAAATCCCGTAATAAAAGGGACACGATCTCTACCTCGACGGGACGTGCCAATAAAACCGCCTCGTAACACGAGTCATTATGGGGAAGGAAACGTCAGTTCGCGTTGGACCGAGCCACGATGCAGGGGCACGACGCACGAAGATTGCCAGCAAATTAGATCTATACCATACGAAGATCATCTTGCAGATCTGGACACGGTCTACGTGTTCGATAAACCACTTTGGAGTATTCGAAGGAGGAACCCGCCTTGCAATGCCGAAGACAATACTGCGCGCCCGACTCATCGTCATTGAAGCCTGGTTCAGGGGCTACTGAGGGAGTCCTGGATTAGGGGGTATCCGGACAGCCAGACTGTGTACAACGTCCGGACTATTAAAGCCTGAAGATACAAGACTCAAGACTTCGGCCCGTGTCCGGATGGGACTTCCCTTGGCGTGGAAGGCAAGCTTGGCGATCCGGATATTATATTTCCTTGTAACCGACTCCATGTAAACCCTAGCTCTCTCTGGTGTCTATATAAACTGGAGTGGTTGATCCTTAGAAGGCCGATCATATTTACATTCATACCATCATAGGCTAGCTCTTAGGGTTTAGCCTCTACAATCTCGTGGTAGATCTACTCTTGTACTACCCATATCATCAATATTAATCAAGCAGGAAGTAGGGTTTTACCTCCATCGAGAGGGCCCGAACCTGGGTAAACATCCGTGTCCCTTGCTTCATGTTACCATCAGCCTTGACGCACAGATCGGGACCCCCTACCCGAGATCCGCCGGTTTTGACACCGACAACGGTCGTAGGAGCGGCGCCGACAAGGTGGACGACGGCGGGGATGAAGTGAGAGGACGGGATACAAGGATCCCGGTCCGAAGCCGTGGATGAGAGAGATCGATCTCTTGTAATGACGGCGGTGTCGGGGTATCAGCTCCGGCATGGTGGAGGAGGACGGCGGTGGACGGGGTGGCAGACGAAGGAGGCTGCGGTGGAGAGGGTGTTTTGGCGCCCACGGAGTACGAATGGGGAAATGGAGGTGGATAGGAAGGTGGGAACCATGTCTTCAGGGCGCGCTTGTCTCAAATGCGAGGAAATTTACAAACTTAGATCCCGTTTCAAATTTCCTACATCACAGCAATATTAGTCGGTTGGGGATAAGACGGTAATCTCGCATACACCAAATATTTGTCGACGAGAGTTTGTTTTTGGCGCCTACCGTGTATGAATCGAGGAGGGAGTCAATTTCGGCCAAGGACACACTGTGTTTTGGCGCCCACCGTGTATGAATCCGGGTGAGAGGCGGTTATGTCACGTTTGAGTGAAATTACAAACCTACCCCTATCGAAACCTATAGAAATCGAGCAGATAGGCTTTGCGTGGCAGGGATAGGCAGTAGTAATTTCCATCTCACAAATTTTGGTTTCGGGCGGTTACTGTGACTTTCCCCGCTTTGTTCAAATTTTGCAGAGCGCACGTTTACCGTGCCAACTCAATTCGAATCCCGTCTGTATTCTATTTTTTTCGGGTGGGATCCATTTTCGATTGGAATAAAATTCTATAGACATCATTTTTTATATATACTTTCAAAAGCACAACACCCTTTATACATAAATATGGTTTACAAATGGCATTATCTCAGATTCATAAGGTTGTATCCATCAATTTGGATTTTCAAATATTTGAAACCACTTTATGTTGAAATCCAATGTATGCATTCCTCGCTAACTGTCTCCGATTAATGTATGTTTCATGCGGGTTTTTTTTACTTCTCAAACATGTATAATGTGTTTCACACACGCAACATATAGTGTAATCCCGTTTAGACACTAATTGCATATAAACCATGCATTGTTTCTAATTAAAGAATCTATGGATCACCAATATTGATAAACTATATAACATTACACGTGTCCCCAAAGTCAAATGAATATGCATGTTTGATACACCAATTTGCGTTATCATATTATCAATGTCGTGATCTCCAGTTTAAATATTTGAATCCCATTTCATCCAGATATTCGTCTCATATAACTATGACTCATGCTTATACAGGACTATCTCTCTAGACCTATACGCGTTCATCGTCTCTCGGGTATCTCTCATGCTACATGTATGCCGACGCTGATCTTTTATCTTCATAACACACTGACGGTACTCTCTCCCTCGACCTTCATCACTCTATCTCTCTCTAAGTATATCTAACTCCCTGCTATGTGTCTCTAACTATGATTCTCCATGTGGAATCTCTTTCTCTCGCACAAACACAAAACTTTGTCTCCCGGGGTCTCATTTCTCTCTACTATTCCCCTGTGTGCCACTTGCACACCCCTCGTACAAAGATGTCTTTCGCTCCTTAGGTATGAGAACCTACGACTCTTCCTCTTAAATATATCTTTCTCACACACAAACACAAACTCTGTCTCCCAGGGTCTCATATTTCTCCACTTTTCTCTTGTATGTCGCTCACACACACACTCTCTCTCCCTAGAGATATCTTGCGTTCCCTCATATGTCTCTCTAGCTAGACACAGAACCCTGTCTCTCGGGATCTCATTTCTCTTTGATATTTGTTTGTATGTGAGTCACATGCACCCCTTCTTCATCTCTCTCACACCCACACCCATAACTCAGCCTTCTGATCCACTCGACTCTTATCTCTAACGCACACTAGCTAGCATCTTTATCTTTCTATTTATATGTTTCTCCATCAACCTTCTTTCATTTATAGGTTGATCTCTTTTGCACAATCGTTGTGCCTCACTCCCTCTGCTCGCCATAGATGCATGCTCCAACCCACGCCACTATCTCATAAAGACAAAAACACATGCTCAATTGTCAGGCCTTCTTCCCTGCATTCTCGCATGCATGCATATTGTCATACTGATTCGTCTCTTCCATGTCGTTGATCATATGACTTATGTCTTCTTTCTTTTATCTCGATCATGCGCACGCACACACACACATATCCCACGTATACATGTATACCTCTCACACATGCACGTTGAAGGTTTCTATGTCTCCATACGTAGTTAATTACCCTCAACCCTAACGCCACATCGAATCGTTCTCTTCTTGTGTGCACATAACTTCCGCCTAGATGGGTAAAACACACACTCACACTTAACAATCTCCTTCTAGCTACCCCCACCCCACTCTTCCCCTATATCCCCGAAACCAATAAGACCATCCCTTCATTTAATTCCCGCCTACATGAACCATCGATATATAGTAGTCTTCCTCGGCGTCTCTCGAACAAACACGTTCTCTCGATGTCGACTACTCTCACGCGCACACATCTTCTCTTCCCTCTACGGGCATTTTCTCTCTCGCACCCCATCGTTGGTGGCCTCTGCCATACACGTCACACCTCTATGATGAAGCCATGCACACTTAAATTACATCCGCCACCAAGGACCCCACGACACACACACACACACCCACACACACAAACACACACACACACACACACACACACAAACGCACCCACCCA
>NC_041381.1:335752476-335845322 GCF_002162155.2 Triticum dicoccoides | reverse complement strand
CACACACACACACCCACCCACACACACACACACTCACACAAACACACACACACACACACACACACACACACACACACAAACACATACTCCATCTCACACACACATTCTCTAGGCGGAGCATTTGTTCCTACCACCCTTCATCCACCCTTACCCGTATGATAAACAATCACCTTAATTTACTTGTATAACATGGACAAATTCCACTTTACTTTAGTATTTTTTACACCTGAAACAGTAGGAGAGTCTCCTACTGCAAATTAATTAAAGAATGTAGGGTATGTTACATGGGATCATTTACAAATCATCCCCTGAGAGTGGGGTGGGGGGGGATTTACAGGGAGGTAATGAAGGAAGAGAGAAAGGGTTTCTGTTTGTCTCCTACTCTATAAGTAAGGAGGGAAAGGTCTTCCTTGAGTCTTGCAAGCTAGGAGGCTTGCGATGGGAGCACTCATCTAAAGTGTTTATTATTTCGTTCCTTCTAGATGCTCCAGGCTGCAAGCATAAAAATTTCCATGAACATTGGTTTATTCCAAGAGTTTTTAGCATGTTCCACCCAATCCAGGCGTGTATGTGCTGAATGGCCCATGATCTAAAGTTTGTCCCAACATTCAAGGCTAAAGGTGCATTCCAAGAAGAGGTGCTCCACTGTCTCATTGTTGCAATTTGTGCAAAGGAGGCATCCAAAGTCATTACCAATGCTATAATGTCTCCTTTTGAGCATGTCCCAGGTGTTGAGTCTATCCGAGAGTAGCAACCAGCCAAAAACTTTGATCTTCATTGTTGCTTTAGATTTCCAGATCCATTTGTATGCTCGGTGTGCATGGATATCTTTGAACTAGAAGGTGTAGAATCTGTTGGTTGAATAGTAGTTGGTTCCCCCAACACATGTCCATTCATCATTAGTCAAGGAGTTTAGGAGTTCAACATGCATGACTCTTTGCTGTAAATCTCGTGCCTCCTCATGTGCTTGAGTGGAGAGTGGTAGATGGAACGTTTCTCGAATAGACGTGCTACACAAGAAATCTCTCACAGATATATCCTCATGTTATGCCAATACGTCTCCAATCCAGACGTCCTTCCAGAATAGAGCAAAAGAGCCATTATGAATAGTCACATTGGTGATTCCTCTATATATTGGCATAAGTTTTGAGACGTCTCGCCACCAGAAAGAGATGCACGGGTCTGTTGCATGTGGGATTTTTGTGGTGTAATAAGTGTTCCAAATTAGTTCCACCCAAGGTAGGTCCCAATGGTTGTAGAATTTGTGGAGGAATTTGAGGAGCAATGCGTCACTTTGCACTTGTAGATTAAGAATGCCAAGCCCCCCACACTCTTTAGGTTTGCAAATCATGTCCCATGAAGCCAAAGAGTTGCACTTGTCACCGTGGTCTGTTTTCTTTGTCCATAAGCATTTTCTTCAGATTTTGTCTATAAGTTCAATAATGTCAGCCAGAAGTTTGAGAGTGCAAAGAGCGAAGATTATGAGAGATGTTATGACTGAGTTCAGAAGTGTGAGTTTCCCCCCATAAGAAATCATATTGAGGGTGGCAGACAGTCTTCTCTCCACACGGCAAACAAGGGGCATGAGATCCAAAATGGTAGGTTTAGTAGTGCCCATTGGGAGCCCAAGATAGGTGAATGGTAACTTGCCAACGAAACAGCCAAAGATATCTGCCAATGCAGTTGTCGTCTCTTGATCACAGTTGAGAGGTATGAGAGTAGATTTGTGAAGATTTATCTTCAAGCCAACTGAAGTAGCATAGTCAGAGAGTATATTTTTGATGGTTGTGGCTTGGGCAGGGCATGCAGGCATAGAAAGTATAGTGTCATCCGCGTATTGGATCACTGGGTAGTCCTTTTGGCTGTTGCATGGAAAAGGCAAACTGATCTCTCCACGTGAAAATGCATCATTGATCACCGCTTGCAAAAGGTTAGCAACCAGTACGAAAATTAGGGGAGACAGAGGGTCACCTTGTCGTACACCACATTTGCAATGGAACTGTCTACCAGGTACACCGTTGAGCAAAACTGCAGATTTGCCTGATGAGAAGATGCATTGGATCCAGCCGAGCCATTTGTCATTAAATCCCATATTCTTCATGATAACCAGCATTGCCTCATCATCTATTGTATCAAATGCCTTAGCAAAATCAAGTTTGAGAAGCACAATTTCCTTCTTGGAGCTTTGGCATTGATAAATATAATCAAAATCCCAGACGAGGCAGTCTTGAATGGTGCGACCTTTGAGGAATCCGTACTGGTTGCGGTGAATAATTTTGAGAATGACCTTCTGCAAACGGTTGGCCAGAATTTTGTGATTACTTTTAGACAATAGTTTAATAGAGTAATCGGCCTGAAATCATTCACAGAGCTAGCAAACTTATCATCTGTACCCTTATAAAAACCGAGTTCGCGATGATGGTGTGCCTGCCATCTTGTAATATAGACTGTCTGATCTACATCTGACGGATAGAAAGCAAACTATGATAATTTTACAAAAGATAGCCGCACCTCTCTCCACATCCTTATCCCCCACAACCTCATTGCTGAGCAGTTAAAAAAGAAAGTCTCTTGAACAATCTAGCATGGTAGCCGCCGGCGCCATCCATCCCCATGCCTCCGCCCATTCCGACCACCAGTCACCACCATGCTCCACTCCTCCTCACCTTATCTCTCATGCTTCATTTTTTTGATGACATTCTCGAGATACCAGTTTTCCAATAAAATTCTCGAAATATCATTAGTTTTTACACATGGGATTACTCATGCATGGGTAAATCACCACATGTGTTTTGTAAAAAAATGCATATTGATGTTCCGTGCAATGCACGAGCATCTTGCTTGTAATTATATAATGCAAATCACGAGCAGGAAGTGACATTTCTTTTACACAACCACGTTAACATGACCACGTAAATCACTAGCTAAAGTAAATACCATTATACTTATATCCCGATACAACAGGTTGAGTACATGTCCGAACAGTAGAGTCCTACACACACTCTGTCTCTTAGAATATCACACACACACACACACACACCAGTTACGTGACACCCACTTAAGCAGACATGTATGTTACAATTTGTGCACCCGCGGATACACGTGATGTTGCGCATTTATTTAAGCCGGACGGTGAACCCAAACAGTAGCTGCATTCATTCCCCTCCCACTGCCTCTTCTCTGGTCGCCGTCGCCCGGTAGCCATGGCCTGGCCGAAGGTAACAACATACGCCATACTCCTGCCGGAGCGGCGCTTTAATCTGGAAACTTTAGTGGTCATGCATGCATCTTTTTGTGCTAGCACTCCTATATAAGGGTTGACCGGTCGCTTCCGGCGGATGTGCGCGGGCGGTGGAAGAGGAAGGAGAAGGGAAGCGGGCTGTGGAGTAACGTTTTTACCACAATTTCTTAGGAACTGAGTGCAATAATTGAGTAGTTTTGCAAACTACCAGTACTACACCTGAAACGGTTGATAACCTATACTCCCTTGCCAGCGCGCGCTTCCCGCGTGAAACGGTCAGTGTCGCCCTGGAGCGTCAGTGTCGCATTAATGCCCGGCCAGAGCAGAGGCGACCTCTCACTGGCGCCGGCTTTGAAGCGGCGCGACGGCCGAGAGAGCGCCTCTTCCGGGTGCACGCGACTGCTCCGCGTCGAGGCTGGCCATAGGCCCTGTTTGGATCCATGGGTTAGAGTTAGTTTGAGCTAGTTGGGGCTCAAATAGCCCTAAAGTATCCAAGTATGAGGGTTTAAATTGGAGCAAGTTGCACCGAACCCACCGAAAAAACTATCCCACCCAAGAGGTGCTAACTGGAGATAGTTCTCATTGGGACCACTGAAAAATCACTTTTCTCTCTCCATCAAGTGCATTTATTGTCAATCTAACCGTGTCACCCAAACACCTATTTGGCTACAGTTAGTTCAGGGTTAGTCATGAGTTAGTCTAACCTCTAGCTAACTTAGAGTATCCAAACAGGAGCAGTATAGGACATGCAAGTTGCTCAAAGCATACAGTGAAATTCGTACGTGAAAGGATGTTTTTATTTTTGAAAACCGAATGTGAAAGGAATTATTTTAGAATGCTCTTGGCATGTCGCTAACATGTGATGAGTTAACCGACCTCAATAGACGGCAAAAACGTCAGCCCGCCGCACTTTGAGAGAGAAGAGGAGGGAGAAGTGATATGGGCTGCTGGATTACTAGAGATATGTGTTGCATGGAAGCCAAGAAATATGGTGATAGCGTGGGTTAGCCATGTACTAGTATGATGTAACTACACTGGGCTGCCGTGTTTCATACTCTTCCAGTCCGTTGTGGAGATGATTGGTTGATTTTATATTGCAGAATAATATAAAATATTATGAGTGCAGACGCTCCACCCCGAGGTTCCTTGCTCCTTCTCGGTTTTCAGGAATCTATGTTCTTCCACTCTATTTTTTTACATGAGCTTTGTTCATCCTTTTGCCAACACGCGACACATCTAGCATCAAGGTGCACGTGTCATGCAAGGATTGTTCCATCTATATGAAGAACCCGTGGGACTGGAAGTACGAGACGGACAGGCGCCCAGGAGTGGACGTGCGAACCTGTGTAATGTAGCGCAGCAAGTGAAGTAGAAAGGCACAAATATTATGAACATGTGTGGCATATAGGCATTTATCTCTTACTACCACTAAATGTTGTACGTGCAATGCCCGGTGATGTTACGGAGTACATTGAGGGAGTCCTGGTTTAGGGGGTCCTCAGACAGCCGGACTATATGCTTATGCCGGACTGTTGGACTATGAAGATACAAGATTGAAGACTTCGACCCGTGTCCGGGTGGGACTCTCCTTTGCGTGGAAGGCAAGCTTGGCAATTCAGATATGTAGATTTCGTTCTCTGTAACTGACTGTGTAACCCTAGCCCCCTCTGGTGTTTATATAAACCGGAGGGTTTAGTCCGTAGATCAACTCTTCTAGGGTTTAGCCTCTACGATCTCGTGGTAGATCAACTCTTGTAATACTCATATCATCAAGATCATCAAGCAGGAAGTAGGGTCTTACCTCCATAGAGAGGGCCCGAACCTGGGTAAATATTGTGTCCCCCGCCTCCTATTACCATTAGCCTTAGACGCACAGTTCAGGACCCCCTACCCAAGATCCGCCGGTTTTGACACCGACATTGGTGCTTTCATTGAGAGTTCCACTGTGACGTCGAAAAAGGTTTGATGGCTCGCCTTGTTATCAAGGACAACGTCACCTCCGGGGGAGCCCTGGCTTTAGGCCAAACCCTCCGACTGGGTGGCTTCGTCATGACCGCCCGTTCGGCCGCCGTGCCGACAATGACTTCTCGGGTCATCAAAAACAGCCTCCTCGTCAGCTCGGAATATGCCGAGTAGATGGATCCAATGGAACTTTCGTCCTTGAATGAGCTCTTGGATCGCATCGCCGCCTTGGGAGTCGTTACGGACTATGATCGGATTGGGCTTAAACCCGATCAAAGAGAGATTAACTCTCCGCCGGTCACCCATCAGTTAGCGGTGGTGGAGGAGCAATGCAACAATTCTTCCTCTATCTTGAGGACGAACTATGTTTGGATTCCCGAGCTCTCTGAGCAGGATACCCGTTCGCGGGAGGACATGACCCAAACTCTGAACTTAGAATCGGACAGCGGGCCAGAAAAATTGGGCAACATCTTGGAACCCGAACCGTCAAATTCGGAAGTTCCTCTGCCCCTGGGTCTCAGATCGGGTCAGGGTTCAGACTTAAATCCACCCACCCACCCAGATACAAGCGATCTTTCCCACATTAGACAGCAATCCCAAGAGACAGTACATCACTTTTGGGCCAAATTCCTTCTTGTGATGAGCAAGGTCAAGGATTGTCGCAAGGAAGACGCAATCTCATTCTTTTGCAAAAATTGCATGGACAAGGGAATCCTCAACGCCATAAGTCACCGTGACATATCACACTTCGCTGACTTGGCGGCCATAGTACAGAAGTACTGTGCGATGGAAAGCGCCTGGAAAACCCAGGCAAAATTCTGGGATCCTCCGGCTCTCACTAAACCCCTCGTCCGAACTAAAAGGGTGCACTCTCGCAAGTCACCCGATCCAATTACAAAGAAACGAAAAAGCCCACTACAGGGCGTGGAACCGTATTGGAGGGATGGCTCAATGGGCCATGCAAAATTCACACCACACCGGATACCATACCAACAGACATCCTTAGAGCATGTTGGATACTTCGGCAGGTGGCCAAGAGCGGCGAGGACCTCCTCACTAACAATACCGCAGAGCATCATCCCGCAGAAAACAACAATACAGTGTTGACAGTCTTCGAGACTTTCGCCTCAAATAACAGGCGCAAGAGAGCACTCCGCAGCCTCGCCGAAGTCTGCCACATTGCAGCAATAAATCCATGGAACGACATGGCCATAACCTTCAATTCCAGTGATGAACCTCAATTCCGAACAGCCCGACCACCAACCGCTTTGGTCCTTAGTCCAATTGTGGACGGCTTCCGTCTTACTAAAGTGCTCATGGATGGTGGCAGCGGATTAAACCTCATCTACGAGGAAACTCTCAACAAAATGGAAATAGACAAGAGCCGCATTGAGCAAAGCAGCACGACCTTCAGAGGAATTATCCCTAGTCGGGAGGCAGATGTGCGGGAAAAATCACACTTGATTTGGTATTCGGCACACCAGAGAATTACAGGTCCGAAAAAAATAACATCCCAAGTGGCCCCGTTCAGTAGCGGATACCACGCCCTTTTAGGGCGGGACGCATTCGCGAGCTTCCAAGCTATACCCCATTACGGGTACATGAAGCTCAAGATGCCCGAGCCCAACGGAATCATCACTCTAGCCAGTGATCAGGGACGTAGCACTCCGTGCCGAAAATAAAACCGCCGCCCTGGCCCTTGAGGCATTATCCAAAGCCCTCACGACCGAAGAACTAACTGTGCTGCGCTCCATAGTGGGTAGGGACGATGTGGTACTCAACAAATGATCCAAGTCCACCTCTTTCAAACCAGCGGACAAAATAGTCAAATTGCAAGTCCACCCAACGGATTCCACAAAAACAGCATCCATCGGGGCACAGCTGAACCCCACAACCGACGCCGCACTATGGGCATTCTTACATGAGAATTGGGACATCTTCGCCTGGCACCCCTCAGACATGCCAGGGATCGCACGTAGGCTGGCTGAGCATAGCCTAAACATATTGAAGGGATACAAGCCAGTCAAGCAGACTCTACGGCGCTTTTCAGAGCCCAAATAACAGGCTATAGGAGAGGAGCTAGCCAAGTTACTCAAAGTCGGATTCATCAGAGAAATCTGGCTAGCAAACCTGGTGATGGTACCAAAGAAGGACAAATCCTGGCGCCTATGTGTTTCAAGGACCTCAATAAGGCTTGCCCCAAGGACCCCTTCCCTCTCCCACGCATCTATCAAATCATCAACGCTGCCACAGGACACGACTCATTGTGCTTCCTCGACGCATACTCTCGATACCATAAAATCAAGATGGTGGAGTCCGATCAAGCCACAACGGCATTCATCACTCCATACGGCCCTTTCTGTTTCAACACCATGCCTTTCAGGATCAAAAACGCCGGTGCAACCTACCAACGCATGATTCAGACATGCCTAGAAAAACAAATCGGCAAAACAGCCGAGGCATACATAGACGATGTGGTAATCAGGACCAGACACGTCGAATCTTTAATAGACGGCCTGAGGCTCATGTTCGACAACCTCCGAACATATGACATCAAGCTCAATCCAGAAAAATGCGTTTTTGGCGTCCCCGCCGGAAAGCTCCTGGGCTTCATTGTTTCCAATAGAGGAATTGAAGCAAACCCAGCTAAAATCCGAGCTTTGTCATAGTTGGCTACCCCAACAGACCTCAAGCAAATCCAGAAATTAACTTGATGCGTGGCTGCCTTAAGTCGCTTTATCTCCCGATTGGGAGAAAGGCACTACCTCTTTATCGTTTTCTTCGACGCACCGAACACTTCGAGTGGACGGATGCGGCTACGGCCGGACTGGAAGAAATAAAGGCCCTCTTGGCCAGCAACCCAATCCTGGCCGCACCGAACATTGGTGAACCCATGCTGTTATATATAGCTGCAACACATCAAGTTGTAAGCGCAGTGCTCATCGTTGAACGAGAGGAGGATGGACATAAGTTCCCGCTTCAAAAGTCGGTATACTACGTATCCATTGTACTCACACCATGCAAGTCATGGTACCCACATTATCAAAATATAGCATACGCGGTGTTTATGGCATAGCGGAAATTACGACACAACTTTCAAGAGTGCTCAATCATGGTGGCCTCCGAAGTACCACTCAACGATATAATAAATAACCACGATGCCACGGGCCGGATTGCTAAGTGGGCCATCGAGCTCCTCCCGTTCGACATCATATATAAACCACAGCGAGCCATTAAGTCACAAGTACTGGCTGACTTCGTCGCCGAATGGACAGAAGCCGAACTCCCTAAAGAGTAGGGCGCATACTCCAATTGGATCATGCACTTTGACAGCTCTAAGATGCTGGCTGGTCTGGGAGCGGGTGTTGTCCTGACATCCCCCACCGGAGATACAGTCCAATACGTACTCCAAATACTATACACTGACTCCAACAATGCAGCCGAATACAAGGCTCTGTGATGACCCACAAGTATAGGGGGTCTATCGTAGTCCTTTCGATAAGTAAGAGTGTCAAACCCAACGAGGAGCAGAAGGAAATGATAAGCGGTTTTCAACAAGGTATTCTCTGCAAGTACTGAAATAAGTGGTAACAGATAGTTTTGTGATAAGATAAATTGTAACGAGCAACAAGTAACAAAAGTAAATAAAGTGCAGCAAGGTGGCCCAATCCTTTTTGTAGCAAAGGACAAGCCTGGACAAACTCTTATAATAGGAAAAGCGCTCCCGAGGACACATGGGAATATCGTCAAGCTAGTTTTCATCACGCTCGTATGATTCGCGTTTGGTACTTTGATAATTTGATATGTGGGTGGACCGGTGCTTGGGTGTTGTTCTTACTTGAACAAGCATCCCACTTATGATTAACCTCTATTGCAAGCATCCGCAACTACAACAAAAGTATTAAGGTAAACCTAACCATAGCATGAAACATATGGATCCAAATCAGCCCCTTACGAAGCAACGCATAAACTAGGGTTTAAGCTTCTGTCACTCTAGCAACCCATCATCTACTTATTACTTCCCAATGCCTTCCTCTAGGCCCAAATAATGGTGAAGTGTTATGTAGTCGACATTCACATAACACCACTAGAGGCTAGACAACATACATATTATCAAAATATCGAACGAATACCAAATTCACATGACTACTAATAGCAAGACTTCTCCCTTGTCCTCAGGAACAAACGTAACTACTCACAAAGCATATTCATGTTCATAATCAGAGGGGTAATAATATGCATAAAGGATCTGAACATATGATCTTCCACCAAATAAACCAACTAGCATCAACTACAAGGAGTAATCAACACTACTAGCAACCTACTAGCACCAATCCTGGACTTGGAGACAAGAATTGGATACAAGATATGAACTAGGGTTTGGAGATGAGATGGTGCTGGTGAAGATGTTCATGGAGATTGCCCTCTCCCGATGAGAGGAGCATTGGTGATGACGATGGTGATGATTTCCCCCTCTCGGAGGGAAGTGTCCCCGGTAGAACAGCTCTGCCGGAGCCCTAGATTGGTTCCGCCAAGGTTCCGCCTCGTGGCGGCGGAGTCTCGTCCCGAAAGGTTGCCTTCTATTTTTTTCTCATCGGAAGACTTCATATAGGAGAAGATGGGCGTCGGAGAGCCACCAGGGGGCCCATGAGGTAGGGGGACGCGCCCCCCACCCTCGTGAGCAGGGTGTGGGCCCCCTGGCCTTCATCTTTGGCGATGATTTTTCTTTATTTATTTTAAGATATTCCGTGGAGTTTCAGGATGTTTGGAGTTGCGCAGAATAGGTCTCCAATATTTGCTCCCTCTTCATGTAAACCTTGTAAAATAAGAGAGAATAGCCATAAGTATTGTGACATAACGTGAAATAACAGCCCATAATGCAATAAATATTGATATAAAAGCATGATGCAAAATGGACGTATCACTCTGTTGCACGGTCTTCGGATGGCAGTCTCCATGGGCATCCAACGCCTAGAAGTGCGTGGGGATTCGAACCTCGCGATATCTCAGATAAATGGAGACTTCGACGCCAAGGACCCGGAAATGGCAGCCTACCGCAATGCCATCCTCAAGATGTCAGCTCAGTTCGAGGGGCTCGAATTTCATCACGTGGTCCGAGAAAACAATCAAGCGGCGGATATCCTTGCCCGCATCGGCGCTAAGCGCGACCCCGTCCCACGTAACATCTTCTCGGAAAGGCTGTTCAAGCCATCCGTGCTGTGGCAAGGGGAGACCGGCAATACTAGTCCGGATCCGACCACAACCCTAGATCCCGAACACACTGACATAATCGGAGGCTCCGCCACCGAAATAACACCTTCGGCCCACGTAATCATGGCTGTCATCGCCCCCTGGACCGAACCCTTCTTAGCCTACCAAAATAGGCAAGAACTCCCCAGGACCAAAATGAGGCATCTTGCATTGTGCGGCGCTCTAAAGCCTATAAGGTCCACGAGGGAGAGCTTTATAAGAAAAGCGCTACCAGAGTACTCCAAAGATGTATCTCCAAAGAGGAAGGGCGCCAGCTCTTGGCCGAAATTCATGCTGGACTCAGTGGCCATCACGCCGCAGCTCGGGCCCTTGTAAGCAAGGCCTTCTGTACAGGTTTCTACTGGCCGACAGCCCGAGCAGACGCACAGGACCTTGTCCAACATTGCGTCGGTTGCCAGCTCTTCACCAACCAAAGCCATATGCCACCTACCACTCTCCAAACAATCCCCATAACTTGGCCCTTCGCGGTCTGGGGGCTCGATATGGTCGGACCCCTTAAAGGTGGAAGCCATAAGAAAAAATACCTGTTGGTCATGGTGGATAAATTCACCAAATGGATAGAGGCCAAAACAGTTAAAACGGCCGAATCCGGACCAGTGATAGACTTCATATCAGGGGTCGTGCATCGTTACGGTGTCCCCCACAACATCATCACCGATAATAGCTCTAACTTCATAGCCGACAAGGTGAAAACTTGGTGCGGCAACATGGGCATTAAGCTCGATTATGCCTCCGTCTATCACCCCCAAACAAATGATCAAGTCGAACGAGCAAATGGTCTCATTATGAGCGGCATCAAACCCAGACTAGTGCGATCCCTGAAGGAATCAGACACGCACTGGGTCGAGGAGCTCGACTCCGTACTATGGGGGCTGCGGACCACGCCAAATCATACTACCGAATACACACCATTCTTCATGGTGTATAGCGTAGAGGCGTACTGCCCTGTGACATCATTCATGACTCACCTCGAGTGCGCATGTACGAAGAGAGAGAAACCGAGCTTGATCGGCAGGATAGTCTAGATTCCCTGGAGGAGGAGCATGATGTCGCAAAAGCCCGTTCCGCATTCTATCAGCAATTGGCTCGCAGGTATCAAAGCAAAGAAGTATGGGCCAAAACTTATAATGTTGGTGAACTCGTTCTACGCCTACCGGAGAAGAAAAAGGACAAGCTCAAGCCCAAGTGGGAGGGTCCCTTCATCATTGATAAAGTTCTCACCGGAGGAGCGTACCGCCTGCGTGATGCATCAGATAATCGACTCGAGCCGAACCCATGGAACATAGCCAGACTCCGAAGATTCTACGCCTAGCGCCGAACTCTGTGTTCGCCCCCTTCCCTCCACCTTTTTTATTATTATTTATATATATCCTCTCTCTTTCCTTCTATGGCTCTGAAGCTTTAAGTGTGACTCGACCACGCATTCTTAACGTGCTAAATCCTTATGTATACGTGCTCACTATACCTGGGGGCTTCTTATACAGAAGCTTAGTATAATTATCTTCCGGGCTTCATGCCCACTGCATATGTGTAACTTTTCCATATGTACCTTTTCTTCACCATTATATGCATCGATATGACTTAAGTTTTGGCCAAGCTGGGTTGCCTGGCTCCTGTGTTTATGCACTACGTTCCCGTTAGTTCGGCTAGGGCATAAGGGGAGCACCTCAGACTGGGTCCTCCGGACGTGTACTGTCGGGTCCTCCGGACGTGTACCTCAGACTGGGTGAAGCCGAAAGCTAGCATTCTTAAGGGAATATTCGGTCGGTTATCTAAAAGATGTTTCTTACGTATTACAATACAAACCCCCAGATGTTTCATATACTGCATCTCTGTTCGCAGTTCGGACATGCACATTAATGCATGTGTACCCAGGGAAAGGAACCCTTAACGGAACTATTCTCCCTAGAAGATGTTTATTACTATCAATGTAGTATAACATAGCTAGTTGGGTACTTGTCTGTTCAAGCACTTATGACCCCTACGCCTGGTTTCCATGCGTACCCCGGTTTACATAACTGAGCGAGTATTCGGAAACACTCCGGACTGTCAGGTCCGGATGCTGAAGCGAAAAGGTCCGCCATGACAAATGATTTACAATCCGGCTAGGGACAAAATATGCCAATTGAAGTACACAGTCACTTAGACCCACATACTTCTTCTTCTATACCATCCAACAGGCTGTCTAGCCTACAATCCTATTGGGAATACTTTGCGGCTAATCCTACCTGGTCATATACCAGACTAACAGGAATCTCTTTCCCATCTGACCCTACAGGTCCAACCAGGGCCATGTGATTCGGATCGACCTTGGTGTATTGTGTTTTCACCATGGCCCACGCTTCCCTCACACCTTGTCGGTAGGCCGATATCTTCCACAATTGGAAGTGCCGCCGCGCTCCCTTGAGCAGTTGTACAAGCTCCCCCATGCCTCCCAGCAGGGAGGCGGATGGCGACAAGGCCTTGGCAATACCCTGCATCACCTGCCGAACTTGTTAGTGCAGTTGTGAAAGCTCTTGCAGAAGATCGCCTGAAGATCCGGGCATCTCCTCTTCAGGACGACCAGTCAGTATACCTACAGACATAACTCTGTTAGCCTATTTCTTCTCCTAACTATATAAAGGTTAGTTTTGAGCACATACTAAAAATGCCGCGTTGAAGCCTCCTGTTCTCCTTCATGGAGTCCGCTAGCTGGGCCCGAACATCTTTCAATTCCACGCCCAGCCGGGTATAGGCATCCTGGAGATCGTTTTTCTCTCACCGAACCCGTGTAAGCACACGCTCTCTAGCCTCTAGCTGTCGTTGAGCTCGTTATTCATCCTCTTGTAGGATCTCCGGATTCACTCCGGGATTGTCTGCGGAATCTATTGTTAGATCTGCAAACATGCCGAATACCAACTGGTACACGTAATTATGTTTTTTATCGATCGAGACAAATATTACTAAATGAGGCCTTCTTGGATTCCTCCATTCCGGCAACTGCGGCCTTTAGCTGGGCTTTATACTCCTCCAGCTCTTGAGACAACTGAGTATTCTTCTCTGTAAGAACCTATTCATACAATGATCCTTAAATCAGTTGTACCAATTGTTTCAAGTCTCAGGGGCTACTGATATACATAATTATCAGATTTTGCTTACCCGTATATCTTTTAAATACTGGTATGTGGCTCTAGCAAGCCCATCTTGAGCATCTCGGATGTACGTGTCTCCCTAGTTGAAGGCATTGAACGCCTCTTTGGAGAAATTAGGGTCGCGGAGTGTGGCCTGCCAACACCGATGATTCATAGCGCTCTCCACTTCGGAATTTGTAGCGGATATTCTATCCGCATCCTCTATAGGAGGAACGTCCGGTGTTGTCCCCATGTTAGCCTCCACCTTTAAGGCCGGTTCTGGAGTCCGGCTGGTAGAGGCGTAGCTGGTAGGATCTCCGGACACAGTTCGGCGAATACTCTTTCTGCCAGGACACAGTGAACATTGTTATATTTTAAAGATGATAATCAGGGAGCAGGTTTTAAATCATAGCTCTTCGATGGCGTCTCAGTCCTGATCGCTTTCCTTTTAAGCCTACCCGGCTTGGGCGCCCCTTGTTGGTGAGTCACCGCGGGTTCGGCACGGCGCCCTGATGGCCTTCCCTATAAAGCGCACTACATGTGCGGTGGGTAAGGCGTAAGGAAGGGATCCTTTTCGGAAGTTAGGACTCCGGTTTTACTTACATATGATGCAGGGAGTAGGCCAGGATAGTCAGCAATGATGGCCACCAAGGCGCCATCACAGCTTGTCTGGTAAAACATCATGTCGATGAGCTCCACAAATATGTCCGGATCTTCTTCAAGTCCGGGGTCGAGGGCCCGATTGTGGTCCTCTGGCTGTGGGGGCGGGCTATGGACCTCCCTCATAGTTTTTCGCAGTTCCTGTTATGGACTAGCAAGGTAAATGGTTGTGATGAAAGACAGCAGGAATGAATAGAGTTGAGTAAAAGATAGCAACTCACCCAGCTAGGGGGGTTGTACATGGAAAATCCATCCTCTGGCTTAATGCGGATGAACTCCTCTTCTTCTCCTTTATACAAATCGGACAATATTTTCGCCAGAGCGGTGGCGAAGTCTGGACCTTTCCGACCATAGCAGGTGGCTCATCTTCTCCATTGAAGTGCCACATGGGATGCCCCCGATACTGGAGTGGCTGCACCCCCCGCATTATGCATATTGACATAACCTCGATTATTGTCAATCCAGATTTGGCCAGCGTCTTTATCTTGCCCATCAGTTGAAGGACCTCTCTGTTATCTTCCTCCTGGGAGCTCCGGGGACGCCAGCTATGGTGTTTCTTCAATGGGGCATTTGTGAACTCGGGAAGACCCATCCGGATAGGTTCAGGGAGGGAGACGTCCTCTATATAAAACCACTCGGAAGGCCAGTCTTCGGATGTCTTCTTCGGAGTGTCGGACAGGTATCCGGTCCCGGCGATGCGCCATATTTCGGCTCTGCCTACTTGGTATATTGATCCCTCCTGATTGCGAGGGACGAGGCAAAACAGCCTCTTCCATAGCTCAAAATAAGCTTCACAACCCAGAAATAACTCACAAAGGGTGACATAGCCTGCGATGTGCAGGATGGAGGCAGGGGTGAAGTTGTGCAGCTGGAGGCCATAATACCCCAGGAGCCCGCGGAGGAACGGATGGATTGGAAATCCGAGGCCCCTCAGCAAGTAAGGGACAAGGAACACCTACTCCCCCCGGGATGGGTTGGGAAAACTCTCCGCTTGCTCCCCGCCGTCAAAAGTGGCCAGTCCGGCTCGAACGGGGACAAGATATGCAGGCGGGACAAACCCCTGGGTCTGGAACTCCACCAACCGGCCGTGGGATACGGTACACTTCTCCCAATCACCTGGCTTGGCGCTATGAGGGCGAGAGGAGGAGCTGCGGTTGCTGGCCATGATGGGATGGTTTTTTCGGGCGCGCTCCGATGGATCCTCGCTTGGGGAAGATGGTGTGTTTTGGATCTGAGGATCTCTGTCTCTTTACTAGACGATTTATTTACATGGTTAGGGTGGCAAGTGTAAAAATGCCCCGACTTCTCGCATTCGCTCGACACGTGGGGACTGACATTATTAAGGTACAGAAGCCGATGAGTGCAACAATAAATGGGAAGCTGGACACTACTCGTTACAACAGGTACTCTGGAGAATCTGGAGAAGAACCCGCCTTGCAATGACGAAGACAATCTGTGCACCAGACTCATCATCATTGAAGCCTGGTTCAGGGGCTACTGAGGGAGTCCTGGATTGGGGGTCCTCGGACAGCCGGACTATATGCTTATGCCGGACTGTTGAACTATGAAGATTGGGGATTGAAGCCTTCATCCCATGTCCGGGTGGGACTCTCCTTTGCGTGGAAGGCAAGCTTGGCAGTTCAGATATGTAGATTTCCTTCTCTATAACCGACTCTGTGTAACCCTAGCCCCCTCTAGTGTCTATATAAACCGGAGGGATAAGTCCGTAGGACAACAACAATCATAATCATAGGCTATCTTCTAGGGTTTAGCCTCTACGATCTCGTGGTAGATCAACTCTTGTAATACTCATATCATCAAGATCAATCAAGCAGGAAGTAGGGTATTACCTCCATAGAGAGGGCCCGAACCTGGGTAAACATTGTGTCCCCCACCTCCTGTTACCATTAGCCTTAGACGCACAGTTCGGGACCCCCTACCCGAGATCCGCCAGTTTTGATACCGACATACGTGACTAAGTACTCTACGACTACTATATTAATTGGAGGCACATATTTGTTTACGTGTATGCCCCGAGACCTTCCAACTAGATGTTTCTTTCTCTCCGGGTCGCACTTTGTGTCGTTCATACCACTAGTACAGTAGTACTACTACGTGTGGTCTCCGACCCAGAAGTGGAGATGCTATACCACGTTGTTCATGTCCTACTCCTTTCGCTGACGTGTGGAACATCCAGCACGTGCCGTGTGTTTGGCACTCCTTCTTCGTAAGAGTTGAAACGCTAGCATTCATTAGAAATAAAAAATAAATATAAATCACCAGTGATACTATACCACACGGTTTCCTTGCTCCTCGATTTCGGAAAGAATACTTCCGCTCGCCGACATGTGGGACGTCGACCATCCTGGTCCACTTGCCATGCCCGCAGAACTCCAAGGGAGAGTCACATCGGTCGTCGCGCCACATAAATTACTAATGAGCCATCAAATCACAGGCCCAACCTCACCCACTGTGAAGTTGCTCCGACGAAGGAAACATCATGACTTCGTTGAATTCCGCTTCTTGAGGAAAACTACTCTACCAGCAGTACTACTAGCTAGAGTAGTTACTCCAGCAGAGGCCTCCTTTGGTTCATAGGATAGGAATTTTATACGAATATTAAAAATCATAGGAAGTGAGATGACATGCATCTAAATTCCTATAGAGAAAGAGATGCCATTTGATGCATAGGATAGGAATTTTTTCATTGACTCTAGGCAAATGTACTGGCAATTTGCTCTAAAAACTACAGTAGTAACTAGTAGTACTGTTACATGCTCGTAATTAATTAAAAATGTACGGGCGACACAGACACACACACTAACTACTAGTACTACTACTTCTCACATGTTGGCCAGACGCTGTCGTTCTCCTTCCCGGTGTAACACCCCAAAAATTTAACCATGGTTTATTGATTAAAATTTGGCCCTCGTAAATTTAATTTTTATTTTTTTGGATTTTATTTTGTTTCGGAAACACTCTTCCCCCTAAATTGTGGAGTTTCCACCATAAATAAAAACTTTTCAAATGTTGTTGGACTTGTATACCCTCTCTTGAAACATTTCTTTTATTAGTGGAATTATTTATATAATTATTTCCCCTGAGCTCTATATCTTTGAAAATAAATTTTCATAAATTTTAAGGTCCCATTTGCACTGCAACCCTTTGATAAATTTATTTAAAAATCCCACCAAAATTTGGGGATGACATGTGATGTTCCTAAATCACTTTTATGCAAAAATACCCTTTAGTCATTTGGGTATTTTGAGCTTTACCCCAAGTTTTCAAATCTGGTCCAGTTGCACTTTTGCACTACAACCTATTTAAATATTTCTTTAGAACTTCCACCAAAATTAGGGGATGTCAGTAGGAGTATATAATTCAACTTTGTGCAAAAACCCATGAGTGTTCTTCGAAAAATTTGAGCAAATCATCCTCTCTTGCTCTCTGGTCTAGTTGGGTGTTTTCTACTGCAACTCTATTTTATTTTTCTCTAGTGCCCATGATCTTTATCCTGCTTATTAACCACCCTACAAAACCCTTAAGTCCAGAATTGGTTTTCTCAAAAACTTGCTCTATCAAGTTTCTAGTCTTGATCAACTAACCTTGCCACCATCACCTACACCTAAAGAGACACTGGTCTGGATTTTTTGGACACCCCAAGAGATGCCTAGATGCCTGTGGCATTCTGTCAAACACCTTGAGTGCATGAACAGATTTGGCATGATCTTTAGTTTGCATTGTAAACTTGAACTTCTGACCCAACAAGCTTGTCCACTAAGCTCCTAGATGATCCTAACCTAGACATGTTAATCCCCAGCCCCACCCAAGCATCCTGGCATGCCTTGGCATTTTGCCGAGCACCTCGCGTGTGTGCACTGGGCGCGCCCAGAGCGCACGTTTTGCACGCGCGCACACCGAGTCACTGCGTCCCACTGCCGCCTCCCCGCGCCCGTTTTGGCCCCGTCCCGCTCCCAGCCAACGCGCCCAGACTCCTCCCTCGCCGTAGAGCCGTCCCTGGAGCCCCACAGCGCCGCCGTCAGGTCAGCCGTGGCAGCTAGCGGCCGGCCACAGCAGGCCCCTGCCCTGGACGGCGCCGCCCGAGCCACAGCCGTGTGCCAGCTCGCCCTGAACAGCTCGAGCTCATCCCCTCGCCCTGCCAGACCCCGCCAGTCATCGCCACGTCGCCCTGCTGCAACAGAACGGCGGTTTGCCATCGAGTTTATCCACGGCCGCCACGGAACTGACCTAGTCGCGCTATAAAAGGAGCCCCGAGCCTCTCCAAACCCTCAGACGACCTCGTGCCATCCCCCTAGTGCACCCCACGGCCAGCAAGCGACGGCGGGAAGCCTTCTTCCCCGTCTCCGGCCAGTTCGGTCGCCGCCGCCCTCCGGTTCATTTCGTCGCAAGCAAGGCCTCCCCAGCCCATCCAGAGCCACCGTCCTGTTCCCCTCTATCTTGTTGAGCCGCCCAAACCCTCAGCTTTGACGGGGAAACACCGTAGCACGAAGCCCCAACTCTCCCGAAGCCGTCGTCCGCCGCGAAGCTCGCCGCCGGCGACTCCCTCCACCCCCGACAACCTCTCGACCACCGGGAGGACCGCCCTGGACTGGCGGATCCATCCCTGCCCTCCGGAGCCCGCGAGGAGCCGCCAATCACCAGCGTCGATCGCCGGAGCCCCGCCTCTGCTCGGACAGAGGAGGAGGGAGACGGGGCGACTGGTCAAACCTGACCAGTGGGCCCCATGGACCCACTGTCAGTGACCCAGTGCCGGTCCACGCTGGCGTAAGTGGAAGCGTAAAGCCCAGAGTACGCTTCCCCCCCCCCCCCGAACCGTTTTTCCTTTTTCTGTTTCTTTTATTTATTTATTAAAAACAGAAATTTGACTAAACTTTGACTGGCTATAACTTTTTAAATATAAATCCAGATGAGTTGATTCTTTTTCCTACCTCTCTCAAATTCTGTCTAGTTTATTTTCAGATTTATTTAAAAAAATTCAGACAACTTTTTTGTACTGTTTTGAAACTATGTATTAATTCAAATTTTTAAATAGGATTTTTGGAGAGAGAAGAAAACTTTCAAAAGTTTTGGAATGCACCCTGCCTCTCCACAACTTGAAAGCAAGCATTCTGAACCCTGGCGTAATATTTTTGTGTGATACAGTTTCAACACCACCTTAACTCAAAGAATTTGATATTTTATGTGATGACATGATCATACTCAGGAGTGCAAATGAATGTTCCTTGCTGTTGGAATTTGATATGCTTGTGATAGTAATCACCCTCGTCTGCCTTTCATGCCTATTAGAAGGAAGCTGGGAAAGTCTCTGTCTTGGGTAGACACGAGCTTGTCCCTGGTTCCTCGTTGAGACGGTTGTGTCCAGTATGGCATGATGAGGTACGATGACTGGTGACTCTGTCTGTTGGTTGAAATACATTTGTTATGGTAATCATGCAGGGAATACTTAAACCTCCTGGGTTGACCATAGATCGAGTCTTGTTCCAGTAACCCCCATACTTGTTTCGTACTACCACTTGCCCCTGCCGCGGGTAGGGTATAGTTCAGTAAATTGTCAACCCCTTTCTTGGCACACACCGTACAGAGAGGCAATAGTGGAAGATATTGGCTGCATCCGGTAGGCAGGCCACTTGGTCCGGTGGCATGGGTGTTTCCGGTTGGGACCGAGAGGGGGGCACCCCTTAGTAGCACGCAGTATAAATTTGATCCCATGCTAATCGAGGTTGTAGCCTCCCCACTTAGAGTTTTGCTTGACAGGTGTCGTGGGTGATTCCAGACACCGGTAAGTTAAGCTGGTGTGTGCGGGTCAGGTGTGTTTTCAATTAAAAGACAGTAAATGGAATTATTCTCAATGGACTAAAGGAAATCTGTTACTCATGGGTAAAGAGTACACCCTCTGGATAGGTTAAATCTATTCAAATAGCCGTGTCCATGGTTAAGGACTACAGTCTTGGATGGGTCAAGTGTCGGTCTTCGGAGGAGAAACTGCTAACCAGAACACGGATCATGACTTGTGACTTATGATGATTATGATTATTACTATGATGGACTAACCATTTACATTATTTGTATTATTGAGTATCCCTGGGATGGTTCTACCTCCTGGATATTCACTGTGATTAAATTATTTATAAGCCCTTTATGTGGTGTCGCTGAGACGCCCGACTGTGGCATGCTTGTTATTTATTTACTTTATAAGCCCTTTATGTGGTGTCGTTGAGACGCCCGACTGTGGCATGCTTGTTATTTTTATTATTTATAAGCCCTTTATGTGGTGTCGCTCAGATGCCCGACTGAGGCATGCTTGTTATTTACTATCCTTTCGAGGCGTCGCTTCAGACACCCGATCGGTGCATTTTATTTCTACTCTGTTATTGCATATTCATGTTGTATATAAATAAAATGCTTGCATGCATCAGGGATTTTATTTTTTGACTGACTTTGTGATCATAGAATATTTCAGATCAGGATTATCTTTTGTTATATTATACCCGTGTTCATAATGTTTGCGAGTACATTCAAAGTACTCACTGGCTTCTCCCTGGCTATTGTCTTGGCCAGATTCCTTGCTTGGAGAGGAGCGTTGAGATGACAGCCCCAGAACCTAAGCAATGGTGATAGCAGCCTCGCGAAGATAGGAGTTATCCAGGTCAGCTGTTCCTGTGGGAATTGGAGTCCCATAGACGCTGATAGACCACAAACCGCTTCCGCCATCAACCACTAGAAACTTTGTGTTGTACTCATAGGCCAGAAAGGTCTTGTACTACATATTATGTATTTTGCTTGAAGTTTCTGTATCAAGTTGGTGCCTCATCAGCTAACAGTAATCCTGGGGCTGGTGAGCACAAGGGCCATTTTCTGGGAAATTGATATCCCAAAAATCCGGTCATGACAAACTTGGTATCAGAGCCAGGCTGACCATTGGCTAATCCTATCTTAGCCAGGTCGAAAATCCTAGATTAACCAACCCACCATTCCTTAACCTAGCCCCGGCCAAGCTTCTCGTGCAAGATAGCCACACAGTGACCCGACACCTTTTGGCAGTCGGTGCCCAACCTATCAGCCTAGCCTGTCGATCACGCGCCAGAGGCCGACACCTAAATTGTCTCATTCGCAAGCGTGCGAAGGAAGACTCCGTTCCCTTTTTCTATAAAAAGGGCACGCTAGCCTCAACACAGCACAGCACAGCCTCTTCCCCAAACCGAGCTATAATGCCCGGCCCCGTCGTGCACAATGAGACCACAGCAACCAACCTTGGAGGTTTTGTGACCGTGCTAGCAAACCTCACCCGCCGTGCCATTGCATTAGAAGAGCCCCCAGAATATGTTGTGTACCAAGGACCCATGAGCGGTGAGAGCCGTCAATTCTGGGCCACTGTGCACGTCTATGGTAGGGGTCTATCACCAGAACGCCCCTACAGGTTCACCGGAAGGACAACATCCTTTGAGCCACAAGCCATCCAGCTAGCTGCTCGAGAGGCTGTAGTTCAACTCCGGCACTTGTCGCCCAAAGTTAATTGCCGCTTGTTCTACTACTACCCCAGCCGTGACGGGTATGGTAGGCCACCCCAAGTTGCCAACGGAGATCACGAGACGGATCCTGCTTTGTTGTATCTAGTGCGCTATGTAGGTGCACTAGAGGAACTGTTTGATCAAATCACCCTTGATCTGATCCAGCTCGTGGAGAACTGGTTCGCCGAGCCCCGGCGAGAGGAGAAGATGAGCCCGATGCCGACAACCCAGTCGTGCTGTTCGGACACCCGATCGAGTCCTTGAGGTCTGCCCCAGCCATCGACCAAAATACTTTGGTGTCCCCAGAAGTGCTTCGTCGCCTTTTGGGAACACGCTCCAGCGGGATTGTGGCCAACAATCCCCGGGATGGTCATCATCGCTACCCCGACCCGGCAGCCCCTCAACCCCCTCCAGCTAATCCCGACGGTGAAACCCATGGAGAAGCCTCGACGTCCACAATGTCCGCCCGCTTAGATATAAACGAGGTAGACTAAGTCACTCGAATAGTACCGAGTCTCAGTATGTCCACGCTTACAATCATGTGACCTTGTGAATAAACGCATCCTGCTTGTGTGCCTCTGTTTTGAATAGTAGCTGTGCAAAAATATGTTAGCAGGCGGTTGCATTTTTTTCCGGGCACAGCTACCAAAACCAACCCGACGACACCCACAGTAATACGTCACTTTTGTGGGATATGTGTATCTGTAGCATTGACCCCGACCCCGTAGAGCCGACTCGACAAACTAGTTACCCTTCACCACTGTAAATAACCCAGCCCCAATGCTATATAAAAGGCCACCTCGTGACCTTGCCAAGTATCCCTCACCTTGTGCACAACTCTCACAGCCATTTCTTTGCCATGCCGAGCCCTAGTATTTATCTGTGAACTCCAGAGGCAACTCCAGGTAGCTTTTTTAAAATTTTGTGAGACATTACCTGCAGTACCATGAGTGCTATCCACCCACCCCAGTACGAGTTGCTCAAATCGAGGATCACCCCTTCCACCTTGAAATATTGGGCGGTGGTGCACATCCCTCCCGCAAACCCAAACCAAGACCCAACAGAAGTTTCCTTCGTGGGGAAATCTATACCAACTCCGCATATGGCCATAGAAGCTGATGCGTATGAAGCAATTGCTCACCTTCGATTTGCGGTACCCTATGCCAGCGATCGAGGGTATTATTACTTTCCGAGTCGCGCAGCACCCGTAGAAGTAGCATCTTTTCCCGGTGGATGAATCGAGAGAGACCCAGTACTGGCCAACCTTGCCCAGTATGTCATCGCTCAAGAGCGTTTGACCCAACAAGTGATGGGTTATCTCCAGAGCCTCGCTGATTTAAATCCTCAGATCGCCATCGGCAGACCACTGAGGCCCGACCAGGAGAGGCACATTCATAGACTAGTCAATCCGCTTCCCCCGTTAGAAGAAGAGTGTGCCCTGATTCCAGAGACTTTTTCTTAGGACCCTGTCCATTTACCGTTGTCGTTATAGACGTCACTGCTATATTTTTTATCCCTGCATTTATTTATATGTTGCAACTTATGCGTGGTATCCTAAATTTGGGGGTGAATTAAATCTTTGGTTTCAAGCTATGTGAGTGGTTTTTACTACGGTAAATTTTTATTAACTGTTTTCACTCTCGGTAAATCCTGAAGTGAGATTTTCCCTAAGTTGTTGCAACATATATCTCTTCACGACATAGACATTTATTCACGCAGCACCACGACAGCAGATGCACCACCACAACCACTCAACCACATGCACTAATTGCAAATGCCCGTATACAATTTGCACCTAACTGGTCACCCCCCTAGCACACACAGCTCTGACGGAGAGATTAGTGGGCGTTTACTCGGGTACAAGTTACCTCTAGCACCCTGACAGCAGTTAGCACCTGACACCGCACCCAATCCTCGTGATCACCGGCACCGTGGAGAGCTAACACTCGAGCGGCAGCATCACGATGATCATCGAGGATCATCATGCACAGGAGCACGGAGCACCCCAGCAATGCCGCCAATCCTCCGCACATCAGGACCACGTACCAGTCCGGCATCACCTCCGCCATTAGAGCCTCGTCTCGAGCTCCTGCAAATATAAATGAAGGCGAAGGAAGGAGAAGGAGAAGTGAGGCCAGGTGTGAGGAAGAAGAAAGGAGCACCTCGGTCGTTTTATAGCTCGAGATCGGTGTACGGCGGGCAAAGTCCACCAGCGCTGCTCGTCGCTCGATCGCCGGTGTTCGGAGGCGAATCCGCGAGCAGTGCCGACAGCACACTGGCACGCGAGGTGAGTGCATGCTGCGCCAATAGATAGCACGCCGCGCACTACCGGAATACGGCCTAGATGCCCTATGAGCTAGACGTCACCGGTGGAGAAAGCGCGGGAAAGCGCGTGAGAGAGAGGAAGAAGAGAGAACCAGAGGTAGAGGAAGAGACCGACAGTGGACCTCGGGTCCACCTGTCAGCTAGAGAGAGCACTGTGCTCTCGGGTACGACCAGCGTATTTCAGTAATTTAGAAATTTATTCTAAATTTACTATAACCAATAGTAAAAAAATTCCCGTAAAATTTTTCCCCGCAATGCCAGTATGCCACACGGTAGTTTTACACCACTTATTTCCCGTTCACTGTAGCCATATTTTTAATTGCATGAATAGGATGGTTATTTTTGTGATATTACTTTGATGATAGGAGTAACATCTTTCAAAACAACCCTTAGCAAATCTCGAGGATGAGATTTTTCTTAAGGGGGGTAGTGTTGTAACACCCCAAAAATTTAACCATGGTTTATTGATTAAAATTTGGCCCTGGTAAATTTAATTTTTATTTTTTTTTGGATTTTCTTTTGTTTCAGAAACACTCTTCCCCCTAAATTGTGGAGTTTCCACCACAAGTAAAAACTTTTCAAATGTTGTTGGACTTGTATACCCTCTCTTGAAACATTTCTTTTATCAGTGGAATTATTCATATAATTATTTCCCCTGAGCTCTATATCTTTGAAAATAAATTTTCATAAGTTTTAAGGTCCCATTTGCACTACAACCCTTTGATAAATTTATTTAAAAATCCCACCAAAATTTGGGGATGACATGTGATGTTCCTAAATCACTTTTATGCAAAAAGACCCTTTAGTCATTTGGAGATTTTGAGCTTTACCCCAAGTTTTCAAATCTGGTCCAGTTGCACTTTTGCACTACAACCTATTTAAATATTTCTTTAGAACTTCCACCAAAATTAGGGGATGTCAGTAGGAGTACATAATTCAACTTTGTGCAAAAACCCATGAGTGTTCTTTGAAAAATTTGAGCAAATCATCCTCTTTTGCTCTCTAGTCCAGTTGGGTGTTTTCTACTGCAACTCTATTTTATTTTGCTCTAGTGCCCATGATCTTTCTCCTGCTTATTAACCACCCTACAAAACCCTTAAGTCCAGGAGAGTGGACACATTGGAGTATATTTGGTGCATGCAATGATAGCCTTTACTTTCGGTCCAGAATTGGTTTTCTCAAAAACTTGCTCTATCAAGTTTCTAGTCTTGACCAACTAACCTTGCCACCATCACCTACACTTAAAGAGACACTGGTATGGAGTTTTTGGACACCCCAAGAGATGCCTAGATGCCTGTGGCATTCTGTCAAACACCTTGAGTGCATGAACAGATTTGGCATGATCTTTAGTTTGCATTGTAAACATGAACTTCTAACCCAACAAGCTTGTCCACTAAGCTCCTAGATGATCCTAACCTAGACATGTTAATCCCCAGCCCCACCCAAGCATCCTGGCATGCCTTGGCATTTTGCCGAGCACCTCGCGTGTGTGCACTAGGCGCGCCCAGAGCGCACGTTTTGCACGCGCGCACACCGAGTCACTGCGTCCCACTGCCGCCTCCCCGCGCCTGTTTTGGCCCCGTCCCGCTCCTAGCCAACGCGCCCAGACTCCTCCCTCGCCGTAGAGCCGTCCCTGGAGCCCCACAGCGCCGCCGTCAGGTCGGCCGTGGCAGCTAGCGGCCGGCCACAGCAGGCCCCTACCCTGGACGGCGCCGCCCGAGCCACAGCCGTGTGCCAGCTCGCCCAGAACAGCTCGAGCTCATCCCCTCGCCCTGCCAGACCCCGCCAGTCATCGCCATGTCGCCCTGCTGCAACAGAACAGCGGTTTGCCATCGAGCTTATCCACGGCCGCCACGGAACTGACCTAGTCGCGCTATAAAAGGAGCCCCGAGCCTCTCCAAACCCTCAGACGACATCGTGCCATCCCCCTAGTGCACCCCACGGCCAGCAAGCGACGGCGGGAAGCCTTCTTCCCCGTCTCCGGCCAGTTCGGTCGCCACCGCCCTCCGGTTCATTTCGTCGCAAGCAAGGCCTCCCCAGCCCATCCAGAGCCACCGTCCTGTTCCCCTCGATCTTGCTGAGCCGCCCAAACCCTCAGCTTCGACGGGGAACCACCGTAGCACGAAGCCCCAACTCTCCCGAAGCCGTCGTCCGCCGCGAAGCTCGCCGCTGGCGACTCCCTCCACCCCCGACAACCTCTCGACCACCGGGAGGACCGCCCTGGACTGGCGGATCCATCCCTGCCCTCCGGAGCCCGCGAGGAGCCGCCAATCACCAGCGTCGATCGCCGGAGCCCCGCCTCTGCTCGGACAGAGGAGGAGGGAGACGGGGACGACTGGTCAAACCTGACCAATGGGCCCCATGGACCCACTGTCAGTGACCCAGCGCCGGTCCACACTGGCGTAAGTGGAAGCGTAAAGCCTAGAGTACGCTTCCCCCCCCCCCCCGAACCATTTTTCCTTTTTCTATTTCTTTTATCTATTTATTAAAAACAGAAATTTGACTAAATTTGACTGGCTATAACTTTTTAAATATAAATCCAAATGAGTTGATTCTTTTTCCTACCTCTCTCAAATTTTTTTCTAGTTTATTTTCAGATTTATTTGAAAAAAAATCAGACAACTTTTTTGTACTGTTTTGAAACAATGTATTAATTCAAATTTTTAAATAGGATTTTTTGAGAGAGAAGAAAACTTTCAAAAGTTTTGGAATGCACCCTGCCTCTCCACAACTTGAAAGCAAGCATTCTGAACCCTGGCGTAATATTGTTGTGTGATACAGTTTCAACACCACCTTAACTCGAAGAATTCGATATTTTATGTGATGACATGATCATACTCAGGAGTGCAAATGAATGTTCCTTGCTATTGGATTTGATATGCTTGTGATAGTAATCACCCTCGTATGTCTTTCATGCCTATCGGAAGGAAGCCGGGAAAGTCTCTGTCTTGGGTAGACACGAGCTTGTCCCTGGTTCCTCGTCGAGACGGTTGTGTTCGGTATGGCATGATGAGGTATGATGAGTGGTGACTGTGTCTGTTGGTTGAAATATATTTGTTATGCTAATCATGCAGGGAATACTTAAACCTCCTGGGTCGACCATAGATCGAGTCTTGTTCCAGTAACCCCCATACTTGTTTCATACTACCACTTTCCCCTGCCGCAGGTAGGGTACAGTTCAGTAAATTGTCAACCCCTTTCTTGGCACACACCATACAGAGAGGCCACGGTGGAAGATACCGGCTGCATCCGGTAGGCAGGCCACTTGGTCCGGGGGCATGGGTGTTTCCGGTTGGGACCGAGAGGGGGGCACCCCTTAGTAGCGCGCGGTATTAATTTGATCCCTTGCTAATCGAGGTTGTAGCCTCCCCACTTAGAGTTTTGCTTGACAGGTGTCCTGGGTGATTCCGGACACCGGTAAGTTAAGCTGGTAAGTGTGTCGGTCTTAGTCTCGGTCTTCGGAGGAGAAACTGCTAAACCAGAACATGGATCATGACTTGTGACTTATGATGATTATGATTATTACTATTATGGACTAACCATTTACACTATTTGTATTATTGAGTATCCCTGGGACGGTTCTACCTCCTGGATATTCACTGTGATTAAATTATTTATAAGCCCTTTATGTGGTGTCGCTGAGATGCCCGACTGTGGCATGCTTGTTATTTATTTACTTTATAAGCCCGTTATGTGGTGTCGCTGAGACGCCCGACTGTGGCATGCTTGTTATTTCTATTATTTGTAAGACCTTTATGTGGTGTCGCTCAGACGCCCGACTGAGGCATGCTTGTTATTTACTATCCTTTCCAGGCGTCGCTTCAGACACCTGATCGGTGCATTTTATTTCTACTCTGTTATTGCATATTCATGTTGTATATAAATAACCTGCTTGCATGCATCAGGGATTTTATTTTTTGACTGATGTTGTGATCATAGAATATTTTAGAGCATGATTATCGTTTGTTATATTATACCCATGTTCATAATGTTTGCGAGTACATTCAAAGTACTCACTGGCTTGTCCCTGGCTATTTTCTTGGCCAGATTCCTTGCTTGGAGAGGAGCGTTGCGATGACAGCCCCGGAACCTAAGCAATGGTGATAGCAGCCTCGCAAAGATAGGAGTTATCCAGGTCAGCTGTTCTTGTGGGAATTGGAGTCCCATAGACGCTGATAGACCACAAACCGCTTCCGCCATCAACCACTAGAAACTTTGTGTTGTACTCATAGGCCAGAATGGTCTTGTACTACATATTATGTATTTTGCTTGGAGTTTCTATATCAAGTTGGTGCCTCATCGGCTAACAGTAATCTTGGGGCTGGTGAGCACAAGGGCCATTTTCTGGGAAATTGATATCCCGAAAATCCGGTCATGACACCCGGCTTTGTCGTCGACACCCCACCATGCTTGGATCTCCGCTGACCTCTCCACAGCAGCGCGTGCATCCTCTTCTTTCTCGCAGCTACGGGCCTCTCTTTTCTTGAGTGCTTTCTGACTTTTCCGCTCCCTATATGCGGCTTTGGCCACCTCTTGCTCTACCGCCCATTCGCCCTTGGCAGCTTCAAATTCCGCCCAAATATGTGTGAGGTCGCGAGCGGCGATGAACTCGGCACGGCAGGATGCCACCGCCTCCCTACCATTCTGTGTGTGGTCGTGGAGGGCGAGGAGCTCGGCGCGGTGGCATGCCATCGCTTCCTTAACGGTTGGTGTGCGGTGCGGTGGCATGAACGACGCTTGGTGACAGCTCTGGGGTGGAGTGGCCGGACAACCCTAAAGTTCATTGGTTTGTCAAGAGCTCAAGGACAGAAGACGAAGGAAATTTGGATTCCCCTTCAATCCTAGTCATTTATTACCGAGTAAAATGCATTGGCGGTCATTGAACTTGTCTTGATAGCTCACTTTGATCATTGTATACGAGATATGGTGATTATACGGTCACTGGCTCAGCGTATAGCTCCATATTTGTCTGGTTGACCAGTCAAACAGTCTGCATGCGCCTCATCAGCTTGTGTTCTTTATCTATCTATCTATGCGGGCCTACCTGTCAGTGGAGAAAGAAATAATAACCAAAATTATGCGTATGTGACATTACTGTTTAAATGTTTGCTGGAGGCCTCCGCGAACACCGAGCATGTATTCACTTGGCTCAACACCAACGGTCATACTCGTGACTCGGCGCCTTGCTCATGTATATCGTCCATCACAACGACAATCTACAAAACAACCTAGCTAGAGAGGGTACTATGGTGCGGAGTATGTACTATCATTAGCAACCGATCATAGTGCCACTGCACACGAGTGTGTGTCTAATCGATTCGTCCATTATTCATAAGTTATGTATGGTTGTGTGGTGTCTAATGGTGGTCGTCGAATGCTAGATGGTGACAAGAGCGGTTGCATGGACGCCTGGTTGTCAATACGTGCCGCATACGCTTCAAAGGCTCGTCATCCATGAGTTCACATTTTACCACCACGCCAGCGTCTGACCGCCCTGGCCTACCAAAACCCCTTCCATCGCTAGCGCGCGCTTCCCGCCTGAAACGATCACCGTCTCTCCAGAACGTCAATGCCGCATTCACCAGCCTTAACTACAGGTGCAGTTGGTGTGTCACTGACATGCGGGCCAGATGCCCGTTGGTCCAACATGTCAGTTAGACAACGCACCTGTGGTTAAGTCACTAAAGCAGCGTCCGCATTCACGCCCGACGAAACCTCTCACTGGCACCGGCATTGCAGCAGCACGACGACCGAGAGAGGGCCACCCACGCGGCATCCTGGTGCAAGCGACTGCTCCATGTTAATGACACCATGGCCATCCTTCCGTCCGCCGCCAACATTAATGACACGCGGCTGCTGATGAACCTACTTTGGTGCCAACCGTCCATCCGTCTGCCGCGGCTCATTGCCATTCGCCCGCTATATTAACTTGAGCCCCAGCTCCCAGCCATAGCCAAAGACCCACACTCATTCTCCTCCGGTCCCTTCCTTCTATTGGCACCACTCCAACCATGGCCTCCGGGCACTCCAAAGCTCTCTTAGACGTACTGTCGCAGGAGCAGACGAAGGACATCGGTGGCTCTGCTCTGGGCGCGCTCCAAAGCTCTCTTGGACATACTCTCACAGGACCAGATGAAGGAGATCGGCAGCTCCCCCCCCCCGGCCGCCCTCTACTGCCACGACCACGAAGCCGGCGCGCGTGTGCGGGCGCAGCCGGCAGCGAGGAAGAGTAGTACACGGTAGGTCGCCATCGCTCTGGTCCCAGGAAGGCCACCGCTCCTCCACTCAGTCGACACCAAGCTTGGTGGGATAAAAATCGGCGGCCGATTAGCTGCTTGACAGCGACGTGGAGGCGGAAATCTTCATAACCTTGTGCTCCGAAGGAGGAGGTTATCGAGGTGGATAAGGAGGAGGTAAAGGCAATGGCCGGCTTTCTCGGGTTCATGGCCGGACATGGTGGTCGAGGCCCGCGATCATTTAGATTAGGTTTACAGTAGGTTTTAGTACAATTTGTGTGAAATATGTAATGCATTTCGTCCAGTTTATAGGGAAAGTTCTCCAAATGTAATGAATTACATCCGGTCAATTTGAAATTTGCTTTGTTTGCACGAATTTTGTCCTGTTAGTTCATATAGTTGTCGAAAGGTATGTGGGCAGCATTGGATGGCATCCATCAGTGTCCTCAAACAGATGCCGGTGTAAATTTGAGGGCCAACGCTGGAGATGCCCTAACTATCATGTTATAATCGCTAACAGTGCTCCATTATTTCGCAGGGAACAGTTATCCCTCGATCAAAATCAGATCCGTCGTGTTTTGCACTCCTCCCACGTAAGAGTGTAGACTCCAGCTTACATAAAAATGGAGCAAGTGGATGGCACTGTAGCACGCCATATCACTCAAACTAGCCCGCCTAACGCGCGGGAAAGCACCGCCCTCATCATTTTGTTCTGGACTTATATCAATCGATCGCACGAAAATGTTACGCTTTGCAAGTTCAAAAGGAAAAGGCGGCACACTTACAACTCGTGTGCGTCGCGTTCACATCGCACCCCTGATAGTCCAGCTCGCACGCCGCTCACCAGAGGGGACACGCGTTGTCTTGCATTTTCACTGACATGTGGGACTACAATTGAATAAACCGTCGATAGCCGAAATCTAATCGCTTGGCGGGCGTCGGCTGAGAGGAGAGAGATGGGGGAGGGAGATGAGATCGCCCACCCGCCATGCACGGACTCCAAGAAATATGTGGTGATAATGTGAGGTGGGCCATGCGGGAGTACGCACCACTTCCGAGCCCGCTTCTTACTGCCCTAGCCCACCAGAACCCCTCCCCCATCCCACCACCTCCCCGCGCGTGCTCCCCCCTCAGAGGCCAGCTGCCCGCATTCGTAGCAAGTAGTACCAGTAAAATTCTGGGCTATAAAGGGCATGTACAATGGTTTATAAGATAGTCTTATCATAAGTCTTGCATGTAATTTAGAGATGACAAAAAAAACATGTGTACAATGGATCATCTCTTAGCCTTATCTTCAATAACTAGTTATTCCTAAAAACATGGTGAAACATATTGTGCTAAGAGATCATCTCTTGTCTTCTCTTAAATAAGAGAAGACAAGCCCGCTTATGTGGAGGAGAGAGAGGCATTGACAAAGTCAAGGAGTGGGATCTGCAGGAGCCCGTCTCTACACGTGCTCCTAGGTATAAAAAACTAATTCTAAAAAAAGAGGCATAAAAAACAATTGTGTCTAAAAAAGAAAGGTAAAAAACATTTGAGAGGAAATAGATAGAGAGAAAGTGAGAAAAGTTGTAATCTTATAGCCAACCTTATAGTGAACACTATGGTAGTATTACATGAGGAAGGAAGGAGTGGTGCACATGCCAAGTTCACTGGGCTGCCGTGTTTCACACTCCTTCGTTGTAACAGTGGAGACAATAGGTTTCATCAAAAATAAACAATGAATACTCATTGCTCGTCCACTATATCGGAAAAAATACTTTCATTCACCGACATGTGGGACGTTGACCATCCTGGTCCACCTGCCATGCACAAAATTATCCTGGTCCACCCCGGTCGTAGCGCAGGCTCAACCTTTCCCACTGTAAGTTAGTCGGACGAAGGAACCATCATGACTTTGTTGAATTCTGCTTCTTCATGAAAACTTACTCTACATGCAGTACTGCTACCACACGGGAAGACTGGACGGCACTGTACCACGTCATATCAATAAAACCCACTAGGACAAACTAGCCCACCTAGGATTTGTACTCCCTCCGTTTCAAAGTTAGTAGTACAAAGTTGACTCATCTATTTTGGAACGGAGGGACGTCTCTGTACTGCTATTATTTTGTGTTGTACGTCTCTGTACTTTTGCTACAATTTTCCTACCCTATGAACCAAATGAGGCCTGAATGTATCTGTGTCGACTATTGTCTGATCGATCGCTAAGCCTACAATTTTAGGAGCTTGGGCTATTGGCCGATCGACGACAGATCAGTATAAGCGTACCACGAGCTCATCAGCCCCATCATTTCTCTTTGGTGAGTGTTTTGCAAGTACTATAGCTCACACAGTAGCTAGCCTACTAACACCAAGAATCATCAAATAAGCCCTGCTGATATGATAAACAGTTCAAACTTACATCTAAGCATGCCATATATTACATCAAAAGCTGGTGAGGAAACATCTGTTTCCATAACTCGGAGAGGGTTCACATGATTCACTATCAAACAAAAGTAGCAAGTATCGCCTACACAAGACAGTGCATTAGCCCTAAGATTGTTTGATAACACGCATCGTTCTAGTAATTAAACACAAGGCAATGCAAACTACCCTGAAGGATTAGCGCGACCAACTATTTCTTGTCATCGATCTCTCGGGCAATGACCACAGCACGGACAGCGGCATGGGAATCGATCTCTGGGGTGATGTCCATAGGACTGGACGCGACATTGGAATAAATCTCTAGGGCGATGTCCACAGGATGGACAGCGGCATCGGAATCGGTCTCCGGGGCGATGCCAACAGGACGGACCGCGACATCGAAAACGATCTATGGGGCGTTGTCCACAGGACGGGCCGCGACATCGGAATCATCAAGGACGTCCATCGGCACCTGCACAACCCTAACATATTAGCAAGCACATTGCAAATAATCAAAAACCACAACTATGGTAATAAGCCATTATTTTTTACCTTGTGCAGCTCACCAGGGGATCCCATCCCTCCGGGGGCCATCTCCTCGTCCTCGATGGGGGCCATCATCTTGCCATGGGAATATTGCTTCTCAACGGCGACTATCTCCTCAAACTCGGCCTTGAGCCTCGCATAGGTGGCCATCAGAGTTTCTGGGGTAGGCCCGGTGGGGCCCTTGCTGTTCTTCCAACTTTCTTTGAGGAGTTTGTCCACCAACGTCATCAACTATTTGGCCAGTGCTTGTTTCTTAGAGTTCTTCGCCTCCATGGGTTGGCCCGCCAACATGGTCAACTCGTTTGTCGGTGCTTGCTTCCTGGAGATCATTATCTCAAGTGGGTTGTCCGTCGGCAACTCTTTGCCTAGTGAGGGAGTCCTGGATTAGGGGGTATCCGGACAGCCGGACTATATACTTTGGCCGGACTGATGGACCATGAAGATACAAGACTCAAGACTTCGTCCCGTGTCCGGATGGGATTCTCCTTTGCGTGGAAGACAAGCTTGGCGATCCGGATATTAGATTTCCTTCTTTGTAACCGACTCTATGTAAACCCTAGCCCCCTCCGGTGTCAATATAAACCGGAGGGTTTGGTCCGTATAGGGACGATCATAACAATCATAATCATCATAGGCTAGCTCCTAGGGTTTAGCCTCTACGATCTCGTTGTAGATTAACTCTTGTAGTACTCATATCATCAAGATCAATCAAGTAGGAAGTAGGGTTTTACCTCCATCGAGAGGGCCCGAACCTGGGTAAAACATTGTGTCCCTTGCCTCCTGTTACCATTAGCCTTAGACGCACAGATCGGGACCCCCTACCCGAGATCCGCCGGTTTTGACACCGACATTGGTGCTTTCATTGAGAGTTCCTCTGTGTCGTTGCTGCAAGGCTCGACGGCTCCTTCAATCATCAACCACAGCGCGGTCCAGGGTGAGACTTTTCTCCCCGAACAGATCTTCGTGTTCGGCGGCTTCACACTGCGGGCCAATTCACTTGGCCGTCTGGAGCAGATCGACAGCTACACCCCTGGCCATCAGGTCAGGTTCGGAAACTTGCATTACACGGCCGATATCCGTGGAGACTTGATCTTCAATGGATTCGGGCCTGCGCCAGGAGCGCCGAACAGTCACGATGAGCCTGGCTTAGACCTGCTGTCCGACAATACTCGGGATATCGCGCCTGCAGGAGCTCTGGACCTAAATCCGGGGCAGATTGCGTCGTCCGGGGACGGGTGGATATACCCCGCCGCTGAGGTCGCACACTCATCGGCGGTAGAGCCAAACACAGACTTCACCCCCAAGGAAGCCTGTGTCTCCGGACCCCCGGACTTGTGTCCGATCGTAGGTCCCAAACCGCGTGCTCCCGAGCCCGCCGAATCTGGTTGGGCTCTGGTGATGGCATTCACCGCTGCGGATATCTTCCAGCACTCGCCCTTTGGCGACATGCTAAACTCGTTTAAATCTCTCTTTGTCAGGAGACTCTTGGCCGAACTATGTCCGGCTTGAGTGGGAAGCAGGCGACGAGGGAATTCGTTGCCCACCCACCACCCACTTCATAGCCACGGTCGATGATTTGACCGACGTGCTTGATTTCGACTCTGAAGACATCGACGGTGTGGACGACGATGTAGGAGAAGAACAGGAACCACCGCCCACGGGGCGCTGGACAGCCACCTCCTCATATGATATATATATGGTGGACACTCCGAAAGAAACCAATGGCGATGAGGCAATGGAGGATAACCCCTCAAGGAAGAAAGCAAAGCATGGGCGTCATCGGTGCTGCTCCAAGCCCCGCCACAGCAATACTAGCACGGGAGATGAAAATAATCTGGATGGTGCCGAAGATGAATACAACCCTGATCAGCCTGCCTTTGAGCAGGCCGAACATGAGGACGGGCAGGTCAGCCCAGACGAACAGGCGACGGACAGACACCCGGAGGAGGACAACTACATGCCCCCTTCTAAAGACGAGATTAGCCTCAGCGACGACGAGTTCGGCGTGCCTAAGGATCCCATAGAGCATGAGCGCTTCAAGCGCTGGCTTATGGCCACTGCGAGGATCCTGGAAAAGAAGCAGCAGCAGCTCCAAGCTGATCAAGACCTGCTCACAGACAGATGGACTGAAGTCCTGGCAGTCGAGGAATATGGACTCGAGCGCCACATGGCTGACCGGCCACCTCATGGCCGGGATAAAACGGTGTATCTGCCCGAATACCAGCCCGCACCCCCACGCCAATACACTATGGCCCGAGGCAATAGGTAGGACCTGCAGGATATACTGGAAAACAAGGCAGGATAGCCAAGATCGATCTACGGATCACGGGGGCGTGCCCCAACAAGTGACAATGATCGTCATGCCGGATACCCTATCAACAAGTCCGGCCGGGCCGAACACAGCCAACCAGACTCATTCGAACTGTGTAGCCACATAGCCCGGCATAGAGGCGCCGCACACCCCCTCTGCTTCACTAATGAAGTGATGGATCATGAATTCCCAGAAGGGTTTAAACCCGTAAACATTGAATCATACGATGGCACAACAGACCCCGCAGTATGGATCGAAGATTTCGTTCTCCACATTCACCTGGCCTGCGGGGAGCTCAAAGGACTGGCTCGGCACTGGCTAAATAGCCTACCGGCAAACTCCATCGGCAGTTGGGAAAACCTAGAGGACGTGTTCCTCGACAACTTCCAGGGAACATACGTGCGACCACCGGACACTGATGACTTGAGTCACATTACCCAACAGCCCAGAGAATCAGCCAGGAAAGTCTGGACTCGGTTCCTAACCAAAAAGAGCCAAATTATTGACTGTCCGGACGCCGAAGCCCTGGCGGCCTTTAAGCATAATATCTGTGACGAGTGGCTCACCCGACACCTCGGCCAGGAAAAACCAAAGTCCATGGTGGCCCTCACGACACTCATGACCCGCTTTTGCGCGGATGAGGACAGCTGGTTGGCTCGCAGTAGCACCACGGCAATAAATTCTGGTACTTGAGATGTCCTCGACAAAAATGGCAAGCCACGGCGCAACAGACATAAGCGTCAGAACAATGGCGACAACACTGAAGACATGGTAGTCAACGCCGGATTCAGTGGCTCAAAATCTGGTCGGCGGAAAAAGCCGTTCAAAAGAAACAATCAGGGACCATCCAGTCTGGACCGATACTTGATCGCTCGTGCCAAATCCACGGCACCCCGAATAAGCCAGCAAACCACACTAACAGAGAATGCTGGGTGTTCAAACAGGCCGGTAAGATAAACGCCGAGAACAAGGACAAGGGGCTGCACAGCGACGATAATGAAGAGCTCTGGCGTCCGAACACGGGGGGACAGAAGAAATTTCCTCCCCATGTGAAAACGGTCAATATGATCTACGCCACTCACATTCCCAAACGGGAATGAAAGCGAGCACTGAGGGACGTCTATGCGATGGAGCCAGTCGCCCCAAAGTTCAACCCATGGTCAGCCTGTCCGATCACCTTTGATCATAGGGATAACCCTACCAGCATCCATCATGGCGGTTCAGCCGCATTGGTCCTAGACCCAATCATTGACGGATTTCACCTCACACGAGTACTTATGGACGGCGGCAGCAGCCTGAACCTGCTTTATCAGGACACAGTATGCAAAATGGGCATCGACCCTTCAAGGATCAAGCCCACCAAAACTACCTTTAAAGGTGTAATTCAAGGGGTAGAGGCTCGTTGCACGGGCTCCATAACACTGGAGGTGGTCTTCGGATCTCCGAATAACTTCCGAAGCGAGGAGTTAATCTTCGACATCGTCCCTTTCCGTAGTGGCTATCATGCACTGCTGGGACGAACCGCATTCGCACGATTCAATGCGGTACCACACTATGCATACCTCAAGCTCAAGATGCCAGGACCTCGCGGGGTCATAACAGTCAACGGAAACACGGACCGCTCTCTCCGTATAGAAGAGCATACTGCAGCCCTCACGGCAGAAGTACAAACCAGCCTTCTCCGGCAAACTATCAATCCGGCGACAACAACCCTGAACACCGTCAAGCGAGCCCGGAGTACCCTGCAACAGGATCACCAGGCACGCTAAGAGTGCGACTAGCAGTCCGGCCTCTGCCATAGTCCCATTTAGGCAGCATTCGTGTCGCGCGTACACAACTACGCACTCAAAATACCATGGGCACAGGCGGGGGCACAATGGTGACGCGGTCAACAGTGCGGTTCAGCCGCAACATACTTTAATAACCCTCTTTATCTTTCAGGACCCTACTTTCGGGCAGCCTCTTCAGAAGAGCCGGATTATCGGACTTCCACAGGAGAGAAATCCAAGGAGGCAAAAGGCTTTGCGCACAAAGGGAATACCCAGGTGGAATCTATTCACGATCGTTATACCTGTTTTATATATCTACATGCGGCCCGCCCTTGGATAGGACATGTCAAATAGTCCTATTTACCTCTGCTTAATGCATTCATTGTAAACATACGCTTAGACATATTATTCATCAATGGGAGATTATATATAGCGTCAGCTTATTATTCCTATCTGCACATTTTTCATATAAATGTTTATTTACTATTGCATCCGTACACCTTGGTACGTTCAGTTTGCCAGGGGCTTCTTACGGCGCCCCTTAGTACGGCAAAATAAGTCCGAACACTTTCAATAGTGCGGCACCCCGAACTTACATCATTATATGCATCAGCTCCGAATCATGTCTTGGGTCAATAGTTGGGTTAGCCCAGCTCCCTTGTTTTGGTACCTTACGTTTCGTTATATCGGCTAAGGTAGCGCAGGGAGAACTACTGTGATTGTGTCCCGGTTCTTCCGGACGAGCACCTCAGTAGAGAAAGCCGAAAACTGACCGGCATGATGCGGCGAGAGCTGGTCGCTGTTCGAGAGGTCTTAAAATCCTTAAAGATTTTTTCCACTTTAGGCGAGGAATCGGCCTTGTCCGATTTAGGCGTATATAGCGCCCCAATTCGGCTTTCCTAATTCTAGGGACTTCGCCGAAATTTAAAATTGTAGACTCCTATGGCTAAGTGAAAGTTATAAAGCCACATAGTCCGATTGCCTTGTTCGTTGCGCCAAACATCTCCTTCAGGGACCAAATATTCGGATAAAGAGTGTCTGGGTTTTCCACGAACACCCCAGTACTAGTTACCTGGGGGCGGAAGCCGACGACTGGCCTACTTTCAGAATTTTATAAACAGCCACACAGAAGGTAATATTTTAAATCAACAAAGCGCTATATAGCGCAAATAACTTCGTTTTTATATTACAAAAATGACAGGAGTACATTCACTCAAAGATCGTTACCTTGGTACATTCATCGGCCACGAGGCGAGCGCCTTTCATAACACCATCATAATATTTCTCGGGACAGTGATGCGCCTGGCCCTCCGGCGGTCCATCCTTCACCAGCTTCTCCGCATCCAGCTTGCCCCAATGCACCTTCGCACGGGTAAAGGCTCGGCGGGCACCCTCAATGCAAACGGATCGCTTGATCACTTCCAGCCACGGACAGGCATTCGCCATCCGCTTTATCAGGCCGAAGTAGCTGGCAGGCAGGGGCTCACCAGGCCACATCCGGACTATGAATTCTTTCATAGCCACTTCAGCCGCCCTGTGGAGTTCAACCAGTTACTTCAATTGGTCACTCAGAGGCATCGGATGTTCGACTCCAGCATATTGGGACCAAAACAGCTTCTCCATTGAGCTCCCCTCTTCGACACAGTAGAACTCCGCGGCATCTGATATGCTGCATGGCAGATCTGTGAATGCCCCTAGAGAGCTCCGAATTCGGGTAAGTAAAAGAAACGTCTCCTCCACATGCTTGCTTTGCATAAATAATGTCTTTCCCGTTGCTATCTTCTTGGCCGCCTGGATTTCCTGCTGGGCCTTTTCGGCTTCGGCCTTGGTGTCTTTCATGCTCAAAAGGGCCTTCACAAGTTCGGACTCCTCTTGAAGTCACGCTCCAAGGACTCGAACTTCTTGCCGAGCTCCTGGAGCTCTTGCTGTACCTCGCCCACCCTAGCATTTTGCTTCTCACGCTCAATGCACTCCAAGGCCGCCTTGTTTTCGGCCTCGGATAGCGCCTTCTTCAGGGACGCCACTTCGGTCGTGGTCCCTATTACAAAATCACGACGTTTTTTTTCAGCGTCACCAATTTTTTCTATACTTTGTGATATGTGAACGGGGTATCACTCACCTTTGTTCTCTTCGAGCTGCCTCTTCGCGAGGCTGAGCTCTCCCTGGGCCTGCTCTGTTGGGGAACGTTGCAGAAAATTAAAATTTTTCCTACGGTTTCACCAAGATCCATCTATGAGTTCATCTAAGCAACGAGTCAAGGGAGAGAGTTTGCATCTACATACCACTTGTAGATCACGAGCGGAAGCTAGCCAAGGGGATGGTGATGATGGAGTCGTACTCGAACGTGATTCGGATCACCGATGTCCAAGTGCTGAACGGACAGCACCTCCGCGTTCAACACACGTACGGGACGGGAGACGTCTCCTCCTTCTTGATCCAGCAAGGGGGAAGGAGAGGTTGAGGAAGATTGCTCCAACGGCAGCACGACGGCGTGGTGTAGTTGGTGCAGCAGTACTCCGACAGGGCTTCGCCAAGCATATATGGAGGAGGAGAGGTGTTGGGGAGGGGAGGGGCTGCGCCTTGGCTTGTCTTCAGCTCCCATGCGCCTCCCCACTATATATAGGGGTGGAGGGGCTGGTTTCTTGCCCTCCAAGTCCATTGGGGCGTTGGCCAAGGTGGGAGGAAAGAAATTCCATCATTTCCTTCCCCACCGATTGTTATCCCCCCTTTTTAGGGATCTTGATCTTATCCCTTCGGGATATGATCTTATTCCTTCTAAGGGGGGATCTTGGTGCGCCTTGACCAGGGGTGTGGGGCCTTTCCCCCACTACTCATGTTCATGTGGGTCCCCCCATGCAGGTGGGCCCCACTCCGGAACCTTCTAGAACCTTCCCGGTACAATACCGAAAAATCCCGAACATTTTCCGGTGGCCAAAATAGGACTTCCCATATATAAATCTTTACCTCCGGACCATTCCGGAACTCCTCGTGACGTCCGGGATCTCATCCGGGACTCCGAACAACATTCGGTAACCACATACAAACTTCCTTTATAACCCTAGCGTCATCGAACCTTAAGTGTGTAGACCCTACGGGTTCGGGAGACATGTAGACATGACCGAGACGTTCTCCGGTCAATAACCAACAGCGGGATCTGGATACCCATGTTGGCTCCCACATGCTTCTCGATGTTGTCATCGAATGAACCACGATGTCGAGGATTCGATCAAACCCTGTATACAATTCCCTTTGTCAATCGGTACGTTACTTGCCCGAAACTCGATCGTCGGTATCCCAATACCTTGTTCAGTCTCGTTACCAGCAAGTCACTTTACTCGTACCGTAATGCATGATCTCGTGGCCAACACTTTGGTCACCTTGAGCTCATTATGATGATGCATTACCGAGTGGGCCCAGAGATACCTCTCCGTCATACGGAGTGACAAATCCCAGTCTCGATCCGTGTCAACCCAACAGCTACTTTCGGAGATACCTGTAATGCACCTTCATAGTCACCCAGTTACGTTGTGACGTTTGATACACCCAAGGCACTCCTACGGTATCCGGGAGTTACACGATCTCATGGTCTAAGGAAGAGATACTTGACATTGGCAAAGCTCTAGCAAACGAACTAAACGACCTTTGTGTTATGCTTAGGATTGGGTCTTGTCCATCACATCATTCTCCTAATGATGTGATCCCGTTATCAACGACATCCAATGTCCATAGCCAGGAAATCATGACTATCTGTTGATCACAACAAGCTAGTCAACTAGAGGCTCACTAGGGACATATTGAGGTCTATGTATTCACACGTGTATTACGATTTCCGGATAATACAGTTATAGCATGAATAAAAGACAATTATCATGAACAATGAAATATAATAATACTTTTATTATTGCCTCTAGGGCATATTTCCAACAGTCTCCCACTTGCACTAGAGTCACCAATCTAGTTACATTGTGATGAATCGAACACCCATAGAGTTCTGGTGCTGATCATGTTTAGCTCGCGAGAGAGGTTTAGTCAACGGATCTGCGACATTCGGATCCGTATGTACTTTGCAAATTTCTATGTCTCCATCTTGAACATTTTCACGGATGGAGTTGAAACGACGCTTGATGTGCCTGGTCTTCTTGTGAAACCTGGGCTCCTTGGCAAGGGCAAGAGCTCCAGTGTTGTCACAGAAGAGTTTGATTGGCCCCGACGCATTGGGTATGACTCCTAGGTCAGTGATGAACTCCTTCACCCAAATCGCTTCATGCGCTGCCTCCGAGGCTGCCATGTACTCCGCTTCACACGTAGATCCCGCCACGACGCTCTGCTTGCAGCTGCACCAGCTTACTGCTCCACCATTCAACATATACACGTATCCGGTTTGTGACTTAGAGTCATCCGGATCTGAGTCGAAGCTAGCGTCGACGTAACCCTTTACGACAAGCTCTTCATCTCCTCCATAAACGAGAAACATGTCCTTTGTCCTTTTCAGGTACTTCAGGATATTCTTGACTGCTGTCCAGTGTTCCTTGCCGGGATTACTTTGGTATCTAGCTACCAAACTCACGGCAAGGTTTACATCAGGTCTGGTACACAGCATGGCATACATAATAGATCCTATGGCTGAAGCATAGGGGATGACACTCATCTCTTCTTTATCTTTTGCCGTGGTCGGTGACTGAGCCGAGCTCAATCTCACACCTTGTAACATAGGCAAGAACCCCTTCTTGGACTGATCCATTTTGAACCTCTTCAAAATCTTATCAAGGTATGTGCTTTGTGAAAGACCTATGAGGCGTCTCGATCTATCTCTATAGATCTTGATGCCTAATATGTAAGCAGCTTCTCCAAGGTCCTTCATTGAAAAACACTTATTCAAGTAGGCCTTAATGCTGTCCAGAAATTCTATATTATTTCCCATCAAGAGTATGTCATCTACATATAATATGAGAAATGCTACAGAGCTCCCACTCACTTTCTTGTAAACGCAGGCTTCTCCATAAGTCTGCATAAACCCAAACGCTTTGATCATCTCATCAAAGCGAATATTCCAACTCCGAGATGCTTGCACCAGCCCATAAATGGATCACTGGAGCTTGCATACTTTGTTAGCGTTCTTAGGATCGACAAAACCTTCCGGCTGCATCATATATAGTTCTTCCTTAAGATGCCTGTTAAGGAATGCTGTTTTGACGTCCATCTGCCATATCTCATAATCATAGTATGCGGCAATTGCTAACATGATTCGGACGGACTTTAGCTTCGCTACGGGAGAGAATGTCTCGTCGTAGTCAATCCCTTGAACCTGTCGATAACCCTTAGCGACAAGTCGAGCTTTATAGATGGTGACATTACCATCCGCGTCTGTCTTCTTCTTAAAGATCCATTTGTTTTCTATCGCTCGCCGATCATCGGGCAAGTCTGTCAAAGTCCATACTTTGTTTTCATACATGGATTCTATCTCGGATTTCATGGCTTCAAGCCATTTGTTGGAATCTGGGCCCGCCATCGCTTCTTCATAGTTTGAAGGTTCACCGTTGTCTAACAACATGATTTCCAGGACGGGGTTGCCGTACCACTCTGGTGCGGAACGTGTCCTTGTGGACCTACGAAGTTCAGTAGCAACTTGATCCGAAGTACCTTGATCATCATCATTGGTTTCCTCTTCAGTTGGTGTTGGCATCACAGGAACATTTTCCTGAGCTGCACCACTTTCCCGTTCGAGAGGTAGTACTTCATCGAGTTCTACTTTCCTCCCACTTACTTCTTTCGAGAGAAACTCTTTTTCCAGAAAGCATCCGTTCTTGGCAACAAAGATTTTGCCCTCGGATCTTAAGTAGAAGGTATACCCGACAGTTTCCTTAGGGTATCCTATGAAGACGCATTTTTCCGACTTGGGTTCGAGCTTTTCAGGTTGAAGTTTCTTGACATAAGCATCGCATCCCCAAACTTTTAGAAACGACAGCTTAGGTTTCTTCCCAAACCATAATTCATACGGTGTCGTCTCAACGGATTTAGACGGTGCCCTATTTAAAGTGAATGTAGCTGTCTCTAGAGCGTATCCCCAAAATGATAGCGGTAAATTAGTAAGAGACATCATAGACCGCACCATATCCAATAGAGTGCGATTACGACGTTCGGACACACCGTTTCGCTGAGGTGTTCCAGGCAGCGTGAGTTGTGAAACGATTCCACATTTCCTTAAGTGTATGCCAAATTCGTGACTTAAATATTCTCCTCCACGATCTGATTGTAGGCACTTTATCTTTCGGTCACGTTGATTCTCCACCTCATTCTGAAATTCCTTGAACTTTTCAAAGGTCTCAGACTTGTATTTCATTAAGTAGACATACCCATATCTACTTAAGTCATCAGTGAGAGTGAGAACATAACGATATCCTTCGCGAGCCTCAACGCTCATTGGACCGCACACATCGGTATGTATGATTTCCAATAAGTTGGTTGCTCGCTCCATTGTTCCGGAGAACGGAGTCTTGGTCATCTTGCCCATGAGGCATGGTTCGCACGTGTCAAACGATTCATAATCAAGAGACTCTAAAAGTCCATCGGCATGGAGCTTCTTCATGCGCTTGACACCAATGTGACCAAGGCGGCAGTGCCACAAGTATGTGGGACTATCGTTATCAACTTTACATCTTTTGGCATCTACACTATGAACATGTGTAATATTACGCTCGAGATTCATTAAGAATAAACCATTGACCATCGGAGCATGACCATAAAACATATCTCTCATATAAATCGAACAACCATTATTCTTAGACTTAAATGAGTAGCCATCTCGTATTAAACGAGATCCAGATACAATGTTCATGCTCAAACTTGGCACTAAATAACAATTATTAAGGTTCAAAACTAATCCCGTAGGTAAATGTAGAGGCAGCGTGCCGACGGCGATCACATCGACTCTGGAACCTTTCCCTACGCGCATCGTCACCTCGTCCTTCGCCAGTCTCCGTTTATTCCGCAGCTCCTGCTGTGAGTTACAAATATGAGCAACGGCACCGGTATCAAATACCCAGGAGTTACTACGAGTACTGGTAAGGTACACATCAATTACATGTATATCAAATATACCTTTGGTTTTGCCGGCCTTCTTATCTGCTAAGTATTTGGGGCAGTTCCGCTTCTAGTGACCCTTCCCCTTGCAATAAAAGCACTCAGTCTCAGGCTTAGGTCCATTCTTTGACTTCTTCCCCGTAACTGGCTTACCAGGCGCGGCAACCTCCTTGCCGTCCTTCTTGAAGTTCTTCTTACCCTTGCCCTTCTTGAACTTAGTGGTCTTATTGACCATCAATACTTGATGTTCTTTCTTGATTTCAGCCTCTGCTGACTTCAGCATCGAGAACACTTCAGGAATGGTCTTTTCCATCCCCTGCATGTTGTAGTTCATCACAAAGCTCTTGTAGCTTGGTGGGAGCGACTGGAGGATTCTGTCAATGACCGCCTCATCTGGGAGGTTAATGTTCAGCTGGGTCATACGGTTGTGCAACCCAGACATCTTCAGGATGTGCTCACTGACAGAACTGTTTTCCTCCATCTTACAACTGTAGAACTTGTCGGAGACATCATATCTCTCGACCCGGGCATGAGCTTGGAAAACTAGTTTCAGCTCTTCGAACATCTCATATGCTCCGTGATGCTCAAAACGCTTTTGGAGCCCCGGTTCTAAGCTATAAAGCATGCCGCACTGAACGAGGGAGTAATCATCAGCGCGAGACTGCCAAGCATTCATAATGTCTTGGTTCTCTGGGACGGGAGCGTCACCTAGCGGTCCTTCTAGGACATATTGTTTCCTGGCAGCTATGAGGATGATCCTCAGGTTCCGGACCCAGTCCGTATAGTTGCTGCCATCATCTTTCAGCTTGGTTTTCTCTAGGAACGCGTTGAAGTTCATGTTGACATGAGCGTTGGCCATTTGATCTACAAGACATATTTGCAAAGGTTTTAGACTAAGTTCATGATAATTAAGTTCTAATCAAATTATGAACTCCCACTTAGATTAGACATCCCTCTAGTCATCTAAGTGTTACACGATCCGAGTCGACTAGCCCGTGTCCGATCATCACATGAGACGGACTAGTCATCGTCGGTGAACATCTTCATGTTGATCGTATCTTCCATACGACTCGTGTTCGACCTTTCGGTCTCCGTGTTCCGAGGCCATGTCTGCACATGCTAGGCTCGTCAAGTTAACCCTAAGTGTTTTCGCTGTGTAAAACTGTCTTACACCCGTTGTATGTGAACGTAAGAATCCATCACACCCGATCATCACGTGGTGCTTAGAAGCGACGAACTGTAGCAACGGTGCACAGTTAGGGGAGAACACTTCTTGAAATTTTGTAAGGGATCATCTTATTTACTACCGTCGTCCTAAGTAAACAAGATGCATAAAACATAATAAACATCACATGCAATTATATAAAGTAGTGACATGATATGGCCAATATCATATAGCTCCTTTGATCTCCATCTTCGGGGCTCCATGATCATCTTGTCACCGGCATGACACCATGATCTCCATCATCATGATCTCCATCATCGTGTCTTCATGAAGTTGTCACGCCAACGACTACTTCTACTTCTATGACTAACGCGTTTAGCAATAAAGTAAAGTAGTTTACATGGCGTTCTTCAATGACACGCAGGTCATACAAAAAATAAAGACAACTCCTATGGCTCCTGCCGGTTGTCATACTCATCGACATGCAAGTCGTGAATCCTATTACAAAGAACATGATCTCATACATCACAATTCATCATTCATCACAACTTCTGGCCATATCACATCACATGATCAATCGCTGCAAAAACAAGTTAGACGTCCTCTAATTGTTGTTGCATCTTTTACGTGGCTGCAATTGGGTTCTAGCAAGAACGTTTTCTTACCTACGAATAACCACAACGTGATTTTGTCAACTTCTATTTACCCTTCATAAGGGCCCTTTTCATCGAATCCGCTCCAACTAAAGTGGGAGAGACAGACACCCGCTAGCCACCTTATGCAACTAGTGCATGTCAGTCGGTGGAACCGGTCTCACGTAAGCGTACGTGTAAGGTTGGTCCGGGCCGCTTCATCCCACAATACCGCCGAAGCAAGAAAAGACTATTAGAGGCAAGTAAGATGACAAAATCCATGCCCACAACAAAATTGTGTTCTACTCGTGCAAAGAGAACTACGCATAGACCTAGCTCATGATGCCACTGTTGGGGAACGTTGCAGAAAATTAAAATTTTTCCTACGGTTTCACCAAGATCCATCTATGAGTTCATCTAAGCAACGAGTCAAGGGAGAGAGTTTGCATCTACATACCACTTGTAGATCACGAGCGGAAGCTAGCCAAGGGGATGGTGATGATGGAGTCGTACTCGAACGTGATTCGGATCACCGATGTCCAAGTGCTGAACGGACAGCACCTCCGCGTTCAACACACGTACGGGACGGGAGACGTCTCCTCCTTCTTGATCCAGCAAGGGGGAAGGAGAGGTTGAGGAAGATTGCTCCAACGGCAGCACGACGGCGTGGTGTAGTTGGTGCGGCAGTACTCCGACAGGGCTTCGCCAAGCATATACGGAGGAGGAGAGGTGTTGGGGAGGGGAGGGGCTGCGCCTTGGCTTGTCTTCAGCTCCCATGCGCCTCCCCACTATATATAGGGGTGGAGGGGCTGGTTTCTTGCCCTCCAAGTCCATTGGGGCGTTGGCCAAGGTGGGAGGAAAGAAATCCCATCATTTCCTTCCCCACCGATTGTTATCCCCCTTTTTAGGGATCTTGATCTTATCCCTTCGGGATATGATCTTATTCCTTCTAAGGGGGGATCTTGGTGCGCCTTGACCAGGGGTGTGAGGCCTTTCCCGCACTACTCACGTTCATGTGGGTCCCCCCATGCAGGTGGGCCCCACTCCGGAACCTTCTAGAACCTTCCCGATACAATACCGAAAAATCCCGAACATTTTCCGGTGGCCAAAATAGGACTTCCCATATATAAATCTTTACCTCCGGACCATTCCGGAACTCCTCGTGACGTCCGGGATCTCATCCGGGACTCCGAACAACATTCGGTAACCACATACAAACTTCCTTTATAACCCTAGCGTCATCGAACCTTAAGTGTGTAGACCCTACGGGTTCGGGAGACATGTAGACATGACCGAGACGTTCTCCGGTCAATAACCAACAGCGGGATCTGGATACCCATGTTGGCTCCCACATGCTTCTCGATGTTGTCATCGGATGAACCACGATGTCGAGGATTCGATCAAACCCTGTATACAATTCCCTTTGTCAATCGGTACGTTACTTGCCCGAGACTCGATCGTCGGTATCCCAATACCTTGTTCAGTCTTGTTACCGGCAAGTCACTTTACTCGTACCGTAATGCATGATCTCGTGGCCAACACTTTGGTCACCTTGAGCTCATTATGATGATGCATTACCGAGTGGGCCCAGAGATACCTCTCCGTCATACGGAGTGACAAATCCCAGTCTCGATCCGTGTCAACCCAACAGCTACTTTCGGAGATACCTGTAATGCACCTTTATAGTCACCCAGTTACGTTGTGACGTTTGATACACCCAAGGCACTCCTACGGTATCTGGGAGTTACACGATCTCATGGTCTAAGGAAGAGATACTTGACATTGGCAAAGCTCTAGCAAACGAACTAAACGACCTTTGTGCTATGCTTAGGATTGGGTCTTGTCCATCACATCATTCTCCTAATGATGTGATCCCGTTATCAACGATATCCAATGTCCATAGCCAGGAAATCATGACTATCTGTTGATCACAACGAGCTAGTCAACTAGAGGCTCACTAGGGACATATTGAGGTCTATGTATTCACACGTGTATTACGATTTCTGGATAATACAGTTATAGCATGAATAAAAGACAATTATCATGAACAATGAAATATAATAATACTTTTATTATTGCCTCTAGGGCATATTTCCAACATGCTCCAGGTCCCGTTTGAGTCCGGAGACCTCCGTTGTGCGGGCAACAGCGACAAGCAGCACCGCCTGCTTATTCACATAGACACCTAATATTAGACTCCTGCGGATTAGAATTGACCCTCCGTTTGGCTTTTCTTTCCGAACACCAAACGGAGTATCAGGGGCTGCTGTCTATCGTGTGATAATTTCACACACTTTCGATTACTTACCTCAAAGCCTGTCCGGAGGCTGGTGCAGGCTTCGGTTAATCCGCTTTTGGTGGACCGAACCTTCTGAATCACCGCACTCATAATAGTACGGTGCTCTTCATCCAAGGAAGCGCCGCAAAGCGCTTCAAGCAGACTATCTGACGCCCTTGGCGTAACGGAAGTCATCGGCACGGACGGCTCGCCCTCCTTAGCGAGGGGCTGCCTGCCCGAATAAGGAACCTTTGGAGGTTCCAGTACAGTGTCCGGCTGGGAGCCTGACTTGCTGCGGCTCTCGTCAGCACAATCTGCAGGGATCTTACGCCCCGTGTGCCCGGCGTCTGGAATTTCGCCTTGGGGCGTCTCCAGAGTCGCCTCCCCCTGCTCTGGGAGCCTTTGGGACAACACCTCCGCGTCATCCACAAGCCGAGGGGAAGTGGCCGTTGGAAGCGAATTCATCGCCAAATCGCTCAAACACCCATCCGAAGAGGATACCTCAGGGTGGGCCCTGGCCGGACTGCATATGTGTGTTCGGTGTTATAATAGACTATAAAGCGAAGTCGCACTAAAGAACAACAGAAGTGCGGGTACTTACGATCTTACTAGGGGCTTCCCCCTGGGCAGCCACTCCTCCTCGCTGTAGGCGGCCGTGGTGGAGTAATCCGGAAGGGACGCCTTTCCCTTCTTGGGCGTCCTAGCCTCCCCCTCTGGGTCGGCCTTCCTATTCTTCTCCTCCCCAGTGCAGGGAGGCGGAGTTTCCTTGTGTTTCCCCCTGCCTCCACGGGAGGAATCTTCCTCGTCGTCTTCGGACGACGAGTTTATGACGGCCTTGCGCCGGGGACCCTTCCTGGTCCCCTGGGCCGCCTTCTTAGGCCCTTCGGCCTCCCCGGATGGGGCGGACCTTTCCTTTTCCTCTTCCTCTTCGTGGGAAGAGTGTTCCTTGTCGTCTTCGGACGAGGCGTCCGGTATGACCTTACGCCGGAGACCCTTCCTGGTCCCCGAGGCCTTCTTTTCAGCCTTCATTTCTGGCGCCTTGTAGGGTGCCGGGACTAGCATCTCCGTCAGGAGAGCGGTCGCTGGGCCTTCTAGCAGTGGAGCCGGACAGTCGATCCGCTCCGCCGTCTCCACGTACTCCTGATTAAGTACACACGATGACTTAAAATCCTCCCATAAGTATGCTGGGAAAACTACATCTGGTGATGGTTAGAAAACTCACCGGACGGGGGGGGGGGGTGCGGTGTGGAGTCAGTGGTCCTCGGATGTGGGAGGAGGTATTTCGGAGGCCTTGAACAGCACCTTCCATGCGTCCTTGTGTATCGTGCCGTAGAGCTCTTGAAGTGTCTGGTGTTCGGCCGGGACGAACTCCCACAGATTAAAAGCCCGTCTTTGGCACGGAAGAATTCGGCGGACGAGCATGACCTGGACCACGTTGACAAGCTTGATTTTCTTGTCAATCATATTCTTGATGCAGTTCTGAAGTCCGGTCAGCTCCGCACGCTCACCCCAGGCCAGGCCCTTCTTTTCCCAGGAGGTGATCCGCATGGGAATTCTGGATCGAAATTCGGGGGCCGCCGCCCAGTTGGCGTCGCGTGGCTCGGTGATGTAGAACCACCCTGATTGCCACCCTTTCATGGTATCTGCGAAAGAGCCATCAAGCCAGGTGACGTTGGGCATCTTGCCCACCATGGCGCCTTTGCACTCCGCTTGTTGGCCGCTCACGATCTTCGGCTTCACGCAGAAGATTCGTAGCCACAAGCCGAAGTGAGGCTTGATGCGGAGGAAGGCCTCACACACGACGATGAACGCCAAGATGTTGAGGACGAAGTTTGGGGCTAGATCATGGAAGTCCAGCCCATAGTAAAACATAAGCTCGCGGACGAAGGGATGAAGAGGAAATCCTAGTCCACGGATGAAGTGGGCAAGGAACACGACCCACTCATGGGGTCCCGGAGTTGGAATGATCTACCCTGCGTCTGGCAGCCGGTGCGCAATATCTGTGGCCAAGTATCCGGCCGCCCGGAGCGTCATGATATGCTCCTCCTTCACGGTGGAGGCCACCCACTTGCCCCCTGCTCCGGACATGTTTGCCTGTGCGGAGAAGGTGTGAACTAGGGCGCTGGAGCTCGAGGGTGCGAGAATGGATAAGCAGGGGAGGAAGAAGGCGTGGGTAAAAATGGGAAAATCCTTATCCCTTTATAGTGGCGACGAAGGCGGTGCGCCTCCCCACTTGCCCGTTGAAGATCGCTTATTTCCCAAGCGTCGCGATTGATGGTGCGGTTGGGTTACCCATACCCGTATTGATGGCAATCCCATGATAAGGGGACATGATCTCTACTTTGACAAGACGTGCCGAGGAAGCCACCTCGCAATATGCGTTGTGGCTGGTTGTGGGAAAACGATTCGAATAATGACTCGACCGTAGTGTCATGTCACGTTGTCTGAAGTTGTCAATGGATTACATTTGTGGAATATCGTTCTCTCTACGGTGGTATGTGAAGATCATCTTGCGGATCCAGACATGATTTAAGTGTTCGATAATTACTTTGGAGTATTTGGAGATGGAACCTGCCTTGCAATGTCGAAGACAAAACTGCGCGCCGGACTCATCGTCATTGAAGCCTGGTTCAGGGGCTACTGAGGGAGTCCTGGATTAGGGGGTATCTGGACAGCCGGACTATATACTTTGGCCGAACTGATGGACCATGAAGATACAAGACTCAAGACTTCGTCTCGTGTCCAGATGGGACTCTCCTTTGCGTGGAAGACAAGCTTGGCGATCCGAATATTAGATTTCCTTCTTTGTAACCGACTCTGTGTAAACCCTAGCCCCCTCCGGTGTCTATATAAACCGGAGGGTTTGGTCCATATAGGGACGATCATAACAATCATAATACTCATAGGCTAGCTCCTAGGGTTTAGCCTCTACGATCTCGTGGTAGATCAACTCTTATACTCATATCATCAAGATCAATCAAGCAGGAAGTAGGGTTTTACCTCCATCGAGAGGGCCCAAACCTGGGTAAAACATTGTGTCCCTTGCCTCCTGTTACCATTAGCCTTAGACGCACAGTTGGGCCCCCCTACCCGAGATCTGCCGGTTTTGACACTGACACCTAGTGCTCCAGGATCCATCAATGAACTGACAAACAAAAAGCAATCAAAAGGAAACCACAATCGCAATGAAAACGGGAAAAGAATAGGATGTGAGAATCGGTCGGTGCTAAGAAAAAAGAAGATTCTTGGAATGAAAATATAGCAGCATCACTGATTCTTGGAAGTGAGTAGCCTGGAGTGAGGTTTTCTTCAAGAAAGGGGAGAAAGGGCTTCAACGAGCGTTCCAATGAAATGATGGTTGCTTCGACCAGTCCAACTTCGAGGCCACTTTACCACTGCTGGTAAAGGTGTGGGTTTTCTGATATGATGGGTCATGACGGCCACACCGGGGTGACCGGTGAGTTTCTACTGTAGCACTTCGCTGTGATTTGGTGGATGGCACGCGGGCCCGGATGCTTTGATGTCCCGCATGTAGATAAAGCGGCTTGTCATGTAGAAGTGCTCAATATTGTGCACCGTGACCAAGGCGGAGAGGAAAACGAGAGAACTACATAATTAATGCATGAGTTTAATTAGGGTAGTTTTGTAAAGTACGAGATACATTCCTCCAATCGCAAAATGCCTTGGTTGATGAGATTTGAGATTTGAGCCGAATAAACCGGAAGGGAGATTTGAGATTTGAGATACTACACGCGGTGTAGTCTAGTCACTTGTTGGAATCTCTAGAAAGACTTATACCACATGATTCTTTGCTTCTTCTTACTACTACATACTACTTCGCCGACATGTGGGACAGCCAGCAGCATCCGGGTCAACGTAATACATGTCATGCACCAGATTAGAGTGCGGAACGGAAGGGGGGCATCACCCCGGTCATACCGCCTGGCCTGTTTGGATACTCTAACTTGGTTAAAGGTTAGAGTTAGATTCTAACCCTGAACTAACCCTGAAGTAACTCTAGCAAAAGAGGTGTTTGGATGACAGGTTTAGATGGAGCGCGGATACGGCGAGGTGCCTTCATGGGCAGTGCGAGAGGGAGGGAGGGAGAGGATGAGAAGCTTCGAGGAAGTGGGGAGGGATCTACTGCGGGGAGAGCGAGAGAAAAATGTGTTTTTTAGTGTCCCGAGAAGAACTAACCCAAATAAGCACCTTGGGTGGGTTAGATTTTTTTGGTTAGTTGAGTTCAACTAACCCAAACTAACTCTAACACATGGATCCAAACGGTAACCCAAACTAACCCTCCTGTTTGGATATTTTTGGGTTAGTTGAGTTCCAACTAACCCAAACTAACTCTAACACATGGATCCAAACGGTAACGCGCCATCAAATCACACAGCCCGACCTTTCCAGCAGTAAGTAAGTTGAATCCACTACTCCCTCACCCTCCTCGCCTCTCTGTCAAACCACCTACGCAAAAACTGCCGCGCGTACTGCCCGAGAAAAGCCCCGCCGTCAACTTTTAACTATGAGAAATAGTTTGAGCTTGTTCGCTCTATATAAATACTAGTACTGTATGTTCATTCACCCGCGGGTTGTTCAATGAATGGAGGTCCGGGTAGCACAAGTGAACAATACTACTACTAGTAGTAGTAGGTAGGAGTCGTACATGTAGTCACCTTAAATAGAGAGTTTCTTTTCTTTAATGCCACGTACACAAATTGAAACGCTATTTGTGGAGAGAAAAAGATATTCACTCCACTATATATGTACGCAGGGGCCTGAGCGCTTGCTTTACTAGGGTTGCTCTCTTCATTCTCTAATCCTCTACAGATATAAACAAGACAGCGGTAGCGACATTTTCTCTCTGCTTACCGCTGGTCACAGATCCGGCTGGATCCCTTCGGCTGGTGTGTGTAGAGGACTAGCTGCATCGTACACGCGGTCATCGCTAGTGATGTAGGAAACCCACAGCTGCCGGAGGGGCCCGATCCTCTGCCCGTGCAGTTCTCTCCCACACACCGCCGGCTTGGGAGGTCCTCCGACCCTTCTTCCTCTCTGCCGTATTGTCCGCAGATCCGACATGCCGCCGCCGACATCCCGACGACCCTCAGGTATAAGTTCTTCGAAAGCGGCCTTGCTCTACTGCCCCAGCTCCTCACATGTCTCCATGTGCATCTTTTTCTACTCCCATCAGCTCTTCCAAAGCCACCTAAATTTTTAGTATTATTAGTGGTAAAGCTACTTCATGCATTCGAATCTAGGACTTTGTTCAAACAACGAGGAAAGGGGGAAAGTTGTAGCATGAATCTAGGACTTGATTCAAAGAGGAAATAATATGGTGAAAGTAGTAGAGACCGGATACCCAACAGGTATCTTGGTTGAAAAGGGAAATAATGGGAAAACGCAGTACAAACTGGATAAGGAACAAATCTATTATTGGTTAAAAAAGGATAAAAAGTGGCGGCTGGTGGACAAGTCAATAGAGTATGTCCAGGATTAGATTTGTTGCCCTCACATAGTAAAAGATCTCCAGGATTAGAATTGCTTCCCTCACATAGTAAAAGGTCTCAGGATTAGATTTGCTGCCCTCACATAGTAAAAGGTCTCCAGGATTAGATTTGCTGCCCTCACATAGTAAAGGTCTCTAGGATTAGATTTGCTGCCATCAAATAGTAAAAGGTCTCCAGGATTAGGTTTGTTGCCCTCACATAGTAAAAGGTCTCTAGGATTAGATTTGCTTCCCTCACATAGCATGAAAAAACTCGGCATCACCACTTTATGCCTCCTTGTTGGTACATTGTGCTGATGCGTCCACTGTCGCATGTCCTTATACCAACCTTTTGCTATTGTTAATGTAAGGGTGCATGTAAAATTAAGCGATCACACTGTTACCTTAGGGACATGTCTAACCAGTGTTATTATTAATCTAATGCCTTCAGTGATAAGATGCAATTAAACTATGTTACAAATGGTACTCCTGATGTTTTCCCTAGTATGATAAGTAAGTTACTCCTTTACGCTGCTGAGTGTCCTGGTGTCCCCACGGTCACATGCCCTTAAATCAACTCTTTAGTTGCTTTTGACTTACTGTATTTGGTAAACAAGCAATGCCACCATTAAAGTAATCCCATATTTGAGAAATCCCATTGTTGATCGTAATGCTTCTGGTAACATGAAGCATTAATGACGTTTTAAATTTTCTACTGTCCTTCGTGATTGCCATGAACATAATTAAGATGCTTCTTTTCATTTCGTATATGTTTCGTATATTCTTATTGACCAGCAGCTGTTTACTTTCTATCTTTTTGTGCAGATAGGGATATCCATTTCACCTTGTTGCTATTGTGACCTTTTGGTGAACTGCACAAAACACTTTTTTTTGGAATGAGTATCTTGTGCAGTTCAACTAAAATGTCACGTGGGCAACATCTCTCATTTTTGGTGGAATTGCACAAAATGGTGATTGGAGTTTCCAAAATCTCCGTCAAGTTCTGCTGGTAATCTCGTGCAACATTTTATTAGCCTTTGCAAGATGAGCCGTCACTGTCACCATAATGGCACTTTATTTTAGTGGAACTGCACAAAAGGATAAGAAAATTATAGTTGCACCTTACATGAGCCAGAGAGCCAACCTTAATGTTCCTCAATTTTAGTGCAACTACTAAAGAAGAACTTGCCAGCTCACGAGAGCAAGTAATTCTTTCTAGCTGAATGATGCAATTAATCTTTGCTTCATTTCAGGTGAACTGCAGAAAAAGGCGCATGAATTGAATCATGGAACTCCAGGCAGGCCTCATCCGAGTGGAGCTGTAGGTTGAGTTCAAGGAGTGCCACTATTAAAGTGAAATCATGCTCTTCTTGTTTGTGTTGTGCAAACAGGAATACTCAACTACAAATGTTGTCATGGTCAAGAGCATTTGCCAAGTTCTTCGTGTTGGGGAACGTAGCAGAAATTCAAAATTTTTCCTACGAATCACCAAGATCTATCTATGGAGAGACCAGCAACGAGTAGAAAGGAGGAGGAGAGTTTGCATCTACATACCCTTGTAGATCGCTAAGCGGAAGCGTTCAAGTGAACGGGGTTGATGGAGTCGTACTCGTCGTGATTCAGATCACCGATGATCAAGTGCCGAACGGACGGCACCTCCGCGTTCAACACACGTACAGCCCGGTGACGTCTCCCACGCCTTGATCCAGCAAGGAGAGAGGGAGAGGTTGAGGAAGACTCCATCCAACAGCAGCACAACGGCGTGGTGGTGGTGGAGGAGCGTGGTAATCCCGCAGGGCTTCCAAGCACCTACGGGAGAGGAGGAGGTGTCACGGGAGGGAGGGAGGCGCCAAGGGCTCAGGTATGGATGCCCTCCCTCCCCTCCACTATATATAGGGGCAGGGGAGAAGGGGGAGGCTCAGCCTTGCCCCCTACTCCAAGAAAGGGGTGCGGCTAAGGAGGGGGGAGGAGTCCATCCTCCCCAAGGCACCTCGGAGGTGCCTTCCCCCTTTAGGACTCTCCCCTTTTTCCTTTATCTTGGCGCATGGGCCTCTAGGGGCTGGTGCCCTTGGCCCATGTAGGCCAAGGCGCACCCCCTACAGCCCATGTGGCCCCCCGGGGCAGGTGGCCCCACCCGGTGGGCCCCCGGGACCCTTCCGGTGGTCCCGGTACAATACCGATGACCCCGAAACTTGTCCCGATGGCCGAAACAGGACTTCCTATATATAAATCTTTACCTCCGGACCATTCCGGAACTCCTCGTGACGTCCGGGATCTCATCCGGGACTCCGAACAACATTCGGTAACCACATACAAGCTTCCTTTATAACCCTAGCGTCATCGAACCTTAAGTGTGTAGACCCTACGGGTTTGGGAGACATGCAGACATGACCGAGACGTTCTCCGGTCAATAACCAACAGCGGGATCTGGATACCCATGTTGGCTCCCACATGTTCCACGATGATCTCATCGGATGAACCACGATGTCAAGGACTCAATCGATCCCGTATACAATTCCCTTTGTCTAGCGGTATTTTACTTGCCCGAGATTCGATCGTCGGTATACCGATACCTTGTTCAATCTCGTTACCGGCAAGTCACTTTACTCGTTCCGTAACACATCATCCCGTGATCAACTCCTTGGTCACATTGCGCATATGATGATGTCTTACTGAGTGGGCCCAGAGATACCTCTCCGTTTACACGGAGTGACAAATCCCAGTCTCGATCCGCATAAAACAATAGATACTTTCGGAGATACCTGAAGTGTACCTTTATAGTCACCCAGTTACGTTGTGACGTTTGATACACCCAAAGCACTCCTACGGTATCCAGGAGTTACACGATCTCATGGTCGAAGGAAGAGATACTTGACATTGGCAAAGCTCTAGCAAACGAACTACACGATCTTTGTGCTATGCTTAGGATTGGGTCTTGTCCATCACATCATTCTCCTAATGATGTGATCCCGTTATCAACGACATCCAATGTCCATAGCCAGGAAACCATGACTATCTGTTGATCACAACGAGCTAGTCAACTAGAGGCTCACTAGGGACATATTGTGGTCTATGTATTCACACGTGTATTATGATTTCCGGATAACACAGTTATAGCATGAATAAAAGACATTTATCATGAACATTGAAATATAATAATAATACTTTTATTATTGCCTCTAGGGCATATTTCCAACAGTCTCCCACTTGCACTAGAGTCAATAATCTAGTTCACATCGCCATGTGATTAACACTCATAGGTCACATCGCCATGTGACTAATACCCAAGAGTTTACTAGAGTCAGTAGTCTAGTTCACATCACTATGTGATTAACACTCAATGAGTTTTATGTTTGATCATGTTGCTTGTGAGAGAGGTTTTAGTCAACGGGTCTGAACCTTTCAGATCCGTGTGTGCTTTACAAATCTCTATGTCATCTCCTAGATGCAGCTACCACGCTCTATTTGGAGCTAATCCAAATAACTGTTCTACTTGGAGCTATTCTAAATTATTGCTCCATTATATGTATCCGGTCTCTCTACTCAGAGCTATCCGGATAGGTGTCAAGCTTGCATCGACGTAACCTTTATGACGAACTCTTTTACCACCTCCATAATCGAGAAAATTCCTTAGTCCACTAGTTACTAAGGATAACTTTGACCGCTGTCCTGTGAGCCATTCTTGGATCACTCTTGTACCCCTTGACTGACTCATGGCAAGGCACACTTCAGGTGCGGTACACAGCATAGCATACTGAAGAGCCTACGTCTAAAGCATAGGGGACGACCTTCGTCCTTTCTCTCTTTTCTGCCGTGGTCGAGCTTTAAGTCTTAACTTCGTACCTTACAACTCAGGCAAGAACTCCTTCTTTGACTGGTCCATCTTGAACACCTTCAAGATCATGTCAAGGTATGTGCTCATTTGAAAGTATTATTAAGCATTTTGATCTATCCTTATAGATCTTGATGCTCAATGTTCAAGTAGCTTAATCCAGGGTTTTCAATTGAAAAACACCTTTCAAATAACCCTATATGCTTTCTAGAAATTCTACATCATCTCTGATCATCAATATGTCAACAACATATACTCATCAGAAATTCTATAGTGCTCCCACTCACTTCTTTGGAAATACAAGTTTCTCATAAACTTTGTATAAATCCAAAATCTTTGATCATCTCATCAAAGCGTACATTCCAACTCCGAGATGCTTACTCCAGTCCTTAGAAGGATTGCTGGAGCTTTGCATACTTATTAGCATCTTTCGGGATTGACAAAACCTTCCATTTGTATCACATACAACCTTTCCTCATTAAAATCGTCGAGGAAACAATGTTTTGACATCCTATCTGCAAGATTTCATAAATAATGCAGTAATCGCTAATATAATTCCAACAGACTCTTAGCATCGCTACGAGTGAGAAAATCTCATCGTAGTCAACTCCTTGAACTTGTCGGAAAACATCTTAACGACAAGTCGAGCTTTCTTAATGGAGACATTTACCATCATTGTCCGTCTTCCTTTTGAAATCCATCTGTACTCATTAGCCTTACGACCATCGAGCCGTTCTGCCAAAGTCTACACTTTGTTTTCATACATGGATCCTCTCTCGGATTTTATGGCCTCAAGCCATTTATTGGAATCCGGGCCCACCATCGCTTCTCCATAGCTCGTAGGTTCATTGTTGTCTAGCAACATGACTTCCAAGACAGGATTACCGTACCACTCTGAAGTAGTACGTATCCTTGTCACCCTACGAGGTACGGCAGTGATTTGATCCGAAACTTCATGATCAATATCATAAGCTTCCACTTCAATTGGTGTAGGTGCCACGGGAACAACTTCCTGTGCCCTGCTACACACTGGTTGAAGTGATGGTTCAATAACCTCATCAAGTCTCCACCATCCTCCCACTCAACTCTTTCGAGAGAAACCTTTCCTCGAGAAAGGACCCAATTCTAGAAACAATTCATATTGCTTTCGGATCTGAATTAGGAGGTATACCCAACTGTTTTGGGTGTCCTATGAAGATGTATTTTATCCGCTTTGGGTTCGAGCTTATCAATCCTGAAACTTTTTCACATAAGCGTCACAGCCCCAAACCTTTAAGAAACGACAACTTAGGTTTCTCCAAACCACAGTTCAAATGGTGTCGTCTCAACGGAATTACGTGGTGCCCTATTTAAAGTGAATGTGGTTGTCTCTAATGCCTAACCCATGAACGATAGTGGTAATTTGATAAGAGACATCATGGTACGCACCATATCCAATAGGGTGCAACTATGATGTTCAGACACACCATCACACTATGGTGTTCCAGGCGGTATTAATTGCGAAACAATTTCCACAATGTCTTAATTGTGTGCCAAAACTCGTAACTCAGATATTCATCTCTATGATCATATCATAGACATTCTATCCTCTTGTCACGATGATCTTCTACTTCACTCTGAAATTACTTGAACCATTCAATAATTCATACTTGTGTTTCATCAAGTAAATATTCTCAACATCTACTCGAATCATCTGTGAAGTAAGATCATAACGATATTCACTGCATGCCTCAGCACTCATTGGATTGGACACATCAAAATGTGTTACTTCCAACAAGTTGCTATCTTGTTCCATCTTACTGAAAACGAGGCTTTTCAGTCATCTTGCCCATGTGGTATGATTTGCATATCTCAAGTGATTCAAAATCAGGTGAGTTCAAACGGTCCATTTGCATGGAGTTTCTTCATGCATATATACCAATAGACATGGTTTGCATGTCTCAAACTTTTCAAAATTGAGTGAGTCCAAAGATCCATCAACATGGAGCTTCTTCATGCGTTTTATACCAATATGACTTACACAGCAGTGCCACAAGTAAGTGGTACTATCATTACTATCTTATATCTTTTGGCATGAAAATGTGTATCACTACGATCGAGATTCAATAAACCATTCATTTTAGGTGTAAGACCATTGAAGGTATTATTCAAATAAATAGAGTAACCATTATTCTCCTTAAATGAATAACCGTATTGCGATAGACATAATCCAATCATGTCTATGCTCAACGCAAACACCAATCTCGGTGGTAGAGGGAGCGTGCGATGCTTGATCATATCAACCTTGGAAACACTTCCAACATATATCGTCAGCTCACCTTTAGCTAGTCTCCATTTATTCCGTAGCTTTTATTTCGAGTTACTAACACTTAGCAACCGAACCGGTATCTAATACCCTGGTGCTACTAGGAGTACTAGTAAAGTACACATTAACATAATGTATATCCAATATACTTCTATCGACTTTGCCAGCCTTCTCATCTACCAAGTATCTAGGGTAATCCTGCTCCAGTGGTTGTTCCCCTTATTACAGAAGCACTTAGTCTCGGGTTTGGGTTCAGCCTTGGGTCTCTTCACTAGAGCAGCAGCTGAATTGTCGTTTCATGAAGTATCCCTTTGTTCCCTTGCCCTTCTTGAAACTAGTGGTTTCACCAACCATCAACAATTGATGCTCCTTCTTGATTTCTACTTTCGTGGTGTCAAACATCGTGAATACCTCAAGGATCATCTTATTTATCCCTGATATGTTATAGTTCATTACGAAGCTCTAGCAGCTTGGTGGCAATGACTTTGGGGAAACATCACTATCTCATCTGGAAGATCAACTCCCACTCGATTCAAGTGATTGTTGCACTCAGACAATCTGAGCACAAGCTCAACGATTGAGCTTTTATCCCTTAGTTTGCAGGCTAAGAAAATCGTCGGAGGTCTCATACCTCTTGACGTGGGCACGAGCCTGAAATCCCAATTTTAGCCCTCGAAACATCTCATATGTTCCGCGACGTTTCGAAAACGTCTTTCGTGCCTCAACTCTAAACCGTTTAACTGAACTATCACGTAGTTATCAAGACGTGTATGTCCGATGTTCACAACATCCACAAACGACGTTTGGGGTTCAGCACACTGAGCGGTGCATTAAGGACATAAGCTTTCTACTGATCGCATAATCGCTACTATCAACTTTCAACTATAATTTTCTCTAGGAACATATCTAAACAGTAGAACTATAGCGCGAGCTACGACATAATTTGCAAAAGGTCTTTTGACTATGTTCAGGATAATTAAGTTCATCTTATGAACTCCCACTCAGATAGACATCCCTCTGGTCATCTAAGTGATTACATGATCCGAGTCAACTAGGCCGTGTCCGATCATCACGTGAGACGGACTAGTTAACGTCGGTGAACATCTTCATGTTGATCGTATCTACTATACGACTCATGCTCGACCTTTCGGTCTCCGTGTTCCGAGGCCATGTCTGCACATGCTAGGCTCGTCAAGTTAACCCTAAGTGTTTTCGCTGTGTAAAACTATCTTACACCCGTTGTATGTGAACGTAAGAATCCATCACACCCGATCATCACGTGGTGCTTAGAAGCGACGAACTGTAGCGACGGTGCACAGTTAGGGGAGAACACTTCTTGAAATTTTGTAAGGGATCATCTTATTTACTACCGCCGTCCTAAGTAAACAAGATGCATAAACATGATAAACATCACATGCAATCAAATAGTGACATGATATGGCCAATATCATTTTGCTCCTTTTGATCTTCATCTTCGGGGCTCCATGATCATCTTGTCACCGACATGACACCATGATCTCCATCATCATGATCTCCATCATCGTGTCTTCATGAAGTTGTCACGCCAACGACTACTTCTACTTCTATGACTAACGCGTTTAGCAATAAAGTAAAGTAAGTTACATGGCGTTCTTCAATGACACGCAGGTTATACAAAAAATAAAGACAACTCCTATGGCTCCTGCCGGTTGTCATACTCATCGACATGCAAGTCGTGAATCCTATTACAAGAACATGATCAATCTCATACATCACATATCATTCATCACATTCTTCTTGGCCATATCACATCACATAGCATACCCTGCAAAAACAAGTTAGACGTCCTCTAATTGTTGTTGCATGTTATACGTGGCTGCTATGGGTTTCTAGCAAGAACTTTCTTACCTACGCAAGACCACAACGTGATATGCCAATTGCTATTTACCCTTCATAAGGACCCTTTTCATCGAATCCGTTCCGACTAAAGTGGGAGAGACTGGCACCCGCTAGCCACCTTATGCACCAAGTGCATGTCAATCGGTGGAACCTGTCTCACGTAAGAGTACGTGTAAGGTCGGTCCGGGCCGCTTCATCCCATAATACCGTCGAAACAAGATTGGACTAGTAACGGTAAGCATATTGAACAACATCAACGCCCACAACTACTTTGTGTTCTACTCGTGCAAAGAATCTACGCAATAGACCTAGCTCATGATGCCACTGTTGGGGAACGTAGCAGAAATTCAAAATTTTTCCTACGAATCACCAAGATCTATCTATGGAGAGACCAGCAACGAGTAGAAAGGAGGAGGAGAGTTTGCATCTACATACCCTTGTAGATCGCTAAGCGGAAGCGTTCAAGTGAACGGGGTTGATGGAGTCGTACTCGTCGTGATTCAGATCACCGATGATCAAGTGCCGAACGGACGGCACCTCCGCGTTCAACACACGTACAGCCCGGTGACGTCTCCCACGCCTTGATCCAGCAAGGAGAGAGGGAGAGGTTGAGGAAGACTCCATCCAACAGCAGCACAACGGCGTGGTGGTGGTGGAGGAGCGTGGTAATCCCGCAGGGCTTCCAAGCACCTACGGGAGAGGAGGAGGTGTCACGGGAGGGAGGGAGGCGCCAAGGGCTCAGGTATGGATGCCCTCCCTCTCCTCCACTATATATAGGGGCAGGGGAGAAGGGGGAGGCGCAGCCTTGCCCCCTACTCCAAGAAAGGGGTGCGGCTAAGGAGGGGGGAGGAGTCCATCCTCCCCAAGGCACCTCGGAGGTGCCTTCCCCCTTTAGGACTCTCCCCTTTTTCCTTTATCTTGGCGCATGGGCCTCTAGGGGCTGGTGCCCTTGGCCCATGTAGGCCAAGGCGCACCCCCTACAGCCCATGTGGCCCCCCGGGGCAGGTGGCCCCACCCGGTGGGCCCCCGGGACCCTTCCGGTGGTCCCGGTACAATACCGATGACCCCGAAACTTGTCCCGATGGCCGAAACAGGACTTCCTATATATAAATCTTTACCTCCGGACCATTCCGGAACTCCTCGTGACGTCCGGGATCTCATCCGGGACTCCGAACAACATTCGGTTACCACATACAAGCTTCCTTTATAACCCTAGCGTCATCGAACCTTAAGTGTGTAGACCCTACGGGTTCGGGAGACATGCAGACATGACCGAGACGTTCTCCGGTCAATAACCAACAGCGGGATCTGGATACCCATGTTGGCTCCCACATGTTCCACGATGTCAAGGACTCAATCGATCCCGTATTCAATTCCCTTTGTCTAGCGGTATTTTACTTGCCCGAGATTCGATCGTCGGTATACCGATACCTTGTTCAATCTCGTTACCGGCAAGTCACTTTACTCGTTCCGTAACACATCATCCCGTGATCAACTCCCTGGTCACATTGCGCATATGATGATGTCCTACCGAGTGGGCCCAGAGATACCTCTCCGTTTACACGGAGTGACAAATCCCAGTCTCGATCCGCATAAAACAATAGATACTTTCGGAGATACTTGTAGTGCACCTTTATAGTCACCCAGTTACGTTGTGACGTTTGATACACCCAAAGCATTCCTACGGTATCCAGGAGTTACACGATCTCATGGTCAAAGGAAGAGATACTTGACATTAGCAAAGCTCTAGCATACGAACTACACGATCTTTGTGCTATGCTTAGGATTGGGTCTTGTCCATCACATCATTCTCCTAATGATGTGATCCCGTTATCAACGACATCCAAATGTCCATAGCCAGGAAACCATGACTATCTGTTGATCACAACGAGCTAGTCAACTAGAGGCTCACTAGGGACATATTGTGGTCTATGTATTCACACGTGTATTACGATTTCCGGATAATACAGTTATAGCATGAATAAAAGACAATTATCATGAACAAGGAAATATAATAATAATACTTTTATTATTGCCTCTAGGGCATATTTCCAACAGTCTCCCACTTGCACTAGAGTCAATAATCTAGTTCACATCGCCATGTGATTAACACTCACAGGTCACATCGCCATGTGACTAATACCCAAGAGTTTACTAGAGTCAGTAGTCTAGTTCACATCACTATGTGATTAACACTCAATGAGTTTTATGTTTGATCATGTTGCTTGTGAGAGAGGTTTTAGTCAACGGGTCTGAACCTTTCAGATCCGTGTGTGCTTTACAAATCTCTATGTCATCTCCTAGATGCAGCTACCACGCTCTATTTGGAGCTATTCCAAACAACTGTTCTACTTGGAGCTATTCTAAATTATTGGTCCATTATATGTATCTGGTCTCTCTACTCAGAGCTATCCGGATAGGTGTCAAGCTTGCATCGTCGTAACCTTTACGACGAACTCTTTTACCACCTCCATAATCAAGAAAATTCCTTAGTCCACTAGTTACTAATGATAACTTTGACCGCTGTCCTGTGAGCCATTCTTGGATCACTCTTGTACCCCTTGACTGACTCATGGCAAGGCACACTTCAGGTGCGGTACACAGCATAGCATACTGAAGAGCCTACGTCTTAAGCATAGGGGACGACCTTCGTCCTTTCTCTCTATTCTGCCGTGGTCGAGCTTTAAGTCTTAACTTCGTACCTTACAACTCAGGCAAGAACTCCTTCTTTGAATGGTCCATCTTGAACACCTTCAAGATCATGTCAAGGTATGTGCTCATTTGAAAGTATTATTAAGCATTTTGATCTATCCTTATAGATCTTGATGCTCAATGTTCAAGTAGCTTAATCCATGCTTTCCATTGAAAAACACTTTCAAAATAACCCTATATGCTTTCCAGAAATTCTACGTCATTTCTGATCAACAATATGTCAACAACATATACTCATCAGAAATTCTATAGTGCTCCCACTCACTTCTTTGGAAATACAAGTTTCTCATAAACTTTGTACAAACCCAAAATTTTTGATCATCATCAAAGCATACATTCCAACTCCGAGATGCTCACTCCAGTCCTTAGAAGGATTGCTGGAGCTTTGCATACTTATTAGCATCTTTCGGGATTGACAAAACCTTCCGGTTGTATCACATACAACCTTTCCTCATTAAAATTGTCGAGGAAACAATGTTTTGACATCCTATCTGCAAGATTTCATAAATAATGCAGTAATCGCTAATATAATTCCAACAGACTCTTAGCATCGCTACGAGTGAGAAAATCTCATCGTAGTCAACTCCTTGAACTTGTCGGAAAACATCTTAACGACAAGTCGAGCTTTCTTAATGGTGACATTTACCATCATTGTCCGTCTTCCTTTTGAAATCCATCTGTACTCATTAGCCTTACGACCATCGAGCCGTTCTGCCAAAGTCTACACTTTGTTTTCATACATGGATCCTCTCTCGGATTTTATGGCCTCAAGCCATTTATCGGAATCCGGGCCCACCATCGCTTCTTCATAGCTCGTAGGTTCATTGTTGTCTAGCAACATGACCTTCAAGACAGGATTACGTACCACTCTGAAGTAGTACGCATCCTTGTCATCCTACGAGGTTTGGGAGTGACTTGATCCGAAGTTTCATGATCAATATCATAAGCTTCCACTTCAATTGGTGTAGGTGCCACAGGAACTACTCCCTGTGCCCTGTCACACACTAGTTGAAGAGACGGTTCAATAACCTCATCAAGTCTCCACCATCCTCCCACTCAATTCTTTTGAGAGAAACTTTTCCTCGAGAAAGGACCCGATTCTAGAAACAATCCATATTGCTTTCGGATCTGAATTAGGAGGTATACCCAACTGTTTTGGGTTTCCTATGAAGATGCATTTTATCCGCTTTGGGTTCGAGCTTATCAACCTGAAACTTTTTCATATAAGCGTCGCAGCCACAAACTTTTAAGAAACGACAACTTAGGTTTCTCTAAACCATAATTCATACGGTGTCATCTCATCGGAATTACGTGGTGCCCTATTTAAAGTGAATGTGGTTGTCTCTAATGCCTAACCCATGAACGATAGTGGTAATTCGATAAGAGACATCATGGTACGCACCATATCCAATAGGGTGCAACTATGATGTTCGGACACACCATCACATTATGGTGTTCCAGGCGGTATTAATTGCGAAACAATTTCCACAATGTCTTAATTGTGTGCCAAAACTCGTAACTTAGATATTCATCTCTATGATCATATCATAGACATTTTATCCTCTTGTCACAATGATCTGCTACTTCACTCTGAAATTACTTGAACCATTCAATAATTCAGACTTGTGTTTCATCAAGTAAATATACTCAACATTTACTCGAATCATCTGTGAAGTAAGAACATAATGATATTCACTGCATGCCTCAGCACTCATTCTACTGCACACATCAAAATGTGTTACTTCCAACAAGTTGCTATCTTCTTCCATCTTACTGAAATGAGGCTTTTCAGTCATCTTGCCCATGTGGTATGATTTGCATATCTCAAGTGATTCAAAATCAAGTGAGTCCGAACGATCCATTTGCATGGAGTTTCTTCATGCATATACACCAATAGACATGGTTCGCATGTCTCAAACTTTTCAAAAACGAGTGAGTCCAAAGATCCATCAACATGGAGCTTCTTCATGCGTTTTATACCATTATGACTTACATGGCAGTGCCACAAGTAAGTGGTACTATCATTACTATCTTATATCTTTTGGCATGAAAATGTGTATCACTACGACCGAGATTCAATAAACCATTCCTTTAGGTGCAAGACCATTGAAGGTATTATTCAAAAATAGAGTAACCATTATTCTCCTTAAATGAATAACCGTATTGCGATAGACATAATCCAATCATGTCTATGCTCAACGCAAACACCAATCTCGGTGGTAGAGGGAGCGTGCGATGCTTGATCATATCAACCTTGGAAACACTTCCAACATATATCGTCAGCTCACCTTTAGCTAGTCTCCTTTTATTCCGTAGCTTTTATTTCGAGTTACTAACACTTAGCAACCGAACCGGTATCCAATACCCTGGTGCTACTAGGAGTACTAGTAAAGTACACATTAACATAATGTATATCCAATATACTTCTATCGACCTTGCCAGCCTTCTCATCTACCAAGTATCTAGGGTAATGCTGCTCCAGTGGTTGTTCCCCTTATTACAGAAGCACTTAGTCTCGGGTTTGGGTTCAACCTTGGGTTTCTTCACTAGAGCAGCAGCTGAATTGCCGTTTCATGAAGTATCCCTTTGTTCCCTTGCCCTTCTTGAAACTAGTGGTTTCACCAACCATCAACAATTGATGCTCCTTCTTGATTTCTACTTTCGCGGTGTCAAACATCATGAATATTTCAAGGATCATCATATCTATCCCTGATATGTTATAGTTAATCACGAAGCTCTAGCAGCTTGATGGCAATGACTTTGGGGAAACATCACTATCTCATCTGGAGGATCAACTCCCACTCGATTCAAGTGATTGTTGTGCTCAGACAATCTGAGCACAAGCTCAACGATTTAGCTTTTCTCCCTTAGTTTGCAGGCTAAGAAAATCGTCGGAGGTCTTATACCTCTTGACGTGGGCACGAGCCTGAAATCCCAATTTTAGCCCTCGAAACATCTCATATGTTCCGCGACGTTTCGAAAACGTCTTTGGTGCCTCTACTTAAACCATTTAATTGAACTATCACGTAGTTATCAAAACGTGTATGTCCGATGTTCGCAACATCGACAAACGACGTTGGGGTTCAGCACACTGAGCGGTGCATTAAGGACATATGCTTTCTACTGATCGCATAATCGCTACTATCAACTTTCAACTATATTTTCTCTAGGAACATATCTAAACAGTGGAACTAAAGCGCGAGCTTACGACATAATTTGCAAAAGGTCTTTTGACTATTTCAGGATAATTAAGTTCATCTTATGAACTCCCACTTAGATAGACATCCCTCTGGTCATCTAAGTGATCACATGATCCGAGTCAACTAGGCCGTGTCCGATCATCACGTGAGACGGACTAGTCATCATCGGTGAACATCTTCATGTTGATCGTATCTACCATACGACTCATGCTCGACCTTTCGGTCTCCATGTTCCGAGGCCATGTCTGCACATGCTAGGCTCGTCAAGTTAACCCTAAGTGTTTTCGCTGTGTAAAACTGTCTTACACCCGTTGTATGTGAACGTAAGAATCCATCACACCCAATCATCACATGGTGCTTAGAAGCGACGAACCGTAGCAACGGTGCACAGTTAGGGGAGAACACTTCTTGAAATTTTGTAAGGGATCATCTTATTTACTACCGTCGTCCTAAGCAAACAAGATGCATAAACATGATAAACATCACATGCAATCAAATAGTGACATGATATGGCCAATATCATTTTTCTCCTTTTGATCTTCATCTTCGGGGCTCCATGATCATCATCGTCACCGGCACGACACCATGATCTCCATCATCATGATCTCCATCATCGTGTCTTCATGAAGTTGTCACGCCAACGACTACTTCTACTTCTATGACTAACGCGTTTAGCAATAAAGTAAAGTAGTTTACATGGCGTTCTTCAATGACACGCAGGTCATACAATAAATAAAGACAACTCCTATGGCTCCTGCCGGTTGTCATACTCATCGACATGCAAGTCGTGAATCCTATTACAAGAACATGATCAATCTCATACATCACATATCATTCATCACATTCTTCTTGGCCATATCACATCACAAAGCATACCCTGCAAAAACAAGTTAGACGTCCTCTAATTGTTGTTTGCATGTTTTACGTGGCTGCTATGGGTTTCTAGCAAGAACGTTTCTTACCTACGCAAAACCACAACGTGGTATGCCAATTGCTATTTACCCTTCATAAGGACCCTTTTCATCGAATCCGTTCCGACTAAAGTGGGAGAGACTGGCACCCGCTAGCCACCTTATGCACCAAGTGCATGTCAATCGGTGGAACCTGTCTCACGTAAGAGTACGTGTAAGGTCGGTCCGGGCCGCTTCATCCCACAATACCGTCGAAACAAGATTGGACTAGTAACGGTAAGCATATTGAACAACATCAACGCCCACAACTACTTTGTGTTCTACTCGTGCAAAGAATCTACGCAATAGACCTAGCTCATGATGCCACTGTTGGGGAACGTAGCAGAAATTCAAAAAATTTCCTACGTAACACCAAGATCTATCTATGGAGAGACCAGCAACGAGTAGAAAGAGAGTGCATCTACATACCCTTGTAGATCGCTAAGCGGAAGCGTTCAAGTGAACGGGGTTGATGGAGTCATACTCGTCGTGATTCAAATCACCGATGATCAAGTGCCGAACGGACGGCACCTCCGCGTTCAACACACATACAGCCCGGTGACGTCTCCCATGCCTTGATCCAGCAAGGAGAGAGGGAGAGGTTGAGGAAGACTCCATCTAGCAGCAGCACAACGGCGTGGTGGTGATGGAGGAGCGTGGCAATCCTGCAGGGCTTCGCCAAGCACCTACGGGAGAGGAGGAGGTGTCACGGGAGGGAGGGAGGCGCCAAGGGCTCAGGTGTGGATGCCCTCCCTCCCCTCCACTATATATAGGGGCAGGGGAGAGGGGGGAGGCGCAGCCTTGCCCCCTACTCCAAGAAAGGGGTGCGGCCAAGAGGGGGGGAGGAGTCCATCCTCCCCAAGGCACCTCGGAGGTGCCTTCCCCCTCGAGGACTCTTCCCTCTAGGGTTCCCTAGGCGCATGGGCCTCTTGGGGCTGGTGCCCTAGGCCCATGTAGGCCAAGGCGCACCCCCTACAGCCCATGTGGCCCCCCGGGGCAGGTGGCCCCACCCGGTGGTCCCGGTACAATACCGATGACCCCGAAACTTGTCCCGATGGCCGAAACAGGACTTCCTATATATAAATCTTTACCTCCGGACCATTCCGGAACTCCTCGTGACGTCCGGGATCTCATCCGGGACTCCGAACAACATTCGGTAACCACATACAAGCTTCCTTTATAACCCTAGCGTCATCGAACCTTAAGTGTGTAGACCCTACGGGTTCGGGAGACATGCAGACATGACCGAGACGTTCTCCGGTCAATAACCAACAGCGGGATCTGGATACCCATGTTGGCTCCCACATGTTCCACGATGATCTCATCGGATGAACCACGATGTCAAGGACTCAATCGATCCCGTATACAATTCCCTTTGTCTAGCGGTATTTTACTTGCCCGAGATTCGATCATCGGTATACCGATACCTTGTTCAATCTCGTTACCAGCAAGTCACTTTACTCGTTCCGTAACACATCATCCCATGATCAACTCCTTGGTCACATTGCGCATATGATGATGTCTTACTGAGTGGGCCCAGAGATACCTCTCCGTTTACACGGAGTGACAAATCCCAGTCTCGATCCGCATAAAACAATAGATACTTTCGGAGATACCTGAAGTGTACCTTTATAGTCACCCAGTTACGTTGTGACGTTTGATACACCCAAAGCACTCCTACGGTATCCAGGAGTTACACGATCTCATGGTCGAAGGAAGAGATACTTGACATTGGCAAAGCTCTAGCAAACGAACTACACGATCTTTGTGCTATGCTTAGGATTGGGTCTTGTCCATCACATCATTCTCCTAATGATGTGATCCCGTTATCAACGACATCCAATGTCCATAGCCAGGAAACCATGACTATCTGTTGATCACAACGAGCTAGTCAACTAGAGGCTCACTAGGGACATATTGTGGTCTATGTATTCACACGTGTATTATGATTTCCGGATAACACAGTTATAGCATGAATAAAAGACATTTATCATGAACATTGAAATATAATAATAATACTTTTATTATTGCCTCTAGGGCATATTTCCAACACTTCGATTGTATGACATGGCTAGACAAGATGGATTTAATCCCGATATTCACTTTATCAAAAGGCTCTAATGGGTTGGTTCTGAATCTTGCAAGCTGGGAATCAATGAGATGTGTAGGCATCTTTGTTGTACTTATTATTTGAATCTTATTTGTTGGTTCTGAATCTTGCAAGCTAGAAATCAATGAGATGTGTAGGCATCTTTGTTGTACTTATTATTTGGATCTTATTTGTTGGTTCTGAATCTTGCAAGCTGGAAATCAATGAGATGTGTAGGCATCCTTGTTGTACTTATTATTTGGATCTTATTTGTTGGTTCTGAATCTTGCAAGCTGGGAAACATGGCATGATGATGCAGAGGACAACAACCATAACAAACAGTTCAAACTTGGTAGCATTATCTTTGTGAAAGTGCGACAAATGTGCTGATCGTGTGCCTCCTGAGAATAATAATTCTAATTGTTGTGCATGTTGATCCTATGGCACTGATAGAACGAGCCAATGCATTGCTTGTTTTAAGTATAAATTTCTATTAAAGCTAATTAAATTTAAGTAAAGTGACCACTAACTCCTGTTATTACAGTACCAATACAGACCCGCTCGTGAACTGGCGTATGGCCAGAGTAGGTTTCTTAATGGAGGCGTTTGAATGCATCGAGGGTGCATCTTCTTCCGGGCATGCAGCGGACGAGGGAGGGTAGTAACTATTGTCGCATGTACACATTCAGTTTACTGTTGAATCCGGTTCCCCAAGAGCTGAAAAACGAACTGCTGCCGCCGCCTACACACTCGTTCACTTGAAGAGACTCCAATGGCGATCCGAGGGGTGAGCCTGCTGGATATGGACTTCAACAAGGAGTTCCCCTTTGAGTTCGTTGTTCAGTCCTATGGCTGCACCAAGTTGAATGTGATGTACACCAACGATCCGGACTCGGTGAAGCTCTGCCTCGCCGAGTTCAAGCAGTACCTACAGGACGAAAAAGCACAAGGTTGCAGGACTAGACCTTGTGCACATCCATTCGTCTCCTGACAGGGACCAGTAGATCACCGTCGCCCAGGTATGTGTGCGGGACGAGGTTCTCATCTACCACTTCTGTAGGGCCATCAGAGGTTCTGGAGCATTCGCCCGTTTCATCGGCAGCGCCGACTGCACCTTCGCTACGGTGGAGAGAAGGAAGAACACGACGATTCGACCATCTGGTGCAACAAGCTTGTCGACATCCAGAAGCAATACAAGATCATCAGCAATGGGCAGGAGAAGGACTCCGTGGTTGACCTCGCCGAGACCATCATTGACCCCTGATACGCCAATATGAAAGAAGACAACGATACCAAGGACCTGAACACATGGGAGGTACCTCTTAATCTAGCCTACATAACCTACGTGGCCAAGGACGCATACTCATGCTACGACATGTACAGGCAGATCTTGGACATGAGGGTGTGTCTGCTTCCCGTAACCGACGAGTACACGGACAGCCGCAGCGTCATGATCAAGCGTGCTAGGAAGGTCTAGATGTTGTACTTTATCTGTTTATAAGCACCTTTATCATCTGAGTGTTTCATGCATTAGCCTATGTGTTGTAATTATCTATTTTGTCCGAAATATTTCTTTCAAGAACCCATTAACCTGTTTGCTTTTTTTAGTGGCTATTTGCTTATGTATGTAACTAGTTCACTTGTCCGTTAGAAAAAACTAGTTCACTCGGCTGCCGTGCTTTGAATCTCCTTCCTCCCAACATATTTTCCTCCTCATGTGGACCCAGTAGGTCTCGTACACAGACATATGCGACCAACCACCTATCCATTTGTATTTCTTTATTTTGTTCAATCTTTCGTCCTCTTCCTATACAGCGGCTGGTTATCATAGCCTATGGCGTTGCCCAAGCCATCCCTCTACTACCACACATTGTCCGGCGGCGGCAGCTCCACCGGTCCACCCTGCACCCGAACAAGTCAACCCTCGTACTCCCCTCCGCCTGCGTCTTCCCCCGCTCCGGTTCGTTTGGTCCGAGGTCTAGACGTTGTCCTTCGCCTTGGTGCTCTAGCCGCGGCGCCGCCGTCTGTCGTTCCCAACATGGTCAGCAAAACAAGAGGAATCGGGAGACAACTATTCATCGAGAGGCTGACAGTCCCAGGCCCATCAGGTCCATGGCCTAGGTTTTGTTGTTTAACATGGGCAGCCCATGACATGTTTCAACATTTTTTGGATCCAGCAGGTACCAAGCGGCCTCTGGGCCTCCCAACCTAGCTTGTCTATAACATCAGCAGCCCAAGTTATGTTTGTTTTTTCAAGACGACACACAGCTCAGCTCTATTTTTCTATAAGAATGAAAAACTGAACCTATATTTATATCTTATATATATATTAGAAACAACGTAAGTTTCCGTTAAACCTATCGTTCGTCCAACCATTTTATAGACCTTCCCACTTCCTTTATTTTTCGTTTTCATTAACCCTATATTTGAATTTTCTCCCACTTTCTTTTTCGATGTAAACTGAGTTTTCTCCCAGTACTTTTCCCTAGAACCAACTCAACTGTCCCACGTCTAGCCTAAAAAATAATAATACCCCATGTACTATTAACTGATCAAATTAAAATGATATTTTATTTTGTAAGTTGAAAGTTCTTACAAAATAATAATAATAATTGTTTATATATAACTTGGCAAGTTAACTCCTAGTGATTGCGTACATAAGCTTGCAAAGATTTTACTGACCAATGTAGTAATAGACGTGGAATCATGTGTTTATGTTTTTATAACATTTCTCCATCTAGCCGAACATGATATTTTCACCCAGCCCAGCAAGTCCGTGGTTTTCGAGAAAAATGCAAATGGGCTTTAAATTCTACCATATATATAAACGGGCTGCATAGATGCTACATCATTGTTTCACCCAGCCCACCAAATGGACTAAAAAACAAATGGACTGGCTGACATGTGGGCCAGTAGGTCGAAGCCTAAGAAGGCATTGGATTTATATCCAACGGCTGGCATTCTTCTTCAATCTCTCGTCTTCCTCCCCCGGCGCTGCCGGGACCGCCTGCTCCAGCCTCCAGCGTCAAGCGGCGTTGTTTTGCGCTCCTCAGCGAAACGCTACCCCGCCGACGGCCAGGCCATCCCTCCACTCCGCACTTTCTGTTATTCTCTGCCGAGTGTAGGCCCACCGCTCACCCGAAGCAGTCAAGTTTCCCACTCCTCTCCGTCTGCGACTCCACTGCCGCGTCTTCCCCATCTCCGGGTCGTTCCAGTCTGGGGCCTCACCATCATGCACCGCCTCGGTGCACTCGGTGTGGCGTGCTCAACATACGGGAGTCATCGGAAGAGGACTGTACGTGGAGAGCCTGAGCGCTAGGACCCACGAGGTCCATGGTCGCACGCAAGCAAAGTTCCTCCTTATTATGCACTGTACGTGGACTGTACGTGGGAAGGGCTTCTGTATTTCGCGAAAAAAAACGTTCCCCCCGCTGACAGGTCAGACCCACCAGCTATATCTTTGCATGCAAGGAAGTGCCTCCTTATTACGCACAAAAAAATGAATACCCCCTGCTAGCTGGGACCCACCATAGTGGGTGGCTGACTTGTGGGCCTACTAACTTGACGGGGACGGAGGGCTTTGTCAACTTAGTCAATATGAACGATTCTAGCTCTAGTGACCGTACGATGTCCATCCAACGGCCATAGTGCTTCTTCAACATCTGGTCTTCTTGCTCCAGCCGCCCAAAGCAGCATCGGTCGTGCCGCCTGCTCTTGCCTCCCGTGGCCGTCTGTGCTGCCGCGGAGGCCTCACCGCCCCCATACTACTCCCACCGCTGGCCAGGCCATCGCTCCACTCACCCACACCCCCTGTTATTCCACGGCAACGGCAGCCTCACACTACAGCCGAACCAGTGAACCCTCGTACTCCTCTCCACGTGGGCATCCACTGTCGCGTCTTCCCCGGCTCCGTGTCGTCCCCTTCCTAGGCCTCGCTGTCGTCCACCGCCTTGGTGCTCTCGGCGCGGCGTGGTCAATCTGGTCAACGACCGACTTCCATCAGAAGAGTACTGTACGTGGAGAGGCTGACAGCTGGGTCCATGGCCACAACCCAGTTTTTTTGTGATTTGCCAGGTAAGTCGCTTTGTCAGGCATGTTGGGCTGCAAATCTTTCAAGATGAGGAGAGCTTCTACCGGCTGGCCAAGAAAATGGCCTATCAGTAATGAGAAATGGGTTGTACATTTTTAAAACACATCAAACCGGCAATTAGTTTCAAATTTCTTTTTTTTATTTTGAGATTTTAAATTGCATTGATTTCTATGCGTGGACAATTTGTTGGATTTTATATTGATATACATTTATTTTTAAAATCAGTTTGAATGTGACTCGAAATTTCGGGATTAAAAACAGTTCACACCGCATCGAAATATGCAAAATTTCGTACAATTTTTTAACCGTGGCCACAATATTGGCTGTAATGCTAACAAAAAGAATATGGGCTCCAAAAAAACCTTAAGTATTAGCAAATGGGCTGTAAATTATTAGAAATAATGGCAGATGGGTTGTATGCTGTTTTCCACATATTTGAGGCTTTCCTAAAAAAAAGGTTGACGCACAAGTAGTGACTGTTGGATGTCCATCCAACGGCCGTCGTGCTTCTTCAATCTCTGCTCTTCCTACTCCAGTCGCTCAAACAAGCGCCGACGGGACTGCCTGCTCCCTCCTCCCCACGGCCGGCCTGTGCTACCGCGCAGGCCTCACCGCCCCACCGTACTCCCATCACTGGCCTAGCCATCCCTCTACTCACCCACACATGTTGTTATTCTCCGGCGATGGTAGACGAACTAGTAAACCCTTGTATAGTCATACTCCCCTCCGCGTGGAAAACAACTGCCGAGTCTTCCCTGGCTCCGTGTCGTTCCCTTCCTAGGCCTCGCCGTCGTCCACCGCCCTGGTGCTCTGGTGCGGCCTGGTCAACGTGGTCAATGACCGACATGCATCTGAAGTGGACTGTACGTGGAGAGGCTGACAGCAGGGTCCACGGCCGCAAGGAAATGCCTCCTTATTACGCGCAAAATAATGATTCCTCCACCTGACATCTGGGACCCACCGAAAGGCCCTCTGTATTTCATGAAAAAAACGTTCCTCCCGCTGACAGGTCGGACCCACCAGCTAAATCTTCGCACGCAAGGAAGTGCCTCCTTATTACGCACAAAAAAATGAATACTCCCCCTGCTAGTTGGGACCCACCTTGGTGGGAGGCTGGCTTGTGGGCCTACTAAGTTGACGGGGACGGAGTGCTTTGTCAACTTAGTCAATATGAATGATTCTAGCTCCAGTGACCGTACGATGTCCATCCAACGGCCATAGTGCTTCTTCAACCTCTGGTCTTCTTGCTCCAACCGCCCAAAGCAGCGCCGATCGTGCTGCATGCTCCTGCCTCCCGTGGTCGGCTGTGCTGCCATGGAGGCCTCACCGCCCCTACTATTCCCACCGCTGGCCAGGCCCTGCGGCGACAGCAGCCTCACACCGCAGCCGAACCAGTGAACCCTCGTACTCCTCTCCGCGCGGGCTTTTACTGTCGCGTCTTCCCTGACTCCGTGTCGTCCCCTTCCTAGGCCTCGCCGTCGTCCACCGCCCTAGTGCTCTCGGCATGGCATGGTCAACGTGGTCAAGGAACGACTTCCATCAGAAGAGTACAGTACGTGGAGAGGCTGACAGCTGGGTCCACCGTTGTCGCAAGGAAGTGCCTCCTTATTACGCGCAAAATAATTATTCCTCCACCTGACAGCAGGGACCCACCGGACGGGCCACCATATTTCGCGAAAAAAATGTTTCCCCCCTGACTACTGGGACCCACCAGCTACATCTTCACACGCAAGGAAGTCCGTCCGGGCAAAAAAAATGATTCGCCCCCCTGACTGCTGGGACCCACCAGCTATATCTTCGCACGCAAGGAAGTGCCTGACAGTCGGGACCCACCTGGTCGAAGTGTACATAGAGTTATTATTCTGGTCGCGAACACGTACGTACATACTGGTCGATGTAGAGGCGTGCACGTGTCGTAGTAGAGGCGCGCACGTAGCATGTACACGTACGTAAAGCGGCCAGTGTGAAAGAAAGAAAATACGACTACGTACATACATACAGGTAGGGTCTCGAACGCCTACTCGCGCATACGTACGGCTAGGGCTCGTGTACATGGCTGGGTCAAAACGGAGAAACAGTATCGTCGTCGTGTTCATGGGGAGCCAACCGGCTGGGTAGGAACGGAATGCGTTGTCGTGTTCATCGGGAGGGCTTGGACGGAACAGCCGATGGAAACAAGGCCTGGCGTACCACAAGACGGAGGAAACGGCCTTGTGTTCTACCGTCCACGATCGAAACAGGATCCTGTTCATCGAGAGGGGTCTGGCGTACCGCAAAACGGAGGAAATAGACCTCCTACGGTCGAAACGGGGGTCCTGTTGATCGGGAGGGGTGTGGCGTACCATAAAACGAAGGAATAGACTTGTGCTGGAGCGCTACGGTCGAAACGGGTGTCATGTTCATCGGGAGGGGTGTGGCGTACCGTAAAACAGGACTCCACGGGATACTGTTCATCTCCACCGTCGACCCCCTCCAGCCTCCACGGGCTACTGTTCATCCACCGTCGACCTCCTCCAGCCTCCACCTGCGACTGTTCATCCACGGGCTCCTGTTCATCCAGCCTCCACCGCGCGCTACTCCACCGGCTACTGTTCAATCAGCCCTGTCCACGGGCTCCTGTTCAACCACCCCTCCACGGGATCATGTTCAACCACCCCTCCACGGGGCTACTGTTCATCCAGCCCTCCACCATCTACTGTTCATCCAGCCCTCCACCATCTACTGTTCATCCAGCCCTCCACGGGGTGGTCCTGTTCATCCAACCCTCCACGGGGTCCTGTTCATCCAGCCCCAACCGGCTCGATCGATCAGGGTCCAGTTTATCCAGAGGCAACACCACGGCGTCCTGTTCATCCACCCCCACCGGGAACTGTTCATCCAACCCGCCCCCCCAGCAACGCTCACTGTTCATCCAGAGGCAGCATCGATCAGCTTCAGTTAGCAGCAGTAGCGAAGGAATCGCTCGATCGTGTTCAGTTAACAGCCATCGATCGATCGCTCGGGTTCAGTAACGCGTAGCCTGCGGTGCAATCGCTCGGGTTCGGTTAGAGCCCAACGCCTCGCTCGGGTTCAGTTAGATCCCAATGCCTCGCACCCACGCGCATGCGTGTATGAGAGAAATGCGCATCGCTCGGCCCCGACCACCCATCGTAACCGGGAACACCCCGATATTTTCCTCGCTCTCGCTTCTACCACGGTTTTTTCCATCATGGACGGCCCAAAGAATGTCATGCAGCTGTGTCTCCGGCCCGCCCAAGACGAAAATCCCATTTTCTGTCATGATTTTTTGTCATAGAAGTAGGAGCCCACCACATCTATGATGATACTGGGTTTTGTCACAATTATCGTCATAGAAGTGTCATAAGTATGACAGAAAAAAAATTTGTTCGGCCCAAAATGTCACGGATGTGTCTTTTTTTTGTAGTGACATCAACACCATAGCCTCTCCGATGATGTGTGAGTAGTTTACCACATACTTTCGGGTCCATGGTTATTAGCTAGATGGGTTCTTCTCTCTTTGGATCTCAATACAAAGTTCTCCTCGATCTTCTTGGAGATCTATTCGATGTAATACTTTTTGTAGTGTGTTTGTCGAGATTTGATGAATTGTGGGTTTATGATCAAGATTATCTATGAACAATATTTGATTCTTCTCTGAATCTTTTATGCATGATTTGATATCTTTGCAAGTCTCTTCGAATTATCAGTTCGGTTTGGCCTACTAGATTGATCTTTCTTGCAATGGGAGAAGTGCTTAGCTTTGGGTTTGATCTTGCGGTGTCCTTTCCCAGTGACAGCATGGGCAGCAAGGCACGTATTTTATTGTTGCCATCGAGGATAAAAAGATGGGGTTTATGTCATATTGCTTGAGTTTATACCTCTACATCATGTCATCTTGCCTAATGCGTTACTCTGTTCTTATGAACTTAATACTCTAGATGCATGTTGGATAGTGGTCGATGTGTGGAGTAATAGTAGTAGATGCAGAATCGTTTCGGTCTACTTGTCACGGACGTGATGCCTTGATACGTCTCCAACGTATCTATAATTTATGAAGCATTCATGCTATTTTATTATCTGTTTTGAATGATTACGGGCATTATTATACACTTTTATATTACTTTTGGGACTAACCTATTAACCAGAGACCCAGCCCATATTGTTGTTTTATTTCCTGTTTCAGTATTTCGAAGAAAAGGAATATCAAACGGAGTTCAAACGGAACGAAACCTTCGGCAGCGTGATTTTTAGGAAGAATATGATCCGGGAGACTTGGAGTTCACGTCAGAAGATCATCGAGGAGGCCACGAGACAGGGGGCCGCGCCCACCCCCTGGGCGCGCCCTACCCTCTCGTGGACCCCTCGAGGCTCCCCCGACCGACTTCTTTCGCCTATATAAGCCTACGTACCCTAAAAACATCGAATAAGAAGACAGATCGGGAGTTCCGCCGCCGCAAGCCTCTGTAGCCACCAAAAAACCTCTCGGGAGCCCATTCCGGCACCCTGCCGGAGGGGAAACCCATCACCGGTGGCCATCTTCATCATCCCGGCACTATCCATGACGAGGAGGGAGTAGTTCACCCTCGGGGCTGAGGGTATGTACCAGTAGCTATGTGTTTGATCTCTCTCTCTCTCTCTCTCTCTCTCTCTCTCTCGTATTCTATCTTGGCACGATCTTGATGTATCGCGAGCTTTGCTATTATAGTTGGATCTTATGATGTTTCTCCCCCCTCTACTCTCTTGTAATGGATTGAGTTTTCCCTTTGAAGTTATCTTATCGGATTGAGTCTTTAATGATTTGGGAACACTTGATGTATGTCTTGCCGTGTTTATCTATGGTGACAATGGGATTTCACGTGCCACTTGATGTATGTTTTGGTGATCAACTTGCGGGTTCCGCCCATGAACCTATGCATAGGGGTTGGCACACATTTCCGTCTTGATTCTCCGGTAGAAACTTTGGGGCACTCTTTGAAGTACTTTGTGTTGGTTGGATGAATCTGAGATTGTGTGATGCATATCGTATAATCATGCCCACGGATACTTGAGGTGACAATGGAGTATCTAGGTGACATTAGGGTTTTGGTTGATTTGTGTCTTAAGGTGTTATTCTAGTATGAACTCTATGATGGATTGAGCGGAAAGAATAGCTTTATGTTATTTTACTACGAACTCTTGAATAGATAGAACAGAAAGGATAACTTTGCGGTGGTTTCGTACCCTACCATAATCTCTTCGTTTGTTCTCCGCTATTAGTTGCTTTGGAGTGACTTGTTGTTGCGTGTTGAGGGATTGTTATATGATCTAACTATGTTATTATTGTTCAGAGAACTTGCACTAGTGAAAGTATGAACCCTATGCCTTGTTTCCTATCATTGCAATACCGTTTACGCTCACTTTTATCATTAGTTACCTTGCTGTTTTTATATTTTCAGATTACAAAAACCTATATCAACCATCCATATTGCACTTGTATCACCATCTCTTCGCTGAACTAGTGCACATATACAATTTACCATTGTATTGGGTGTGTTGGGGACACAAGAGACTCTTTGTTATTTGGTTGCAGGGTTGTTTGAGAGAGACCATCTTCATCCTACGCCTCCCACAGATTGATAAACCTTAGGTCATCCACTTGAGGGAAATTTGCTACTGTCCTACAAACCTGTGCACTTGCAGGCCCAACAACATCTACAAGAACAAGGTTGTGTAGTAGACATCAACCTCTTTTCTGGCGCCGTTGCCGGGGAGGCTAGGTAAGCGGCACTCACACCACGTCAACTAAGCTCTTTTCTAGCGCCGTTGCTGGGGAGGTGAGTGCTTGAAGGTATATCTTTAGATCTTGCAATTGAATCTTTTTGTTTCTTGTTTTATCACTAGTTTAGTTTATAAAAGAAAACTACAAAAAAATGGAGTTGAGTTTGTCTCATACGCTTCGTCTTTTTAATATATTTCGTGAGTATGATGAAAAGGAAAATTGTGCTCAAGTGCTAGAAGGAGAAATCTATAGAATGTTTGATACTAAATCTTTGAATGATGAGCATGATTGCAATGTTGTTAGTATGAATTCCTTGAATATCCATGATGCTAATGATATGCAAAGCCACAAGCTTGGGGAAGCTATGTTTGATGAATATGATATATTTTGTCCCCCAAGTTTTGATGAGCAAATTTATTATGATGAAAGCATGCCTCCTATTTATGATGAGTATATTGATGAAAGTGGGTTTGGAAGAGTGTCAACTTTAGGAAGTAGTGATCCCACTATTTTGGAGGATGTTGAATTTTATTGTGATAAACATGAAAGTGGATTTGGAAGAGTGTCAACTTTATTTAGTGATGATTCCACTATTTTGGAAGAGGTTCCAATTGATTATGAGAACAAAGTTGCTATCTATGATGATTATTGTGATGACTTGTATGCTATTAAGAATAATGATAACCATGAAACTTGTCATCATGATTTTAGTTTTCAATTGGATTATGCCTCACATGATAATTATTTTGTTGAGTTTAATCCCACTACTATTCATGAGAAGAATTTTATTTATGTGGAGAGTAGTAAATTTTCTATGCTTGTAGATCATGAAAAGAATGCTTTAGGTGCTGGTTATATTGTTGAATTCATTCATGATGCTACTGAAAATTATTATGAGGGAGGAACATATGCTTGTAGGAATTGCAATAATGTCAAGTTTCCTCTCTATGTGCTTCAAGTTTTGAAGTTATGCTTGTTTTGCCTTCCTATGCTTGTTGATTATTGTTCCCATAAGTTGTTTGCTCACAAAATCCCTAGGCATAGGAAGTGGGTTAGACTTAAATGTGCTAGTCATATTCTTCTTGATGCTCCCGTTATGTTTCAATTATTATCTTTTATGTGAGCATCATTGTCATCATCATGCCTAGCTAGAAAGACATAAAAGAAAAGCGCTTGTTTGGAGACAACCCAATATTTAACCTTGCTGTTTTTGTGTGTCCACATGATTATGCTACTGTATTAATCATGTTTTATAGCTTTTGTTTCAATAAAGTGCCAAGTAAGACCTTTAGGATGGCTTACGGTGATAGTTGTGTTGATCCTGCTAGAATCAGAAACTTTTGCACCCAGTAAATTAGTTTTGTTAATTCACAGAAACGTGATTATGATATGATTCTTTTTTCTATGGATTGGTACACGAATTTCTTAGGATGTCCTAATTTTATAGGATTTTTGGAGTTCCAGAAGTATACGCTTTGATACAGATTACTACAGACTATTCTGTTTTTGACTGATTCTGTTTTCATTGTGTTGTTTGCTTATTTTGATGAATCTATGAGTAGTATCAGAGGGTATGAACCATAGATAAGTTGGAATACAGTAGATATTATACAATTATAAATTTAGAATGAGTTCATTACAGTACCTAAGTGGTGGTTTTATTTTCTTATACTAACGGAGCTTACGAGTTTTCTATTAAGTTTTGTGTTGTGAAGTTTTCAAGTTTTGGGTAAAGATTCGATGGACCATGGAATAAGGAGTGGCAAGAGCCTAAGCTTGGGTATTCCCAAGGCACCCCAAGGTAATATTCAAGGACAACAAAGAGCCTAAGCTGGGGGATGCCCCGGAAGGCAACCCCTCTTTCGTCTTCGTTCATCGGTAACTTTACTTGGAGCTATATTTTTATTCGCCACATGATATGTGTTTTGCTTGGAGCGTCATTTTATTTTGTTAGTATTTGCTTGCTGTTATTTATAATAATGTTTTGCATCTTTATTTTCATTAAAAATGTCAAAGATAGCCTTTACCATGCTTATTTTGCTAGTATACATATTGCTGTTTGAAAACAGAAAGTTTACGGCTGTTGCCAAAATTCCCTAGAAAACTCAGAGAATGATATAATGTTGAAACTTTTTGCATAATGAGCTCTGATAAATCTTCTACAGCGTAGTATTTTTCTCATAATTTTTGGAGTTAGGGAAGTATTGATACTCTTGCATTCTTTACAGACTGTACTGTTTTGGCAGATTGGTATTATGGTTGCATTGTTTGCATATGATTGCTTGTTTAATGATTCTACTTGAGGATAGGAGTATTAAATATGCAGAGGCATTTAGTATGCAATGTTGAATAATAATGTTAGTGATTTGTTACAGTAGAAAATGATAAGGTTTTGCATTGGTTTATACTAACCTATCTCACGAGTTCTTGTTGAGTTTGGTGAGGATGAAGCTTTTGATAAAAAGAGAAACCATGATATGAGAGGGATTAAGGAGACACAAAAGTTCAAGATTGGGGATGCCCAAGGCACCCCAAGATAATATTTCAAGAAGTCTCAAGCATCTAAGCTTGGGGATGCCCCGGTAGGCATCCCACCTTTCTTCTTCAACAACTATCGGTTAGTATCGGTTGAGCCTAAGTTTTTGCTTCTTCACATGAGTTGTGCTATCCTTGCAATGTCATTTTATTTTGCTTTGCTTGATGTTTGAATAAAATACCAAGATCTGAAATTCTTTAATGAGAGAGCATCTTCACATAGTTACATAATTATTTAGCTACTCATTGATCTTCACTTATATCTTTTTGGAGTAGTTTTTCGTTTACTCGTGTGCTTCACTTATATCCTATGAGTAAATTGTTGAATGAGTTGATTGTCATAAAACTGAAATTATATATGTTTCATTTGCTTATCCCATGGGGAGTAATGACTTCACATCTAAGAAGCAGAGGTTGTAAATTTATTGAAGGTTAGCAAGCATCGTATTGGTCATTTGAACAATTCATGAAAGAATATTGAAGGAAGAGAGATTTCACATATAAATACACTATCCTAGACATCTTTTATAATTGGGAGCACTCATTAAGTATGACATGCTAAAGAGTTGATGTTGGACAAGGAAGACAACGTAATGAGTTATGTTTTCGCACATCTCAGTTAAAGTATATTGTCATGGATCATTCAAACATGTTGAGCTTGCCTTTGCCCCTCTTGCTAGCCAAAATTCCTTGCACCAAGTAGAGATACTACTTGTGCTTCCAAATATCCTTAAACCCAGTTTTGCCATGAGAGTCCACCATACCTACCTATGGATTGAGTAAGATCCTTCAAGTAAGTTGTCATCGGTGCAAGCAATAAAAATTGCTCTCTAAATATGTATGATCTTTTGGTGTGAAGAAAATAGCTTTATACGATCTTGTTATGGAAGCAATAAAAGCGACAGACTGCATAATAAAGGTCCATATACAAGTGGCAATATAAAGTGACATTCATTCGCATTAAGATTTTGTGCATCCAACCATAAAAGCGCATGACAACCTCTGCTTCCCTCTGCGAAGGGCCTATCTTTTACTTTATGTCTTTTACTTTTATGCAAGAGTCAAGGTGATCTTCACCTTTCCCTTTTTCATTTTATCCTTTGGCAAGCACCTCGTGTTGGGAAGATCTTGATATATATATCCAATTGGATGTAAGTTAGCATGAACTATTATTGTTGACATCACCCAAAGGTGAATACGTTGGGAGGCAACACCATAAGCCCCTAACTTTCTCAGTGTCCGATTGAAACTCCATAACCATTAGTATTGCGTGAGTGTTAGCAATTGTAGAAGACTATATGATAGTTGAGTATGTGGAGTTTGCTATTCCTGAAAATAAGATGAATTGCAATTGTTAGATGACTGAGAATGAAGTTTGCTAGTTTTCAAGAAAGTTTATGGTCTATGCTTTGACATGTGATGTCAGGACCCCAACTCAATGCCACATCGATCGAGCATGTAACACCTCATATCACTTTGCGGCCTCACGCACGGTATTCCCACGGGTGTCGCCTTACCTTTGCCCGAGACCGTTTACGCCTTTTGGCACACGTATATGATAGTGTCGCTAGCATCCATATGATAAGGAGCCCGAGCTGACATGGCTAGTCGTAAACCCAAAGTGTCACAAACTTACAAGGGCAGGCATCCATGACCCAGCATCGAACGTGTCCGTCATCAGCGAGTGAATCCAGGCTGTAGCACTAGGCTAGCAGGACTCCGGTGAACCGGGCTGTAGCGGGCTAACAGGACTCCGGTATTCATCGTGTGACATTTCCCCGAGGGGACAGACACATGAACGAAGAAGGACACATGTCGGCCAGCCTAAGTGTTCCGGAGCAGTAGCAAGCTACCATGGCTCAGTGGAAGCACTAGGAGACATTTCCCGGTAAGAGAGGCTACCAAGGATAAACAACTAGATAGTCAAATCCCACACATACCAAGCATTTCAATAACATACACACAATATGCCCGATATGTGCAAATACAAAATGGCATCACAACATGACTCTACAACTCAAGTATTTTATTCAATAGGCTCCGAGGAGCGAGATATTACAAACATGGGTCTCACGACCCAACATTCAGAGCATACAAGTCAAAGCACATGCAGAAGCTTAACATGTCTGAGTACAGACAACTACAAATGAAAAAGGCTGAGAAGCCTGACTAACTACCAGATCCTGCCGAGGGCACAAGATCGTAGCTGAGGGAACAAGCTAAACATCGAAGTCCACGCGGAACTACTAGCAAGACTAAAGTCTCTCTGCAAAAACATAAAATAAGCAAACGTGAGTACAAATGTACACAACAAGACTTACATCAGAACTATCTACATATGCATCATTATCATCAAAGGGGAATGTGGGGTTTAACTGCAGCAAGCCAGCTTTGACTCGGTGGTTATCCTGAACTACAACTGCAAGTAACTCTTTTGAGGTGGCGCACACGAGTCCACATATTCACCATATCAATACACCACTATGGATTCGCTCCCATCTCCCTACGAGAACGCCATCCATAGCACTCACGCTTATCTTGCGTATTTTAGAGTATCCACTTTCACTTGTCTATGAACTGTACAGGCAACCTAGAAGTCCTTTACCGCGGACACGGCTATTCGAATAGATGATGTTAACCCTTCAGGGGTGTACTTCTTCACACACGCTCTCACCACTTACCGCCGTTTACACGACATGTACTCGGCAACCTTCAAGCGGAAGCCCAACGTGGGTGTCGGCCATAGCCTACCTAAGCACTCAAGTCTCTATCCCAGTTTATCGCCTATTCAGGTTCCATCCGCAGGGAGTCCGACCGAGGTTTCCACATATGGCCCCGAACGATGTGAGCAGGGTTCCCGAGACACCAAATGGGCGCCCGGTACACCGTGGCACGTGCCTACCGCATCACAGCCCACCCCTCCGGTCAGCGCTGCCCACGGCCTCCAGCATACTACAAACACCAGAAACTACTTGCAACTCCTGGACAGAGGACAAGGGTGATTAAGAAGCCGAGAGGGTCCATTGGTTTCGGGCCCAATGCGTGGTAGTATCTGTTTCATGGATCACAAACACAGAACTCAGTTCCTGAGGACGGCTTCAATGAGACAACCCACCATGTACTCCTACATGGCCTCTCACCGCTACCTTTACCAAATCGTGTTCGCACACTTAGCTCACACACAGTAGGACATGTTCACACACCTCTGATTCATCCCCGATGAATCAGACATGACTCAACTCTAAGCAGTAGCAGGCATGACAAACAAGCATGAATGAGTAGGCACAACAGGGCTCAAACAACTCCTACTCATGCTAGTGGGTTTCATCTATTTACTGTGGCAATGACAGGTCATGCAGAGGATAAAGGGGTTTAGCTACCACAACAAGTAACAGATGAATCGTTGTTGTCCTAATGCAGTAAAAGAGAGGAGGAGCGAGAGAGTAGGATTGTATCGGAATGAACAACGGGGTTTTGCTTGCCTAGCATTTCCGAAGATAATATATCTCTTCATCAGTGTCATCGATCACGTCGTCGGAACACGTCTATCGAGAGGGAGCAACCACCGGCACACAAGAAGGAACACAATCAATGCAATGCAAAAATATGATGCATGATCATGACATGGCAATATGCCGTGATTTGGGCTAATGCAATAGAAAGTCATTTTGATTGAAGTGGAGTTCAAAGCTAGATCAAACTCCAACTCCAAATCTATTATCAAATTTGCCCTAACCATGTTTTATCCTAAACAGTGAGTTTAACTAGCTCAAACATGCATGAAAATGTTACAGATGGATAGATTGGATTTTTCTGATCATTTTTCATATATAATTTATTTGATTTGGAGCTATAGTTGATTTTATATGATTTTTAGAAGTTTGCATTATTTTTTGAAATTTCCTGAATAAGAATAAATCCAGAAAATAATTAACTGCATCAGCACTACGTCACTGTGACGTCAGCGGTCAACAGGCGTCGACCAGGTCAAACCTGACCAGTGGGACCCATTGGTCAGTGACCCAGTCAACTAACTAAGTTAGTTAGCCCTAACTAACTGGGCAGGGCCCACTAGTCAGTGGCTGTAGTAACTAACCTAACTAGTTAATTAGTGCTAACTAGAGTAATTAGTCGGGCAGGGCCCGCAAGTCAGTGAGAGAGGGGGGGAAGTCAAACCGGGCAGTGGGGTCAACCCACGCCGGTCAACGGGTCAGCGGTCGCCGGCGTTTAGCCGCCGGCGAGTCCAGACGCGATGGAGGGCTTCAGAAGATGCCCACAGGGCTCGGTTTTGGATGCGGTTTGCGGCTACAGAAAGTTGAGAGTCTCGCGCATCCAATGGAGGCAACAGCTCGCGCCAGAGTGGACTAAATCGACGACGGCGGCAACTTTTGCGGTGGCCGGAGTTCGGGCGAGCTCGGGTTCGGTGTTAGGGAGCACGGCAGGAGGAGCTGGTGCATCCGTTCGGCTCCTGGGAGCACGGTGAGAACGGCGACACACTCAGAAGAGGGCGGAGGCATCTCTGGCCGCGGCAGCGTCATGGCACGGCGGCGGCGAGATTCGGGCACGGCGGTGAAACTAGCTAGGGGCGCAAAAAGAAGAGAGAGGAGAGGGGGGGAGACGCAGTAGCTCACAGGGAGGACGGGAAGAGGGTCAGCATGCTCGAGGAAGGCTTGACGGTGGCGGAATCCCGGCTGCGATCTCCCATGGCCGAGGAAGAAGATGAGGTCGAGGACGACGCATCGGCGCTCTTCCGGTCGCCTGAGTCGACGTAGAGGGCTACGGCGATGATTCGGAGCTCCTGGACTGCTCAAGGGGAGGAGGGAGAGGCGGTGGCCGCGGCTATGGCGGCAGCGAGCTCGCGGGTGTCTCGGCCATGGTGGAGAGGGCGAGAGGGAGTCGAGGGGAGAGTGCGGGGCGGTCAGAGCGATCCAGACGGCTCTTGCGGGTCTGTCCGCGGTGCCACGCAAGCTAGCAGGCAGGAGGTGGCATGGGCGCGTGTGTGCGCACGGCGAGCACGCGCTCGGCGTCCTTCTGGCGCGGTGGAGACGACGACTAGCAGCGCCAGTCAGCTGGGCCAGAGTAGATGGGCCGCCAGGTAAGTGCCCCAGGTAGGTTCTCTCTCTCTCTGGTTTTTCTATTTATTAATGTTTTCTATTTTCTGCAATTGGTTTTGATTTGATTTAAAACATCACATCATTTTTTTTAACTTTCTGTAACTTGTAAGTGAGCTCAGGAACTAGTCCAAGGTCACAGGCAACTTACAAAAATATTTGAACTTTATTTCTTATATAATAGAAATAAATTCAACTCAAATATGTCATTGGTTTAAGTCAAAGGCCCAAAATAAATATTTCTGTGATTCCAAAAATATTGATTTGAATTTTACTTCTTACCAATATTTTCAGAGAGTAACAGGAACATTTCTTTGGACTCATTTGATGAGAATTAAATGTTAATTACTTTTAAAAGGTTTCTGGGGCTTTGAAAATTCCCTCAATTCAAATTTCAGAATTTAGACATGATGATCATGCAAGGACAAGCAAAGGCTAAACTAGGGTTGTTACTTTATCGTGAGAAGTTTTATGAGATGAACTACTGTTATGACATATTATCATGCTAGAGAGGGGGTTGAAATTATCATTGATCAAACTTGTGCACCTTCTAGCATTCACACTTCATAAATTCTTTCTTTTATCATTTACCGACTCGAGGACGAGTAGGAATTAAGCTTGGGGATGCTGATACGTCTCCAACGTATCTATAATTTATGAAGCATTCATGCTATTTTATTATCTATTTTAAATGATTTCGGGCTTTATTATACACTTTTATATTACTTTTTGGACTAACCTATTAACCGGAGGCCCAGCCCATATTGCTGTTTTATTTCCTGTTTCAGTATTTCAAAGAAAAGGAATATCAAACGGAGTCCAAACGGAATGAAACCTTCGGCGGCGTGATTTTTAGGAAGAATATGATCCGGGAGACTTGGAGTTCACGTCAGAAGATCATCAAGGAGGACACGAGACAGGGGGCGCGCCCAAAACATCGAATAAGAAGATAGATCGGGAGTTCCGCCGCCACAAGCCTCTGTAGCCACCAAAAAACCTCTCGGGAGCCCGTTACGGCACCCTGCCGGAGGGGGACCCATCACCGGTGGCCATCTTCATCATCCCGGTGCTATCCAAGACGAGGAGGGAGTAGTTCACCCTCGGGGCTGAGGGTATGTACCAGTAGCTATGTGTTTGATCTCTCTCTCTCTCTCTCTCTCGTATTCTCTCTTGGCACGATCTTGATGTATCGTGAGCTTTGCTATTATAGTTGGATCTTAGATGTTTCTCCCCCCTCTACTCTCTTGTAATGGATTGAGTTTTCGCTTTGAAGTTATCTTATCGGATTGAGTCTTTAATGATTTGAGAACACTTGATGTATGTCTTGCCGTGTTTTTCTGTGGTGACAATGGGATTTCACGTGCCACTTGATGTATGTTTTGGTGATCAACTTGCGGGTTCCGCCCATGAACCTATGCATAGGGGTTGGCACACGTTTTCGTCTTGACTCTCCGGTAGAAACTTTGGGGCACTCTTTGAAGTACTTTGTGTTGGTTGGATGAATCTGAGATTGTGTGATGCATATCGTATAATCATGCCCACTGATACTTGAGGTGACAATGGAGTATCTAGGTGACATTAGGGTTTTGGTTGATTTGTGTCTTATGGTGTTATTCTAGCATGAACTCTATGATGGATTGAGCGGAAAGAATAGCTTTATGTTATTTTACTATGAACTCTTGAATAGATAGAACAAAAAGGATAACTGTGAGGTGGTTTCGTACCCTACCATAATCTCTTCGTTTGTTCTCCGCTATTAGTTGCTTTGGAGTGACTCTTTGTTGCATGTTGAGGGATTGTTATATGATCTATCTATGTTATTATTGTTGAGAGAACTTGCACTAGTGAAAGTATGAACCCTATGCCTTGTTTCCTATCATTGCAATACCGTTTACGCTCACTTTTATCATTAGTTACCTTGCTGTTTTTATATTTTCAGATTACAAAAACCTATATCTACCATCCATATTGCACTTGTATCACCATCTCTTCCCCGAACTAGTGCACCTATACAATTTACCATTGTATTGGGTGTGTTGGGGACACAAGAGACTCTTTGTTATTTGGTTGCAGGGTTGTTTGAGAGAGACCATCTTCATCCTACGCCTCCCACAGATTGATAAACCTTAGGTCATCCACTTGAGGGAAATTTGCTATTGTCCTACAAACCTGTGCACTTGCAGGCTCAACAACATCTACAAGAAGAAGGTTGTGTAGTAGACATCATATACATGATCATGCCTAGATATTCTCATAATTATGCGCTTTTCTATCAATTGCTCGACAGTAATTTGTTCACCCACCGTAGAATTTTCTATCTTGAGAGAAGCCACTAGTGAAACCTATGGCCCCGGGGTCTATTTTCCATCATATTAATCTCCCATCAAATAGCTATTTCTGTCGCCGTTTATTTTGCAATCTTTATTTTTCAATCTATACAACAAAAATACCAAAAATATTTATATTATTATCTCTATCAGATCTCACTTTTGCAAGTGGCCGTGAAGGGACTGACAACCCCTTTATCGCGTTGGTTGCAAGGTTCTTGATTGTTTGCGCAGGTACTAGGGATTTGCGTGTAGTCTCCTATTGGATTGATACCTTGGTTCTCAAAAACTGAGGGAAATACTTATGCTACTTTGCTGCATCATCCTTTCCTCTTCAAGGGAAAACCAACGCATGCTCAAGAGGTAGCAGTGCTTCAATAAAGAGGCTTTTAGAGCATCTACAACTGAGCGTCCCAAATCCGCCTCAAACGCTCGGGAGAGCTGCCCGGTCACTGATCGATCATGAAAATTTGATGTAGACGGGCGCCTCAAATGGGCCTCAAACGCCTAGGTTGACTGGAACCTCTCATATCCAACCCAAATATGGGGCAGTGTAGTGGATCTCGGTCCTTGCCGACAGGGAGGTCTCCTGCTCCATTTTTAGGTGTTTTCTTGTGTTCATTTAGGGTTTGTGTTCTGCCCAGGAAGACGAGACGACGACGGGGGCTTTCTGAACATGGACTAAGTTTCTCCCCGCCTAGCCGCCATTTTGATGGTGCGTCTAGTGCCATCAGAGGGCGTGTGGAGATGTGTTTCCGATGGATATCACGGGATTCAGTCGGTGTTTTTCTTCGGTGGATCCACTTGGATCAAGTCTTCATCCGTCTTTGTTCATGTTCCTACAGATCATATCCTTCCGATCTTCGCTTCTCCTCATCAGCAGTGGTTGTTGTTCTGGTGCGCTGGTCCTATTGGGCCTTAACACGACGACGACTTCCCGACTATCTACTACAACAAGGTTTGCCTGGCTCCGGTGTGGGAGGGCTATGACGGCGTCGCATCTTCGGCTCGTTTCAGTGCTTGTACTCATCGATAGGTGGTCTACGGACCTGAATGTAATTTTTACTTCTAGTGTTCTTTGTACTACCTTGATAGTTGATGAATAGATCAAAAAAATTCTCGCAAAAAATAGTTGGGGATATCAGGAAGAAATCAGCACATCAAGGCCTCAAGATCAAGATCTAGTTTCTTTTCGCTACCGCTAGGAGTTAACGTGCCAGGACGACCCGCTGCCATACCCCTCACCGCCCACACGACCAAGGAACCCATCCATTGCCGTCATCACAAGCGGACAGCCCACCTGTCGGGTTGCCGCCCCGACATCCCTGATTGAACATTGCGCCACTAGAAGAACGACTGCCACCGCCCCGTCATATATGGTCGGCGCCTCCAGCCACGAGCAACTACAACCTCATTGGTCACAGTCTCCTTCGGTATCCTATGGATGTGTTTGATAGGCTGCACATACCTCAGCCAGGCCTGCGCTAGAAGAAAATAGCCCATTTTGTTACCCGCATTCACTGTTGGGTATGCATAGCACGAAGATTAAAGCACCACTAGACCTGCATCCAGAGGAACGCTCAAATCGGCCGTTCTTGTGGAGCCAGACCCGCGCGGTGCAACCCTAGGCATGTGGGCGTGGGCGGTTGCATGCGTGGGTGCGGTCCCCGCCTAGGCACGTGGATGTGTTGTTTCCAGACGCGTCGTCATAAATTACCCTCACCACTCTTTCCCCTCTTCCCCACTCACACCGGCGGCGGCGACGGTGGCAACCACCTGAGCTCTAGTGCGAATAGATCCAAGACGGCAGCGGCAACCACCGGAGTGCACGGCCATGGCGGTAAGACATCGTCCTCTCTATACATCCACTGCTTTTGACTCGGGCTAGATTAGATTAGAGCACGCGATCGAAGAGTTATGGAGGGGATTGAACACATCGGGGGTGGAGGATTGCCATCAATTGATTCTTCATCGACGGCTACTAGGGTTCATAGGTTATTTTTTTATTACGTCGGGGGTGGGAATTGGGGCACAAACTTTCTTGTCTAGC
>NC_041381.1:335730555-335752211 GCF_002162155.2 Triticum dicoccoides | reverse complement strand
GGGGGGGGGAGGGGTAGCCATCTTCTTTTCTTCCTCACCGTCTTCGTCCTCATCGTCTTCATGAAGAACGATGGGTCTTGCACGATCGCCTGTCGCCGGCGCCCTGGCCACCATCTGCACCTCGTCCTTGTCAGCCTCCGGCGGCCCGAACGTGCTACTCCAGTACACCATGGCACGCTGGTCTTGAGGCGTCTTGTACTGACTATACTTGGCCCATCTTGCCCGCTATCCAGGGTCACTGGAGTCTTCCTCATTCATGGCCCAACGCGGGATGTCCACTGACATCGCGCCCTTGGCTGGGTCCAGAATCAGTGTCTTCAGCTCGTGCAGTGTAGCCTTCTTCACAGCATCGGCCTCCTTGTGCATGTCATCGATGTTGCTGAAGTTCGAGCACACTTCTATGGTGTGCTCGAACTTTTTGCGGTCACTAAGCGAGCACCCAAGGAAGAAGGCCCTCCATTCAATGCCCCAGGGGAAAGGGTTGGGGTTGGGGTTGGAGTTGGAGTTGGAGTTCATGGCGAGGGGGAGGTGGTGAAACAGAGAGGTGGAAGAGGAGAGGTGGTGAAACAGAGGGGGTTTGAGTGCGGTGTTGGGTTAGTGGGGTGGTTTAATATAGGAGCGTTAGGCCGATATGAATGAATGCTGACCATTGAACTGCGTGTTATTCATAATGCAGATGGGCAAGGGCAAGGAGGTGGTGCCACCATTGGAGAAGGGCAAGGAGGTTGTGCCTCAATTGGTCGAATTGCCAGTACAGGATCACCCAAAGCCCCAAGCGGAGGAACTATGGCAACTATCATCAGGAGTCAGGACCAAACCACTTCTACAAGGTTATCCTTGCTCCAAAGCTAGAGTCTGCCATTGCCTTTGGACTTCATGAAGTACTTCCCCGCTATCCATACAGAGTTCAAGCTCAAGACGAACACCGGCTGCGCATGGAGGGTGACGGTGAGGGTGATCAACGGCAGGGTCGGGCCACCTTCGCCGCCGTTCACCAGATCATCGGGTATAACGTTCAAGCTGCTGACCCCCGACACCATGAAGGTGATCGTCTTCAACAATGAGGGCATGGAGGTGGTCACCAAGTGCAAGGAGCATGGCAACGCCTTCGCCGCGACCGCCCGAGCTCCTGTTGTCCGTTCCTTGTTGGCTTTTGCTTTAAGACTTGAGTTTCATTTAAAACTTACGGTACTATGTTGATTTAAAACTTGTGATGTGTGGTAAAGACTTGTGTTTGTGCCTAAGATTATTCTATTGCTACTAGTTCAGTTGTTAGTAGTTCATGTGTGACATTGGTAACCTCACCACATCGAGGAGGAGGTTACCTCGCAACTGTCGTGGATGTAACCAAACAATCGGACTTGTGTTTCTCCTCAAACAAGTCTGCAACCAAACAACAGGGCTTTCGTTTTAGCACATGCAGCCTAGAGGGGGTGCATGCAACCAATCAACATGCAGATGTTGGTTTTTCGGCATGCATATGCTCAGCCGGGCTCAATTGAGACAAGTGTGTAAAGTGACAAAAAATGATACAGGTAACCAAACACGGCCTGCGTGTTGGCAGCCACCGCCATCACGTCTCGAATCTCTCAAACCCCTCATGCCCGCAAAGAGAAGAGAAAACTGCCACCACGAGCCTGCTGCCGCCAGCCGTGTGGGCTTGTCGACGGCAGCAGGAAGGAATGAGGGAGGAGGAAGCGGGAGAAGAGTTAGCTGGGGTCGCCGCGGCCGCGTCGCACCGTCGCCCAAGGAGGTGACGCGAGGCCCGAGAGCGTTTTGCTCGACTCACACTTAGATAACCGACTCGAGTGTTGGATCAAAGATGGAGCTAAAAGTTGGCAAACTGCAGGAGTCAAGCAGTACCATACTTAATAAAACAGCCTAATGCCCGGAGAGTATGCCTCCATTTTGTCGTTTTCGTTTGGTCTGGCTCCAGCCGGGACCTACATACTGATGTACAGTATCAGTCCATAATAATTTTACTTAAAAGGAAAAACTGTAGCTCTTAAAAGAAACCTAAAGTCTAAAAAGTGGCCGGCCACTAACTGACCGAAGCGGGCGGCCGGCCCGTGGCCGTTCGATCGCGCGAGCGATCGCTCCCAGATCCGCCAGGTGCCACCTGGTCTGGATTGGTCGCGCACCGCGGTCGTGGGCGGTTTTGTCCGCATCCGGACGTGGGAGGCCCACCTGTAAGTGGTAGAGGAGAGAGTAGTGGGGGTCGTGGGCGGCGGTTTTCGAAATCTGCGCCTGAAATCCCTCGCCGCAGCGTGCTCTCTCTCCCGTCCTTCCTTCATCGTCTTCCTCCTCGCCATCCTCTCCACCGAACGGGGCGTGGCGGGCGGAGTGCTCACATTTGACGGCGGCTTGCGGGTGGTTCTCCTCGCCAGGGAATCGCTGGTGCTCCTCGCCGCCGGAGGTATGCTCTCCCTCCACTTCTACGTGCTTCTCCTCCCTTTCTCTATCTCGCGGGGCGTGGATGGTGCCGAAATGCGAGGGGAATGCTCTCTAGGGTTCGGGAACGGCGCGAACTACCCCCGCTTATCTTCGATTTTGGTCACGTTGAGTTCCGTTCTCCCATCTCGCAGCACGCGCCCAACGGTGGTCGGGATATATAAGGTGGCCTGAAATCCCTCGCCACAGCGTGTTCTCTCCCCATTCCGTCTTCGTCTTCCTCCTCGCCATCCTCTCCACCGAACGGGGCGTCGCGGCGGAGTGCTTAGGTTGGCGACGGCTTGCGGGTGGTTCTCCTCGCGGGGGAATCGTTGGAGGCGTAGTTCACGGCACGGGGGTGGCTGGATAGGGTCAACGTGTAGTCCCCGTTTGCACGATTTTAGGGCGATTTGGCTGTTTACTTCATGTTCCGTTCAATTTTTGCAGAGATTTGAGATCTGTTCATGATTCTTAGTTATTCTGTAAGTTGTATTAGATGTGCGCAATGTTGTGTGCAATGCATTGGCTGATTTCGTAGTTGGTGTTCAGAGATTTAAGTGGTTAGTTGCACAAAATTCTCCTCAGTTGGCTACGTCCATATAGTACTTGGCTGTCCATATGCTCTGTAGTTGCAGCAGTTGTTTTGGTCAGTTGGCTCACTGTTTTTGTGTGCAATGCATTGGCTGATTTCGTAGTTGGTGTTCAGAGATTTAAGTGGTTAGTTGCAAAAAATTCTCCTCAGTTGGTTGCGTCCATATAGTACTTGGCTGTCCATATGCTCTGCAGTTGCAGTAGTTGTTTTGGTCAGTTGGCTCACTGTTTTTGTACTAGGTGGTTGTCTATACTGTGTTCAGTTGCACAAGTTGCCTGCTCGGTTGGCTGCATCACTTTTACTAAGTTGGCTATTCATATGTTATACACTTGTGCCAGTTGCTCTACTTAGTTGGTTTTACTTAGTTGCATATGTTATACACTTTTACTAGTTGGCTATTCCCCCCTCTGCTGTGTGCAACTAGGGACTCTTGTTTGTACAATTTTAGCACCAATGCTTGCCAATTTTCCAATATAATCTACCCAATCCACCAGCGTTGTGGTGGCTGTGGTGGTTTATGTGTTATTCTCCTGCTTTGTGCAACTAGGACCCCTTGATTTGTGCAAATTAGTACCAATGCTTGCCAATTTTCCATTTTAATTTTTCTCAATGTGCAAGTCTTTTGTTGTGGATGTGGTTGTTTTCATGTGTCTCCCTTCATGTTCAACTAGGGACGCTTTTTCCAGAATAAGTTATCTCACTGAGCTTGTTGCCTTTACTTAACTTTTTTCTGTCTAGGTATTACTTGTCACAGTTGGCAAGTAATAATTAGGCAGAAAAAAGTTAGTTGGCTTATTTGATGTCCAGTTTGCACAAGGTTTACTGCCCAGTTGGCTGCATGATTGTAGTAGTTGGTTGTCCACATCTTCTAACTATGTTTTTTTGTTGTATTTCCTGCCGCAGGGCAAAAATGGTTATAATAGGAGGAGATGCGGGTGGCAATGAAGGAGATGTATTTTTATTCACTTTTTTTCTTTTGTTTTTGAGTTGTTTTTCAACTTATGCATGTATGCTAATGTCTTTTTTTCATGTTTTCTTTTGGTTGCTTAATCAGGGTTCTGGAAGTCAGCCTCTTCGACGGAACTCGAAGCGTCCCGCTAATCGCCAGCCACGACCTGCGCAGCGTGTTGAGCAGGGAGAGGATGTTGAGGTAAGTGGCATGTTGATGACACAAGTCCATTTTTTTGGTTTTGTTTGGGTCATATAACATTTTTTTATTTTTTCCCATGCTCATGTTTTTTTCTTAGGATGCTGATCAGTTCCGTGTTGTAAAGCGGACTAGACGTGCAGCACTTGGCAAGGGAGCTGAGTCATCTTCTAGGGTAAGTAAAATCTCAAATATAAGTGTTTTTTCTCGCCTTTTTTAGATAGTGATGAAATTATGCAGCAGTTCGGAACACTATTTTTTGTTTTTAGTCTGTCAATAACAACCTTTTGTAGTTGACATCTCTAGTCATTTTGATTTAAATACAGTTGACATTAGTTGGCATTAGTTGGCATCTTGTAGTTCACTAGTTGGCATCTTTTCATAGTTGACATCAGTGGTCATTTTTGTGTGCAGGCAGCAGTTGCTGGAGAAGCTGTCGCATCTTCCACAGCAGATGCTGAGGTATGTGGGTTTTTTGTGTGTTTTTATGAGCTATTTGAATAGTTCTTTGCAAACCTTTTTTTTAGTTACTGTTTTTCTTGTGTTGCAATATCATTTCTTATTGTTGCACATACACTAGAACTTTTTGTAGCTGCCAGGTCTCGTTCTTTTTTTATTTACTGTTTTATTGTTGCACATTCAGTTGCACAATGGCAGTCTTTGCAGTTGTCCTCATGAGCTTTATTAGTTGCACAAATACATCATATTAGTTGGCATGATCCATTTTATGAATATATAGCTCATTCTAATACTGATCCAAATGATGATTGCTAGTTTTTTTTCATTCTTGTTTTTTCTCTTGTGTTTAATGTTTGTGTAATGCTTTCATTTTCTAATCAACAGGGCAACGGTGAAGGAGTTGAGGTGTCTCCAGGGGAAGATGTGGAGCGACCATCACAAGCAGGCAGGATAAGGGCATCACCAGCGCGCTTTGCAAATTTCAACGCCTCTCTAACTCCACTACAGAAATCAGAGCTAGTTTCGAGGTCGGTCGGGGGGCTATTGAACTTATCAGACACACTTCCAGCAGACCTCACTAAGTTCCTGGTGCAGTCCTACCAGCCACAGACCTCTGAAATGGTTTTCCCAGGAAGGGGAAGGATCCGTGTCGATGCTGACAGTGTTCAGAGGGTATTTGATCTCCCAAACAAGGGTCCAAAAGTCAGATATTTAGTTGACAAGGATGCCACTAGGAGATTCAGACAGGCTTTTAACATAACTGGAAATTCTCATCCCCAGATCACTACATGGCTCAAGATGATTGAGCATATGGCTGGAAGAACGGATGACACATTTTTTATGGCCTGGCTTGCGGTTGCCTTCAGTACTTTTCTAGCACCAACCATGGCCTTGAAGCTCAGCCCAAAGTGTTATAGACTTGTGCTAGATCATCAAATGCTAAAGAATACAAACATCTGCCTCTTTGTAGCAGAACACATTAACGAAGCTTTCCGGAACATGAACCAGGAGAAGCAAACTGTTTGCTGCTGCTTGTATCACTTGATGGTTAGTGAAAACGACCACTTTTTTCCATCTGTTCCTGTTCTTTCTGTGCAGTTATAGTTTGCTGAAATTCTCATAACAATAACTGAACTTGGCTTTTTCTTTTGTTTGGGTCTGGTGCAGATACTATACCTTGATGCGCTCGTACATGACATCCCAGTAAGCAACTGCGCGATACGATCGAATGCATGGGATAGTACTCTAATTGCCAAGGTGATCAAGAAGGATACTATCTCTCCTGGTGTGTTCGGCAAATTACAAGTGAGTTCTTTTTTATTTTTTTCCAACAGTGTCTTCCTTCTATGTTCTTTTGATGTCTGGTCACTCTTTTTGGAAATTGCACAGAAAACTGTCATCAGTTGGCACAACAATGCATGTAGTTGCACAGATTATAGCTTTAAGTTTGGCAATCTGCACACATGTTCATTTTAAATTGGCACACCATCTTTTTTAAGTTGCACAGTTTTACTAATCTTGTTGCACAGATGTGTTGCATCAGTTGGTAGGAACTTTTTTTTAGGTGCCATGTGTGTTGCACAGTTTTTGTGTCTTTGTTCAGTTGCATATATGTATAGTTGAATTTGTCTACCCCAGTATCTTGTTGTAGTTGCACAGGTTGTAATGTGTGGTTTCATTCAACACACAAATCTATTTTGATAACCTTGTTATTTTCTGTTTCTCTTTTTTTTTACATCAGCTTAAAGAGGAGTATAGAGGCACGGAGCAGACACCACTGTTTGGTGGAATTTTGCAAGCTGAAGCATTTGTGGCATCCAAGTTACCAATAACATACAATCCGCAGGTTAGTGTTTTGCATACATAAACTTGTATCACTTACCAATATTTTTTCTATTGGCTGGGATGTATGTTCAGTTGGACATGTATAACTTTTGTAGTTGCGAAAATTTAGAATTTAGTTGGATGTGATGTATGTTCAGTTGCACATATAAGCTTTTGTAGTTGCACATGTTCTTTTGGATAGTCAAAGTGTTCATTTACAACCATTGTCATCAACTTTTGGCAGAAATGCATGGTTTTTACTTTGTGCCACAGTGCATGTGTAGTTGGCTAGAATCATGTTTTTAGTTGGCCAGAAAGTGTGTATTAGTCGTTTTTGCTTATCACATCATGGTCAGTTACAGACATTTTTACTTTTTATTATTTTTTCTAACTGAATCAGTACTGAATCTTTTTTGTGTTGATACAGATCGACCTTTTTCTGTGCAGTTTCCTTGTTGTATGCTGGGTTGCTGCTGATCCATATCATGAGGAAGCTCATTGAGATCTGGAGGCAACTCATTGAGATCAAGCATTTTTTCCCTTGTTTTTGGATGCTGCCACACACTCCCTGCACATATAAAAAAAGAAGAAATTGATGTCATCAGTTGGTAACCACAGAAAAACTGTGTTTCAAAACAACCTAAAAGCAACATGACCATAGCATCTTTTATTATAACAGTTATGAATTTTTTTGTTTGCACAGAGTTGTTATGTTAGTTGCACAGTTTGCAGTAAATAACTGGCAAGAGCATGACTTCTTTTTGCTACAGAGTTTTTCTTACCTTTTCCCTTTTTGTTTTGTTGCAATGATCTGTAGGTTTCCTTTTCGCAAGGAGCTCTTTTTCAGATTTTTCTGCACATAATTGGATGCTACATTTGAGAAGGAAAATCCAGGTGAAAGAAGAAATAAGAAAGAAGAATTGGAGGACAGATTATAGTTATATGTTTTTCATCGCCGTTTATGTTTCTAGATCTGGTATATTTGAACATATTAATATGGTTTGCAATAGGTGTGGGACCAGAATATATGCGTGGGACAAGATTTGTGTGTGAATATGTTAATATGGTTTGTGGCTTCATTAGCCATGGACAAAAGTTCCTATGTTTTTCCTGTTGCACTACAGATTTCTGGTTTTCGCTAGAATAGACGTCTCAATTTCCAGGATTTCCACTTGGCCAGCATACATATTCAGTTGGACATTCAATGCTTTTAGTTGGCTAGAATAGATGTCTCAGCTGGCCAGGTTGCATTTTTTCAGTTTTGTGGCCAACATGCATGTTCAATTGGACAGTTAATGCATTCAGTTGGCTCGAATAGATGTCTTAGTTGCCTAGAATAGATGTCTTAGTTGGTCATCAGTTTTTGGCCAACATGCATGTTTAGTTGGCCAGAAAACATGTTTTTTATTTTCACATATACTACATTTTTTTCAAAGTGTTCACTCAGAAACATGTATTGCCAGATATATGTTTAGTTGGCAGGATACATGTTTAGTTGGCCAGGATACATGTTCAGTTGGCTGGGATGCATGTTTAGTTGCACATTTATGAATTTTTCGTTGCACATGTTCAACAAAGCATTGGGCAGTCAATTTTTTGTTCATTTTGCAAATAATAACTAGAAGTTGGCTTTAATCATGTTTTAATTGGCCAGATAACTCGTTTTTAGTTGGCTTGTTTTAACACATCCAGGTGGTAGTTTTTGGCATGTTTAACACATCCAGCATGTTTAACATCTGGTGTGATGTGCCAGATTCACCTTTTTTTTGAAGCAGATTCTCCATGAATCCATGGAGAAGGGGGAAGTGAAGAGGTGCAGAGAGGGGCTTACCTGCTCGATCTTACTGCCTGGTATGGCTCTGACCACCCTGCCCTTTAGATCTTGAAGCAGCTCCTTCTACTTTGGGGCTCCCATGGCGGCTGTGTAGGAGGAGGAAGAAGGGCTGGGGGCGATTGCGTTTGGATTTGTTTCTGGCGTGCAGAAGAAGAAGAAGGCAGCGTCGGTGGGGCTGAGGCGTGGGGGCGAGCGATGGCGTGGATTCTGCAACCTGGGCAGATCCTCCTTCTTTCGTGAGGAAGAAGAAGATAGCCAGGGCGCAGTTTGGCGAGGAGGGTGCACGTGATCCCGCGGGGCATGGTTTGGCGAGGAGGGTGCACGTGATCCCGCGGCCAGCTGGTGGGCGGGGCAGTTGCCTTTTTCGCTCCGACGGGCAGGGACTACGTGGGCGAGTGGGCGAGTGGGGGACTGTTTCCTCTTTTCGCTCGAGGGGGGACCAGGTGGTTTTCTTTTTCGGGTGGCCGCTGGCTAGCGATCCCAGGGCGACCGGCCGCCCACTAGACGCGTCCTAAAAGAAAAGGCAAAACGCAGGGTTGACGACAACGGCGGATCACCTAGAAAGAAGATGGAATTACGAGTAGATGTCATGGGTAATGGGTCTAAGTTTAACTAAAACACGATGTCGTGTATAAACTGTGTCGTAATCACGTATACACCGTCACCCGAGCGAAGTATTATAAAACTCTGCTGTAAGCCCCGTCACTTGAACGGGATGCTCTGTGTGATGGTAGACGCTGACGGCCAGCGACAAACGATCGCGCGTGTTCGGGCTGAACTCTGAAACCTAGGATTCATTGGGCGGTACAGCCCGCTGTTTAACGATCTAGCTCACCGCTCCACTGCATTTTCCATGGAGGAGAGCTGATAGCAACTGGGCGGGGCGGCTAGCCCTGGGCGGGGCGGCTAGCCCTGGCCGTGGAGAAGAAAGGATACGTAAGTGGCACGGTGGCCGAAAGACGGAGGGCGGCCGCAAGAAGCGCGCGGTAGCTGCGTTTGGCCACCGTCCGCCAGCACCCGGCCGAGAGGTGGAGAGACTCACCCACCGGCTACATATCCTGCAGTATAGTCCCCATCGACTCGTCCGCTCGCTTTCCAACTCCAATCTATCGCACAAAAACGATAGAAAGAAACTGTGCGCTTTACTATAAGTCTCTCATTTTCAGGGTCCTCTTTTCCAAAAAAAATCATATCTATCTATTGTGTATAAAAGTTCAGACGACTACCGCCATCAAAACAAAAATGATACACGTACGTACTGTTACGTACCAGACTTACGTAAATCAACTTTCTTTCCCTAATCCCCACAAATCCCCCCCTCCCCCTATTTTCAAGGCGGGGCCCTGTGCCATCGAATCAAATGAGGCCACTTCATCTAGGTACCCTTTCGTAGGTGTAGCAAAGCTCCCATCAAAACGAGTTGCCGACGCATCGCTATTGCCGGTCCGCTACCAAACTGGGTCTGGCCTTGCCGATGACAGTTGAGAAGTCTTTGTGCATGTGTCCTTAAGCAGTAGCGGCGGCAGGATCATGCCATGGCTCAGGCAACTTTCCTGCAATATAGCACTGTAGCTACAGTGCATGCTGCAGTCAAGTCAACGAAGCACACGAGGCTCACGGCCTAGTCCAGCATATGGGTTGCTTGAAGCCTGATGCGGCCACTGCCCTTAAGGATTAGTGCCCTGAAGTTGCAGGTGTCGTCGTTGAACCCTTAAATCAATCTGAAGTGGCTGACATCGTATCTTTACCTATACCTCCTTGTAATTGGATTAATCTGCTCAATAGACCCAAACACCCACTTCAGACAGCCAACTAAGACATCAACAATGATATTGTCTTAATAATGTTGCATAGGATGGGTACTGAGTTGGAAGAGAGAGGTTTTTATTCGATGTAAAGGATGATCTCTTGGTTAAGAAGGTACATAATTTTTTTCTCCATTTTATGGATATCCTCTTGTAGTAACATGTTTTTCAGTTTCATTTTAACAACTCCATAATTTTACGAGTACACAACCACTAATTGCTAGAGTTAACACCAAGGTATAACTAATCGTATAATGTGGTAGGTGAAGGGTTGCCTTATCAACAACTATACATACTTCATAGACCATTGAAAGCAGCTTCCAATTTCTTGTACAGACTTTCAAGATGAATCTTGTGAACTTCCGACCTCAATAAGAGCTTGAAGATAACTTCCAGAACATTAAACATCTACCTTTAGAAAATGAGGTTTTTTAACATGCTCCCTCTTACCTCCCATTTTCACATGAGAAGTAAGAGTATAAAATAGATCTGAGTCGTTGATTGCATTAAGTAGTGGGTTTGATTAACTCTTACCTTCTAACCTCTCATATGTAAAGAGAGGGTAAGAGGGAGCATGTTAAAATTGCTCTTAGAAAATTGTGTGTACTTCCATCCAAGTTCACATTTCAAAAACTAGGCATGGGTTTTCTACTTTGTTGGCAGGAGAGGTCATGTGTCTCAGAGATGAGAGTTGTAAAAAGTTACAATAAGAGAGCCTCCAAATTTTGGCATGAGCTTTCACAAATTTGGAATGATCCTTTCATCTAGATTTCACCCAACTTTCAGACTGCTAAGTCACAAATTTCAACTAATACCTGCCCTCAAACATCCAAAAGTGCAGTCAGTTGTGATCTGGAGTTTTAAATCTATTTGTTGTCCATAGCTGGATTTGGTCCTTAGACTTAGAAATGACATTCTATCATGCACATCATACCGTACATGTATCCACCGTTCATAGTTACTTTCAGATCCATGCCATGTTTTTTGTTTTTTGACAAAGCTTTTCTTGTTTTAGAGTTGCATAAAGTTTAAATGTTTTTCTTTTCTCTTATTGCGTACCGTGGCAAACGAGTGCACCTTATTTACTGGTACACGACGATGCATTGTGATACACTTTGAACAGGAAAACAAAAAAGCAAACAAAGCAATATGCACTGGAGAGCGGGGTTTGGGCACATGGGAGCGCGCGCTCCTAGTTTTTAAAATGTGTTTTAAATATATTTTGAAATGTCAAATAATTCCAAACAAAAACTTGACGCGTACATCTTGATATTGTACATGCTCACAAAGTCGTTTCGCAAAGAACCGACAAATTATGTGTCGCGTGTGAAAAAGATAAAATTCGATGTTAAAAAATGTTTTTCACAAGACATCCTTTTGTCTTTTTTACACAAAGCACAAAAAATTGTCGGTTTTCTCCGAAACTTGACGTGCACACATATAATATCAAGATGTATGCATTAATTTTTTGTTTAGAGTTTTTTCACGCTTTGAATTTTTTTTTTCCCCGTGTGCAGGCGCGCGCTCTCGGGAGCACCAACGGACTTTCGATATGCAATACTGTGATACAAGGCAAACTTTGCCAAAACCAGAAACCCTGGCACAAATCTCGAAGCAATCGAGAGAATCCATGTACGATATATCACGGGCATGGCAGAAAAATCACTCCTATTATAAGATTATGATAAGTGCTTGCAAGAGATAAAGTAGCCGAAACATGAACGCCAAATGGCAATGCAATTTGTAGCGCAAGAAGCAGATCAGTCTCCATGAAGCCACCTCGGGATTAAACCGTTGAGAGTCGCTCAAGGTTCCGGTCAAAAGAGTCGCTCAAGGAAGGCCACAAAAGTGTTGATTAGTTCGTTGTCGCAGGTCTTTTAGCTCACCAAATCAAACGGCCATACGTTGCCATCAAGCAACCACACCACACCACGAGGCCACCTATATCAACGCCTCAAGAACCCCTCCAAAATCACACATTCCTCGTTCCACAAGGCGCGCGCGCACACACACACACACTCGCACGCCAGGACACCACCACCGGCCACCACCTTTATCTGCATATCCAATCGTACGAACACCATGGGCGCCATGGACGCGCTCATTTCGAGCGGCGCGCACAACGCCACCACGGCCCCGTTCCTCGGCGCCGGCGGCCTTGCCAGCCTGCTCCCGCAGGTGCAGACGGTGGAGGTCCTCGTGGCAGTTTTCATCTTCGTCGCCATCCACTCGCTGCGGCAGCGGCGCTCGCTGGGCCTCCCGTCGTGGCCGGTGGTCGGCATGCTCCCGTCCCTCCTCCTCGGCGTCCGGGGCGACATGTACGAGTGGATCACCGGCGTCCTCAAGGCGCGCGGCGGCACGTTCACGTTCCGCGGGCCGTGGTTCACCAACCTGCACTGCGTCGTCACCGCCGACCCGCGGAACCTGGAGCACCTGCTCAAGACCAAGTTCGGCAACTTCCCCAAGGGCCCCTACTTCCGCGACACCGTGCGCGACCTCCTCGGCGACGGCATCTTCGGGGCCGACGACGAGGTGTGGCGGCAGCAGCGCAAGGCGGCCAGCCTCGAGTTCCACTCCGCCGAGTTCCGCGCGCTCACGGCCAGCTCGCTGGTGGAGCTCGTGCACCGGCGGCTGCTGCCCGTGCTGGCCGAGACCGAGGCGGCCGGCGCGGCCGTGGACCTGCAGGACGTGCTCCTCCGCCTCACCTTCGACAACGTGTGCATGATTGCCTTCGGCGCCGACCCCGGGTGCCTCCAGAAGGGCCTCCCGGAGATCCCGTTCGCCCGCGCGTTCGAGGACGCCACCGAGGCCACCATCGTGCGCTTCGTCACGCCCACCGCGGTGTGGCGCGGGATGCGCGCCCTGGGCGTGGGCCACGAGCGGGTGCTCCGGCGGTCGCTGGCCGGCGTCGACGAGTTCGCGTACGACGTGATCAGGAAGCGCAGGGAGGAGCTCGCCGCCGCCGCCGCGGCCGGCCGCGAGGAGGACGCCGCCGGCGGGCTCCGCAGGGCCGACCTGCTGACCATCTTCACCAAGATGCGCGGCGCCGACGGCGCCCCCGCCTACTCGGACAAGTTCCTCCGCGACATCTGCGTCAACTTCATCCTGGCCGGGCGCGACACGTCGTCCGTGGCGCTGGCGTGGTTCTTCTGGCTGCTCAGCAAGAACCGCGGCGTGGAGGCCAAGATCCTGGCAGAGATCGAGGGCATCGTGGCGGCGCGGGCTCGCTGCGGGGAGGTGGAGGAGGAGCTGGTGTTCCAGCCGGAGGAGGTGAAGCGGATGGAGTACCTCCACGCCGCGCTCTCGGAGGCGCTCCGGCTCTACCCGTCCGTCCCCGTCGACCACAAGGAGGTACGCTACGTACTAGACGTATTTTGTTCATCGTATTATACGTACATGCATGCACACACACACACGGTGCTATACATGGCACGATTGTCTCATGTTGCGACCTTGCATTTGGCGTTGGTGTTTGGTGGAACTAACTTGACCTCATGACACCAAGTTCCCAAGTGTGTGAGCGCGCGGCTGGCCCTTCCCCATCATCTGCATGAGGAAATTAAAGCAACCCACTGTAGCTTCTCCTACTAGGAGTAGAAAACAACGATCTTTTACAATTTTGTGCGTACTTACTAACTAAATGGTGTACGATGCGTACAATTTTGTACCTCGAGTGAAATAGGAACGATGAAAGTCACTGGGTTATTCTGGATACTGCTTACCCAAGCTGATGGACGCATGCATGCGAATTCCTATTAACTCGTTGCACCTCACTAACTGGAGTTTTGAACTTGCATCGTCATGAAGCTAACGTGTAAAAAGAATTTACGCAATATTTATACTACTAGGTAGTAGAGTAGTAGGTTGTCAGTTGGCCGTCTACTGATGTTTCTGGGTATCTTTTGTTGTAAGGCTTCAAAAGGTTGACAGAGACACGTGTCTGACATATTCAGTTGCAGTTGCACCTGTGCTCAGGTTTACTATACTTAATTCTAGGTCTGCAAATTAAGTTGAATAGTTGATTGCCAACAACGGTACTCTTTACCTTGCTTGTAGAAAACCCAAGAGTAGACCACAGCATCTTTAGTGAGATCACCTAACCACATCTACCTGGACTGGAGTAGGTAAAAGCACATCATAACAAAATTGAAGTGGTGACAGCACATTAGTCAACAAGTTAGCATAGCATGTCACCTGAGACATCAATCAGTATGTTAAGCACTACTTGTACACAATTTTCTCATGATTCGTCCATCCATGATCAGGTTGTTGAGGACGAGGTGTTCCCCGACGGCACGGTGCTGAAGAAGGGCACCAAGGTGATCTATGCCATGTACTCCATGGGAAGGATGGAGAGCATCTGGGGGGAGGACTGCAGGGAGTACATGCCGGAGCGGTGGCTCAAGGACGGCCGCTTCATGGGCGAGTCCGCCTACAAGTTCACCGCCTTCAACGGCGGCCCGCGCCTCTGCCTCGGCAAGGACTTCGCCTACTACCAGATGAAGTTCGCCGCCGCCTCCATCCTCCGCCGCTACCGCGTCGACGTCGTCCAGGGACACCCGGTGGCGCCCAAGCTGGCGCTCACGCTCTTCATGAAGCACGGGCTCAAGGTGACGCTGGCCAAGAGGGACGACAAGGCCAAGCTCTGAACCACATCAGCCTCGTCTGATGGTGTGCTCTCCGGTGATACTTTGCAAGAGAAAAGCTGATGCTGTGTGAAAAAAAAATGCTTTCCTCTCTCTTCTTTCTTTTTTGGCTTTCTACTTATTACACTTTGATGATATTGTTACTATGTCCTTGATTTGTTTCGTTTCGCATTGTTAGCATCTATATAGTTTAGCCAACAAATGTAGAACCTCTGTATATGTGTACTTTGTAATGGTGAAGCACAGCATGACTATAGCTTCAGGTGTTGTTGTTACCGGCGAAAATATTTTGTGGTATATTATTTGAATATAAAACACCTGCAAGATATGATGAGATCTTTTTAAATAAATGTGCTCTTAATCATATAGAACTGCTTATATTACCAAGAGCAATCTTTCAGAGTTTTAATCAGAAAAAAATTCATACACAGCAACCAGGGACTCAACAGAATATCTGGTAAAGAGTCTTGTCATTTATTCATTATTCAGAGCTCTAGCGTTTTGAGGAAAGTTTCATGGGAACCTGAACAGTGATGTAAAACCAGATGGTAATCCATGGCTTTTTATCGACGTGAGTTGGTGAAAGTTGGTTGGCCAACTTCAAGCCTTGCCCTCCCAGCCCACGGTCTGGTTGGTCAACTTCAAGCCCTGCCACTCCACTCTTCGTAGAATTCAGCCACAAAATTCTCCATGAACTTGTGCCTTTTCTCAGCTCTCTTTTTCCCAGCCTGTGTGCAGAGTGAACTATGTGTCATGTGTGAATATATAATGGAAGGCTACAGCATATGCGTTGTGTTTATATTGAGAACCATACAAGGTACTTATAACAAGTGATTATACTTAGCACTACCTGCATGTCAAAATATATGTTGATTACAACATCGAAAGTTCGAAACGATACCCGCCATGACATTATGACCATCAACTTCTTTGAAAATAAATTGTTGTAAATTAAAAAATATATGCAAGTAATTTCATGATGAATCAGGCAGTATCAGTTGATGTTGTCAATGTTAGTTATTAGTTGTACATTAAATGACTGACCTTGGTTATTCGTTGTGCATTAAAAATATATTTAACTGACACAGATTATAAACGAAATGTATTTTTACATAGACAACATTAATGTATATAATGGGATTATTAGTAAGCTGGACCTCACCTGCAGGCTATGTGTAACTGAAGCCAATTAGACCTTAACATAACTCTACTACTCTTACTAGGCTCAATACGTCTAAAGCGACAATGATTTCTTTCTGGGTTTAGACAAGACAAGCGTACAGCACAAAAGAAAGGACTATTATTTCATAGCTCAGCCCTGACCTCTGTTTTCATCATGTCCTTCAACTTAAAAAGCTTCTCATGGAAATGATTTATTGATGTTTGTTTCTCCTCCTTGGACATGTACTTCTCCTTTGACAAATTATCCCGCGGAAGTACATTAGGATCATGCAATGCACTGTTCTTGCTCCCTCCATATGTAAAACATCTTGCAACACCTACAATGTTAATTGGGAAGATTAGGGGACACACCACATATTCAGATAAAATATGACTATCCTTTTGGGGACAAATAATAAACAAAATATGACCAGATGTGTAGCAAAAAAAGCAAAGTGCATTCTCGATTTTCTTTGGCCAAACTTTATAGCTAAAAGCTGAGAATGTGTAAGCATTTCTCAGTTCTAGTGAACCCAGTAGGATCCAGAACATTTCTTGTAACATTGGTCAGATTAGGTACAACCATGGAAATAAATGACACAGGATGTGTCCTATTTTGATATTTCCATGTACTAGCTCATCTTGAGATTCTAGCGGCATACCACATTCACATGACTTACATCTGCATTCCATCAGTGATGCTTTTGTTTTATCAATGACGTGCCAGGGAGCTAGACAACTAGACATACTATTTGTGTGCATTGCTTGCAGATATACAAACAGTGGTATATTTTGTAATTAATTCTAGTCTATGTGCCAAAACCAAATGCTGAGACAATCATTAAATGAACTTAAAACAGCAGAGCCAAAATAAAGACAAACAGAAGACTGGACGTGCAAGAAAGAATGTTATAACCAGAGCTCCGCATAGTTGTATGATTTTGGAATTATTAAAGAAATTCCATTATGCAGAACGGATACATACATTTATGGTTGAGCAGTACTTACCAATTGCACCAATTGCATCCAGACGATCTGCATCTTGCACGATTGCAAACTCAAGAGTGGGCTCCGCATTAAGCTTCTTTGAAACCTCATTTTTGAATCCTGCAGTCAACATTGCGGATGTAACTCTGTAAGAATTAGGCATACATTGTGCAATGGTGTTACAAGAAATCTCAACACACTAAGCACTACTAATGGGTATTCAGTTCAAGTAACAGATAACAACAGTAATCTTTGAAATAGCACAATGAATTATTTTTATTGCGTAAAAATATGAGAACTGATGCATGAAGAGATAATCTGGAGTGCTAATAAATAACATCATATACAGAGAAAACATTAACATGCAGAATAAGCCGATGCAGCCGTTTAAATTTTTATTTGAACTACTCTAAAAAGAACTAAAGTTTGACCAAAGTGCTCCAAGTGAGCTATAACATCGACCGAAAAGAAAAAACATGGTCAATTACAGGAAGTTGCTTCTTTTTCAATTATAACATAACAATTCATCGAAAGATGCACAAAGACAGACAAACTCACCCATCCCTGTAATAATGGCCACTATTTCCTCCCTCTGTCCCTCCTCCAACCCCACCTCTTCAAGAAACCTTTTGACGATGCTCATATCCTCCACATTATCCCTATCCATTCATCCCATCAGATTCACTTACCAAGCATAGAACACTCCTCAACGACCGGACAAGACAGTACAACCGTCAAACAAAAAACAGTACAAGACTTCTATGAGATCACAGTTTAGCTAACTCTTAGCTCAACTTTGCTCTCACTCTTCAAGATCGAAAGTAGACATTTAGCAAAGCAACGTGAAGTTTTCTCACTTGGTGTACTTGTAATCACCTGAACGAACAGAGGTAGCAAGAAATGGGAGTTCCCCCATCAGTTTGTTGAAATCGAGAGCGAATCGGCTCGAGCAAATCCGTAGACACAATCAATAACGAAGCAGTGGGGCGATTGCGACTTACCGATGTCGTGCAGGAGAGCAGCCAGTTCCACCTGGAGCAATCACCCCCCGCGCATTTTAAACCAAAAATATCGATCAGCAAAATTTCGCACGTCGAGTGGAAGAACTGGCGAAGGACAGAGGAAGAGGTGAGGGGTTGTTACGATGAGGAGGCGGTCGGGGGAGGAGACGCCCTGCTCGGCGGCGAGGGAGAGCGCGAGGTCCCGGACGCGGAGCGCGTGCGCGGCGTCGTGGGAGGCGTCGCGTCCGCTCATCTCTCTCTCAACCAGCTCCTCAGCACATCGCACCGCCGCCGCCGCCATTTTCTGTGTGCGGTGTGCAGAGCAGGAGGCGGCTGAGAGTCCGTTGGGGTCGGGGGCTGCTACTGAGACACGGACAGAGGAAGGTGGGTCTTGCCGTCGGCGTACTGCCCCCTGACGTGGGGCCACTGACATGTGGGCCCGGGTCCACATGCCAGTGTGTCAACGGCACGTCAGGGGAGCCGCGTCGGGTCGTGCGAGTATTGAAGAAGTCTGCTATCCTCCGGTCAGTCTGATCACTCTGATAGTAAATTAGTAAGAGCATCTCCAACCGTTGGCCCTTCAGGACGCGCGCGAGGATCCTCTACCTTTCGGCAGCCTGCCGTTCTACCACTGACATGTGGGCCTGTGGGAAACATGGCCCACATGTCAGTGGCCCAACGTCACCTAGCGCACGGCAGAGGAGCCGTGTCCCCAGGACGCATAAAAATTGTCCCTTGAGGGTGAGCCGGCAATACATTCGGCGCTGGGGCGGTTTTGTGCCCAGTCGTCGTCCCCAACTCGTCCTCAGGTGTCGATGTTGGCCCATGTTTCAGCCCCATTTCGGCGAATAAAGCCCATATGAGAGAGAATAGGCTCATATTCGGCGTGGTTCGCCGTGGCTAGGCTGTTCAATTATCAACATAAATATATTTTTTATCATATATTTTATCACAGAAAAATCAAATACTTCAACAAAATAGTACAACAACAAATAGTTGAATACAAATTATATAGTTCAACAAATAAAAACTCATATTTCATCACACGTGTCGCCCGATGGGCGTGCACCCGCCGCTAAACTGCCCCTCCACGGCCGGAAACGCCCAACTGCTGTCGTAGGGCCTGCTGCGGCGAACCTCTGCTATTTTTTCGGCGGGGAATGGCTATCTAGCGGTGAAGGGCGGCGGGTGGCGCGGGATATAGCTAGTGGCCGCCGAGGACGCGGGGGGTGGGAGGCGAGTCGGGGGAAAAAATCTTGACTTTTCACCTGACTGCGTGGGCCAGCCGCGCTTTTCCCTTGCGCCGGAGCCCCCGACCGCCGCAGCGCGCCGGGTTCGGCCTGCGGCCGCCGGGCGGAAAAAAGGGCCGAACCGGCGCTTTTCGTCGTCCTAGGGGCGTGACTGGGGCATTTTTTGGCGCCGGCGCAAAAAAAGTCGCCTGGGGGGCCTGTTGGGGGCGCGGCTGGAGATGCTCTAAGACTGAATTTCACCTTGTGAATCGAAAAAAAAGCTCAGAGTATCTACAAACGAACTGCGCTAATTTGGCGATTCGAACGCTATCCGGTACGCTTGAACCTCTTTATATGTATACGTCCAGTATGATTACTGAAGATGAAGATAAAAATAAAAATAAATAAAACCTGATCCGGATGTGCTAAATTCAAAGTAACGGAATGCTCGGACACATTGATACGCCCTCATATCCTTCCTACATATGAGGGTTCACGGAAAATATGAATACATAAGGATAATTTTCTCTCGAAACATACTTGATACTTTTACACAGCTTTATAAATAAAGCAAACACATAGTCAATACAAACAAGTCCAAATGCAGCAAAGAAAATAGTAATATCTGGTGGAGCATCAGCACGAACACATCCAAAGAAAATAAAACAAAGAATAAAAAAGGCCACCAAATGGCTGGCATCTCAGGAACCCTGAGGCCAGGCAAGGCGCCGCACGGCCATAGTCATCGCCTTCGTCATGCTGCCAAAGCGGATCGTGACTCCTTTATTTGATAGTGGGTGCCAATGTTAAAAAAGACTAATAATTTAAACACTGAGTCACAGGCCCGTTGGAAAGAAAGACCTTAATAACCAACTTGTTATGTATTGTCCATATCCATGCCAACGCCACCAACACAAATCAGAAGAGGCGTCTTCTCCTTTCAGTTTGGTTGGCCCGGGTTTGGAGCAGCCGGAAAACAGGTTCGGACCTAGGCCCCAGAGCCTCATGGACATAGCACCACAGGAATTGTGTCGCTAGGCACGAGAAGATGTGGTGTCCCGTCTCTCGGACAACACAAAGGGGGTAACGACCATACCTAGCTCCATTTTGTTTTATCACCTCCGTCCTTGATGGGAGGCGATCCCATCGGATTCTCCGTGGAATCTCGCCAAATTTCAACGAGGGTGCACATGCATGGTCACGACTGTCCCCTAGGAGGTTGTATGCATTGCCGGAGAGGTAGATGGGCCACCGGGAGGTGTTGCGTGCTGCTGGGCGTCAGAGGAGGAGAGAGAAGGTTTAGAAAAAGTTGCATGGGCTGCTCAAATTTGAGAAAAAACGATTATTTTTAGGCTCAACTCCTAATGAAAATTAGAAGTTACTTATATGTTTGAGGGTTCGGTTAGTTGAGGTTTAACTCAAAAGGTTTGTTAGATATTTTTTTTAGAAAATGAGGATATACCCCCGGCTTCTGCATTTGGGCGATGCATGCAGTCATTTATTAAGTATTCACAAAGACCTTACAAAGTAATACATCAGTAAGTATGAAGCCACCATCTTAGCAACACCTGTTGCTACTCCTATCCCCTTGATGTAGGGATGCCGAATGTCCGAGACGAATACCAAACAGACATCGCACCAAAGCCTAACATCTAAAGCCGGATGCCCCAGCCAAGCCACAATGCCGAGACTGGGCCACACACCGGTCCGACGCACTCTTAGAGGCCGCTGCCACCGTCTTCCACCAATCCATCTCTAGAGCAGGTACTGACGCACGACCTTTGTACGGCCTGCTGTCGACACCACCATGGCGCCAGACAACACCACCATCCTGCACGTATCCATCCACACGCGCCCGTCACCGAAACACCACATCACCATGTCGTCGGTACCCACCATCGTCCTTGCGGTAGATGTAACACCGCTCCTCCTCTTGCCCCCTCTAGACAATACTTACTCCAAAATGATGCCCCTAGGAGGGAGAACGACACCGAAGGCGTCGTCATCGTCCGATCCGGTAGACCCAGATATAGGTTTTCCCCCGAAACATCCCGATCGAGTTGACGTGACCAGCAACAACGATGCCTCGAGAAGGGAACAATGTCAGAGACGTTGTCATCGTCCGCCAAGACCGCAGTCAGGTGGGCACTCACCGGAAGCCGTGTCGTCTCGATCTCGCGGTTGGCTGGAACCGCGCGGAGCTTCGCTATGAAGACGTATGCCGCCGACTCCTCACCAGAGCTCTCATCGCGCCGCCGACCATCCAAGTGAAGAATCGACGGATCTGGGTGGGATCCAGATTCGCGGCCGCCGCCATGCCCACCATCGCCAGCAGCCATGGAGTCATCGTTTGCCACCACATGGTCAGGGAGCCGCCATGGCCGCGGTGCGAAGCCCCCACCCCGAGGTGCCCCAGCCGCCTCGAGTGGTTGCCGCCTCCTCCTCCTGTCTCAGCGCCTTGGCACCGGGCGCCGCCGCTACCACGCCCAACGGCAGCGGTGGCAGGATCTTTCGCTTTGGGGTGGGGGGTTGGCGGCGCTA
>NC_041381.1:335725170-335730103 GCF_002162155.2 Triticum dicoccoides | reverse complement strand
GGGGTCGAGCTCAAAAAAGGTTTGTTAGATATGCCCTAAGAGTTAACTAAGGGGCTGTTTGGTTCCCAACCACAGTTTGCCAAGCCAAAATTTGGCAGCCACAGTTTAGTTGGCATGTGTTTGGTTTTTGCCACACTTTGGCTTGCCACACTTTATTGCCCCTATGGTCCATTTGTCATAGAGACAAATTTTTTGCCAACTTTTGTCAAAGTTTGACGTCCAATTTCTCAGCCACACTTGTGTGGCTTGCCATACTTGCGTGGCTAGCCACACTTTGGCTTGGCCACACTAGTCTCCAACCAAACAGACCCTAAAACATCACGTAAAAAAAACTAAAACATGGTCCATGGGATGGAAACGATGGATAGATGACAAAGCAAAGAACCCTCCCGATCTCGAAGGAAATACATGGAACCCTGATTCATCAACTGGGAACATGATACATAGAGTGAGTGATAACATGGTTCAGCTGAATACACCATCCATTTGGCGAGACAAGCTGACTAACATTGTTGCATCATCCATATACCTAGTCACCTAGAAATATATGCGTGAATCATCTCACTTCTCAAATCCGGCTCATTACTACTAATCATCCCACAAGTTTTTAGTAGTGCTACCACATCATTATCTCACATATAAGTTTACTTAGTAGGATGAAAGGGCGTTATCTCTCCATCAGGCCATGAGGTAAAGATCTAGCCATCATTGGATGAACCAACGATAGTGAGATCTGCCTTCACAACGCAGCTCGATCCTACAACATAGCCTCCCGACGGATCCTTGAGTTTCTTGAGTCCAAGGAAGTTAGGCCATCCCCATCCTTGTCCACATACCCAGAGACCTGAGATCACCACAAAAGTAAGATCAACTGCAGTCATCATCAGGTTACAGACACTAGCTGCTTGATTCACACATATCAGTAGCACTGATACTTGCTAAGGAAAGTTGAACCTGAAGTTCCAGTGAAGTGTTTCCCATTCTTTTGGTCCAGGATGGACAGAGTCATTACAGCCACCTTCTTGGACTCGAGTTGGAGCTCATCCGAGGCATCCGGGTATAAGTACAAGCTGAGGCAATCGGTGCTGTACTTGTCACCACGCGGATACATGCCGATGTACCTGTTGACAAAAATGAGAAGTGACACTTCAAATATAATTGGGTACCCTGGAAAATGTATTTCAAGAATGTGGTTAATATTGAAATCGAAAGTTGTAGCTGAGCTTGGGTCTGGCCAGCCATTAACTTTGGACACAACTTTGTGGCCTTACAATTATCTAAGAAAACCATGACTACAATACAAGATACAACAATGTTACCCAAAAGAATTTGAGAAAATAATTGCTGGTATGTGACATATGCAAGAACCAGTGGTACCAAATATATACATGACGATAAAATTTCTGGAAAAAAACAATCCTAAACAGCATAACGTATGACATGAAATTTTATAGGCTAACACAGATTTTAGTACTATAATGTTTCAAATTTGTTCCTAAATTTTCGGTACACCATTATTACAAAACCACTTTTCTATTGAAATTGGAATGTGCTACCGCATATCTGTAAATATACTAGAAGTACAGTCCTTTGGTTGCATGCTTAGAGAACCTGGAATATCTGTAGGACCTTGCCTTGCACAAAAATCTGGCCATCACTAATGTCCGTTGGCATAAAACATTCAACAAGAAGTTTCTGTCCACTATTAAGTTAGTAAGCTGACTAGGTATGGTAAGTTAAAGGATACATATAAGCTAAATGTTGGATAACACATGCAAACTATTTGTATAAATCATTTGTGATGTAACCGTTCAACTGTAACAGATGTATACCATTTTTGTCCGCCAACTTCAAATGTAGGAGAACGGACGAAGTGCTTCAAATCCAATTCAAGGAAATTGTTCATGGTCCAAGTGTATGTTCCTTTGACGAATCCCTTATTCTGGACAAAGAGGTTCTGAACTATGGTAGCCTTCTTCTGAACCACAACAGCCTTCTTTTCAGGAGAAGAGACATCAATCTTCAATATCTCCACAGCAAAGACACAGCTATCATCCACTAGAAAAGCAGATGATTTCTGTAGCTCCTGAAGAGGAATCAAGCAATGCTCCTTCGAGTAGGTATTCTTGAAATCAAAGTTGTAGGTAGCTGCTTTTAGGTAAAGGTTGAAAGATTAGAGAACAAAGAACTTGTACGGAAAGTGCAAATATACCAAATAATATATGACCAAACCCCATTAAAATAAGTGTATAAATATATATAACCAAACTTCACCCCAGTTCAGAAAGCAAGAAGATATCAAGATAGTGAATTACATACAAATAATGATTATGAAATTTAAAGAGAACATGTGTATGTAGTCCGAATCAGACAAACTTGACAGCAAAGAAAATACAAAGCAACTTCTTCATGGGAAAAGTAATATTTGATTGTATTACCAAATTACAGATATTGACTTGTAATGATGGAATCATGGTATTTATATCTCAAACTTATGATGCACAAAGTATGGATTCCTAGCTGCAATAGGATGGGTGTGCTTGAAAAAACACATCCATGAGACTACCTTTGCATCCACAGTACATTCCTTTTGTATGGTTGTATATTGACAACTCAAACACCGCGTGAACCGTGTGACCTGGCACCAAGCTCAATTGGGATGGCACAAGACGAAGAGCAACATATGGAGTTCCAGCACCAGCTTCTTTATGCATTGGAATCACTTGCAGGAACCTGGTAAATGAAATTATGGGAGGAAACCAAACTCAGTCTAGATTTCACAACTGAAGTAGGAGTGAAGTCTAATTTCTTGACTTCATGCACCGCATCAAGCTTTAGCATCTGACTGATTCTTTATAAGATTGTGATTGCTAATTTGATTACATCAATCAAAACATCATTGGTGAGTAGACGGCATATACTAAATTAATGTGTATATGGATAACATATAATTACTTTTTCTACAAAACAAACCAGATGGTATTTACATCTAATACATGAATTTTGCAGGTTCCTTTTGCAATTATGGTGCATACCAGTTATACCCAGAGCAGCGAAAAGCACCAGATATTGTGCTCTTAGCTCCAGTCTTAAGCAGTGACGAGAAGTCCTGAATCCTCCATTCAAAAACTGGAACATGGGTCTTTCCGAGGTCCTGAATCCCCCATTCTGAATCCGGAACAACATGGGTCTTCCCTAGGAGTGCACGAGCTGATATTTGCACAAGCGCAGTAACTCAAAGTTACACAACAAAGAAAGAGAGAACATGCAATATTCATGTGTATGTTGTGGTTCCAAATAAACAGGATAAAATATCGACCAACAGAAAAATGGCCAACAACATATAAGTTACTCCCTCTGTCCCATAATATAAGCTTGCAAAAACATCTTATATTGTGGGACGGAGGGAGTATTTATGTTCCGATTATATGAATCAAACTCTTGAATGCAATTATTTGTGATAAGTGACCCCTGGTCAATCAGAATAGTTATTCATGTCACCAATCAAGGGTAGAACAAGGCAGAAAATACTTTTTATTGCTTCTAATCAATAAGACATCAAGATCGACTTCCTCAAATTAGATTAGAAAGATAGAAAGCCCATGAGGATGGGAAAATAAAAATCAAATCTTTTTAATTAGTTCTCCTTTTTTGGAATTTTCTTATTATCCTTTCATTTTTTTACAGAATATTTTTTATAGAAAACTTTTAAAGAATACTAAATTCTACAAAAAAATAGCCATCTTGCTAATATATCAACATGATGGTGAGGGCAAGTGCTTCCTCAATTCAGAGCTAGGATCTCATGTTCTTAGACCTTGACTTTTGCCAAGGAATTAGTGCTGCAAATTGCATCCAAATTTTATTTTATAAAAGACACAATCCAAACATCACGATTGACCAGGCATACATACATGAACTCCGGCAGTTGCCCATGGATCTGCTCCTTCCTCTTTTCTCTCCTGTGCAAGTGAGATTAAATCATACTGCATCTCAGGGAAAGGTGGTACATCATCATATAAAATACTAGTACTAAGAACCACGGTAGACAAAGAGGGTAATTATCAGAATCTTCAGAGGTAGAGCCAATCTGGGTCCAAAATAATTACCACGGCATAGAAAAAAATTACCCGCGAAAATAAAGGAGAGAACAGGAAGTGAAAATCACACTCCACGAGCAGGTCGGTTAAAAAGCTACGGCTACGCGCTTTGCCCCTCTATCGATTACGAAAGGAAGCCAAGAACTTGCAGCGCAAAACCCTGAAACCCCTGTTCCGTGAAAAGGGAAGAACTGGAAGTCTGAAAAACCCTCGACTACAGAAGAAAAAAGTGAAGAACAGTAGGATGGCAAGCGCGCGATCCGCGGCAAAGAGACGGGATTTGCAACTCCATGAGGAAGCGGAGGAAGAGAGAGAGACCTGGATTTGGGGGAAAACTGAGAGTACCTCACAATGGAGTTCGTCGGCGTTCGTCGGGGTCCCGGAGGGGGTTTGCCTCTCCACGCTCTCCAGTCACCAGTCACGCCCCTCACTTTCCTCTCCTCTCTCTCCGCCCGACGGTCGCTCCGTTTTCCTCCTCATCTCTTTTTTCCCCCTTATTAGCCCTCTGCTTTTTTTTTGACAGCACTCGGCGTATTCCAGTTGGGGGGTGAGATGACTGAAGATAATTTGCCGATTCATCATCCACCCAGTACTACGACTCATACAAGGCACATCTTTCCCTGATTTTTTCCACAAGGCATACATATAACTTATCAATTTTTATACTCCCTCCGTCCCAAAAAACATGTCGCGGCGGCATTTTTTCAATTTAGCCCTCGTGGTTTTCCCGACCAAACTCGCGGTCCTCTGTCTCCTTCCTCACTCTTCTCCGACGCCGACCGATTTGGTCGCGCCTCCCTTGCCCTCGCCCCCGCCGCCTTGCTCCCCCTCCC
>NC_041381.1:335697643-335724911 GCF_002162155.2 Triticum dicoccoides | reverse complement strand
GCCGGCCGTGAAGGTTCGATTTTTCGGAGACCACTGTCCGGAGTCCTCGCTCTCCTTCCGCCTCTGTCCATCGTCAACCACCTCCCCGCCTTCGACCACGAAGCTTGCCCCCTCCATGACGCCGTCGACCAGAGCACTAGAAAGCATAGGTGCCCCTTTTCCACTCCTCGGACGGCTACGCACTCAAGGTGGAGGAGCTCGCCGGAGTGGTGCTGACTGGCGACTCTGTGGTGGGAAAGTCCAATCTACTCTCCCACATCACCCGCAAGGAGTTCTGCCTCGACTCCAAGTCCACCATCGGCGTCGAGTTCGCCGCCCGCACGCTCCACGTAAGACCAGATTTCCTTGCTGTTCCCCACCTCCTCCTCCTCCTCGGTTAGATCTGCAGCTTATTTTCTTCTTCCCTGCGCTCCAGATGCAGATTATTGCTGCCAAACAAGACGAGCTAGCTAGTAAATCGATTGCTAACAAATCAAATCTGAGTGAAAAGGTACCACTTTTCTAAGTAAACTCAAGTTCATGTGCTTCAGTAATTATTTGAAGATGTAGTCAAGTTCATGCTTCGGTAGTTGATGCTCTTGTTATACTCAGGTCTGTATTATACAGAGATGCTCTAGTACAAAGGATAACAGTGACCTGTAGTTCATGTTGATCAACAAAATTATTGCCAATAAAGTTGATACACATGTTGACATGTAGGAGTATTTGGCAATTCACAACAATCATGTTATACTCAATTCTTGGTGCTGCTATTTTCAGTTTGTAAAATTAGAGTGCTGAAGAAGTGTATTTTCCATTTTGAAACTGAAAATAAGCTGTCAAAACTGAAAGAAATTGAAGTACCGATGATCTGCTTGTACTGTCATTTTTCTGTTTGGATTGTGCACCAAAAGAAACTGTTGCCAATCAGTTAGTACCATAATTATTGACACGGATTATTTAGGACAATCCATGAGGTTTTCTTAGATGCAAAAAAGTTTTGTTTGTTGTGTGTATCACAAATTCAGTTTTAGTTCAAGTGAAGTTTCCTGTCCTTTAGGTTTATTCTTATCAGTGAAGTCTAGTTCCAGTGAAGTTTTAGGTTTATTCTGAAAAAATGTGTTCTTCTTATAAATGAGTGTAGCTACAAATGTTAGACATACTCCGTCAAGTACAGTAGTGCGCATATCTTTGAAACATCTTGGAAAATATGCAGAGTAGCTGTTGATGTTGATCTCCAGCATGTATGCAGAGTAGTTGTTTACTGAATTTTAGGAGTACACTGACTGAAGCAAATTTTAGAATGACTGAATTTTCAGCCAAACTCCGCCTATGTTGTCTCAACATAGCCGGTCCCAAGCCCGGGTAAAGGAGGAGGGTTGTGATAGGGTTGGCGAGCCAACGTAAAAACTCAGCCACTCTTATGGAGATGAAACCCAAAAGATTTTCGTTGGGGCGTAACCCTCTCAGCGACGCGCCACATCGGAACCCGGGTGTGGTGGAAAATGGGCAAGGGCCGGGCCGTCACCCCCCAAGTGGCGCGCCGTATCTTGATCCGGATACGGTGGCAAGTGAGCGAGGATCGGATCGTCGCATCCTTAGTGGCGCGCTACATCGGCGCCCGGATGTAGTGGAAAATGAGCAAGGGTCTTCGCATTTGACTCGACGAGTGCGAAGGGTAAGGAAGCTAGCCGAGCCTAGGAGGATTCACTTAGGTAGCTGAAACGTAGGGTCTCTGACAGGGAAGCTTCGGGAGCTAGTTGATGCAGCAGTGAGGAGAGGTGTTGATATCCTTTGCGTCCAAGAAACCAAATGGAGAGGACAGAAGGCGAAGGAGGTGGAGGATACCGGCTTCAAGCTGTGGTACACGGGGACGGCTGCAAACAGAAATGGCGTAGGCATCTTGATCAACAAGAGCCTCAAGTATGAAGTGGTAGACGTCAGGAGACGTGGGGACCGGATTATCCTGGTCAAGCTGGTAGCTGAGGACTTGGTTCTCAATGTTATCAGCGCATATGCCCCGCAAGTAGGCCACAATGAGAACACCAAGAGGGAGTTCTGGGAAGGCTTGGAAGACATGGTTAGGAGTGTACCGATTGGTGAGAAGCTCTTCATAGGAGGAGACCTCAATGGCCACGTGGGTACATCTAACACAGGTTTTGAAGGGGCACATGGGGGCTTTGGCTATGGCATCAGGAATCAAGAAGGAGAAGATGTCTTAAGCTTTGCTCTAGCCTACAACATGATTGTAGCTAACACCCTCTTTAGAAAGAGAGAATCACATCTGGTGACTTTTAGTAGTGGCCAACACTCTAGCCAGATTGATTTCATCCTCTCGAGAAGAGAAGATAGGCGTGCGTGCCTAGACTGTAAGGTGATACCTGGGGAGAGTGTTGTACCCCAGCATAAGCTGGTGGTTGCTGACTTCCGCTTTCGGATTCGTGTCCAGCGGGATAAGCGTGCCAAGGTCGCTAGAACGAAGTGGTGGAAGCTCAAGGGGGAGGTAGCTCAGGTGTTCAAGGAGAGGGTATTTAAGGAGGGCCCTTGGGAGGAAGGAGGGGATGCGGACAATGTGTGGATGAAGATGGCGACTTGCATTCATAAGGTAGCCTCGGAGGAGTTTGGAGTGTCCAGGGTAAGGAGAAGCGAAGATAAGGATACCTGGTGGTGGAATGATGATGTCCAGAAGGCGCTTAAAGAGAAGAAAGATTGCTTCAGACGCCTATACCTAGATAGGAGTGCAGACAACATAGAGAAGTACAAGATGGCGAAGAAGGCCGCAAAGTGAGCTGTTGGTGAAGCAAGGGGTCGGGCATATGAGGACCTCTACCAACGGTTAGGCACGAAGGAAGGTGAAAGGGACATCTATAAGATGGCTAAGATCCAGGAGAGGAAGACGAGGGATATTGGCCAAGTCAAATGCATCAAGGACGGAGCAGGCCAACTCTTGGTGAAGGACGAAGAGATTAAGCATAGATGGTGGGAGTACTTCGACAAGCTGTTCAATGGGGAGAATGAGAGTTCTACCATTGAACTGAATGACTCATTTGATGAGACCAGCATGTGTTTTGTGCGGCGCATCCATGAGTCTGAGGTGAAGGAGGCTTTAAAAAGGATGAAAGGAGGCAAGGCGATGGGCCCTGATTGTATCCCCATTGAGGTGTGGAAAGGTCTCGGGGACATAGCGATAGTATGGCTAACCAAGCTTTTCAACCTCATTTTTCGGGCAAACAAGATGCCAGAAGAATGGAGACGGAGTATATTAGTACCAATCTTCAAGAACAAGGGGGATGTTTAGAGTTGTACTAATTACCGTGGAATTAAGCTGATGAGCCATACAATGAAGCTATGGGAGAGAGTCATTGAGCACCGCTTAAGAAGAATGACAAGCGTGACCAAAAATCAGTTTGGTTTCATGCCTGGGAGGTCGACCATGGAAGCCATTTTCTTGGTACGACAACTTATGGAGAGATATAGGGAGCATAAGAAGGACTTGCATATGGTGTTCATTGACTTGGAGAAGGCCTATGATAAGATACCGCGGAATGTCATGTGGTGGGCCTTGGAGAAACACAAAGTCCCAGCAAAGTACATTACCCTCATCAAGGACATGTACAATAATGTTGTGACAAGTGTTCTAACAAGTGATGTCGACACCGATGACTTCCCGATTAAGATAGGACTGCATCAGGGGTCAGCTTTGAGCCCTTATCTTTTTGCATTGGTGATGGATGAGGTCACAAGGGGTATACAAGGAGATATCCCATGGTGTATGCTCTTTGCGGATGATGTGGTGCTAGTTGACGATAGTCGGACGGGGGTAAATAGGAAGTTAGAGTTATGGAGACAAACCTTGGAATCGAAAGGGTTTAGGCTTAGTAGAACTAAAACCAAGTACATGATGTGCGGTTTCAGTACTACTAGCTGTGAGGAGGAGGAGGTTAGCCTTGATGGCCAGGTGGTACCTCGGAAGGACACCTTTCGGTATTTGGGGTCAATGTTGCAGGAGGATGGGGGTATTGATGAAGATGTGAACCATCGAATCAAAGCCGGATGGATGAAGTGGCGCCAAGCTTCTGGCATTCTCTGTGACAAGAGAGTGCCACAAAAGCTAAAAGGCAAGTTCTACAGGACGGCGGTTCGACCCGCAATGTTGTATGGCGCGGAGTGTTGGCCGACTAAAAGGCGACATGTTCAACAGTTAGGTGTGGCGGAGATGCGTATGTTGAGATGGATGTGTGGCCACACGAGGAAGGATCGAGTCCGGAATGATGATATACGAGATAGAGTTGGGGTAGCACCAATTGAGGAGAAGCTTGTCCAACATCTTTTGAGATGGTTTGGGCATATTCAGCGCAGGCCTCCAGAAGCTCCAGTGCATAGCGGACGGCTAAAGCGTGCGGAGAATGTCAAGAGAGGGCGGGGTCGACCGATTTTGACATGGGAGGAGTCCGTTAAGAGAGACCTGAAGGATTGGAGTATCGACAAAGAGCTAGCTATGGACAGGGGTGCGTGGAAGCTTGCTATCCATGTGCCAGAGCCATGAGTTGGTTGCGTGATCTTATGGGTTTCACCTCTAGCCTATCCCAACTTGTTTGGGACTAAAGGCTTTGTTGTTGTTGTTTGTTGTTGTTGTTGTTTACTGAATTTTCAGCCAAGTTTGTTTCTGAACAGTACCGACATGGAGCGGTGTAGTGGCCATGTATAGTAGTGTAGTTGCCCTGTAGTGACCAAAACTTTTAAATTATTCTGATTAATTCAAATTAATCCAAATAAATTTGTTCTCTATACAATATTCAGGACAGAGCATTCATTCAGATTTAACAAGAAGCTAGTAAGAGTATTCCAAAATGTATGTGAAATGTGCTCCTACTAAAAAAACAGGACATTATGTCTATCAAATCTTGCAGTTCTCCTTATCAAACGCTCCTTTCCCTTGCTCTGCACCTCTCTCTGCTGCTACTCTTCTTTTCCTGCTACTCGCTGCTGCTCTTCTTTTCCTAATCAACAATAAATATCTGTTTGGTTGATTGCCTTGTAGAGGATCCTTTGCATATAAACTACTCCTAGTGAAACTACAACACATTCCAATCAATTTATGTTTGCTTATTTTTGTTTTTTCTCTCTACAGGAAATACTTTGGCATGGTACAGTTTGACCAGCCACAGGACCAAATCAGTTAACCTACTCCATTTAGTCTGCATCAAGGTACAAATCTTTTAACTGAATTTTAACAGTCTGGTGATGTTTTCACTGACATCACAAGTTAAATGTTTCCTTGCATGTTCAACTGAATTATGGCCGAGTTTAGATATTTAACAAAATTATGACTGTCAGCATACTTTATTAAGTAATGTGTAAAAGATCGGTGTATATCTCATAAGATGTTTATTTTGTGGAGATTGACCATCCTATATGGAAAACAGCTGGACTAGTTACAAGCCCTTGTGCGGGTGTCCATGTTCTGCCAAAAGTCTCCAGCTCCTCTTGATTTCCTCCTAGATTTTGATTTCTGAAGTCAAACTAAAGCAAAAAAAATTTAATGCATTTTAGAATTTTAGAATTTTAGAATGACTGAATTTTCAGCCAAGTTTGTTTCTGAACAGTAGTGACATGGAGTAGTGTAGTGGTCCTGTAGTGACCAAATTTTCAAATACTCTCTGTAAGTTGGTGAAAATACCCCTTATATACTCTTACAACCTGGGATTGCAATTGCAATTGCAGTAGTTGATAAAGCTAGATTGATTACAACATGTAGGCCTTTTTTACTAAAAGCTAGATTGCAATTGCAGTAGAAGATAATCTCATACCATATCATCTATTGATGATATGGGATTAGCAAAGGCCTTGCTTGCCTCATTAGTTGCTGTAGTTGCTTGCCGCATTTCTGTAAGTTAGTTTTCTGGTTCAAAACTTGGTGAAGAAACTAGGTTTCGGCCCTTTATCGAAAGATAACTGATCAGAACTTACTGCAGGTGCATGTTAGCGCCTGTATGCTTTGACATTGTCGAAACTGAAAATTTGCAAGAATTTGATGTTTATACTGATGTCGAAACTGAAATTTTCCTTACTATTGTTAGCTGTTGAACTTTGTACTCCTCCAGTGGTAGAGATTACTAATCCATGCTAAATTGAAATTTTCCTTACTATTGTTAGCTGTTGAACTCTGTACTCATGTGCCATGCATAAATAGTGTTATCTTGAATGACTGATCTAAGTCACATATCTCACGAGTTAATTTTTGATACAGCAAGCAACAGCATGGCGAAGAGATTACAACAACAACAGTCGCTACAGATCAATCGACAGGGGAAGAACAGCAGAAGACCAGAGATTGTACTGTACCTTCTTCTTCAGAGAAGATCAGCAGCGAAGAACAGCAGGTCAGCACGAGCACGAGCTCCACCAGCAAGCATGCAGCGTGGGCGAGCGTACACGCACCCGAGCGTGGGTGATACTCCAATGGCAGCGGCGCCGGTTTTTGGTCACCGGAGGAGCTTACTGACGAGCTCCAATGGCAACGAGCGGCAGACCACCACGGCCAGGCGAACCAGCAACCAATCGACAGGAGAAAAGTGACCTGGAGGACCAGAAGATCACCCTGAAGCTGTTGAGCCGCTCGGGGAAACTAGAGGAGGAGCGACGGCGCTGAGCTCGTGTGCGGAATCGGCGGCCGGAGTGGGAGGAGACGGGATCGATTCCGTCGATCAGCGGCTTCCCAGCAAGCGTGGCTCAAGGAGGGCGTAGGTATCGGCGAGGCGGAGCTCCTGGTATGCTCGAGAAGGACTGAGGAGGTGCGATGGCGCCGAGCCCCTGTGCGGACGCCGCTGCCGGAGGGGAAGGAGACGGGCTCGTTTTTGGAGTGGGGGAAGCTCCTGTGCGGAAGCAGCGGCCGGCAGCAGGGGAGAATCTGCAGGATAAGATGCAGCAGCGGCAGGAGCTCCACCGGCCTGGAGCCCGGCCGGCGGCAGGATCTTCCCGCGACTAGGGCCTGCGTGCGGGTTGATTTCAGAGAATTCAAAGTTGCGGGAGGGTGTTTTTGTAAAAAATGCGGTAGTTCAAATTTGAAACCCCCTGCGACATGTTTTTCGGGACGGAGGGAGTACTTTTTATCTTACTTTTATAGTGGATGTTTTATGCTGTCGTTTTTGGGGGGTTTGTTTCTACCTATTAGAGCATCTCCACTCGTTCGGCCTCCTATTAGAACATGGTGTAGTCGCCGTCGTCATCCCTGCTGCACCACTGACCTGCGTGGTGACGCCGTCATCCCTGCTGCACCACTGACCTGCGTCGCCGATGCGTGGGGTGGGGGATTTGTGTGTGTGTGTGGGGGGGGGGGGTGGACGGCCCGGGCGCCTCCTCGTCACTGTCGTCGAGGATGACTACGCCGTCCTCCTCGCGTCCGCGGCGCTGATCGGCGATCTCCTCGAGGGCGCTGCGCTGGCCGATGTCTACTACACAACTTTATTCTTGTAGACTCGTGTTGGGCCTCCAAGCGTAGAGTTTTGTAAGACAGTAGTATTTTTTCCTCAAGTGGATGACCTAAGGTTTATCAATCCATGGGAGGCATAGGATGAAGATGATCTCTCTCAAACAACCCTGCAACCAAATAACAAAGAGTCTCTTGTGTCCCCAACATACCAAATACAATGGTAAATTGTATAGGTGCACTAGTTCGGTGAAGAGATGGTGATAAAAGTGTAATGTGGATAGTAGATATTGATTTTTGTAATAGGAACAATAAAAAACAGCAAGGTAGCAATTGATAAAACAGAGCACAAACGATATTGCAATGCTTGAAAATGAGGCCTAGTGTCCGTACTTTCGCTAGTGCAATCTCTCAACAATGCTAATATAATTGGATCATATAACCATCCCTCAACGTGCGATGAAGAATCACTCCAAAGTCTAGCGGAGAACATAAGAAGAAATTATTTGTAGGGTACGAAACCACCTCAAAGCTACTCTTTCCGATCAATATATCCTAGAGTTCGTACTAAAATAACACCAAGTTATTCTTTCAGATCGATCTGTCAAGAGTTCGTACTAAAATAACACCAAAGCAAATTCAGATTCATAATACTCAATCCAACACAAAGAACCTCAAAGAGTGCCCTAAGATTTCTACCGGAGAAACAAAGACGAGAACGTGCATCAACCCCTATGCATAGATTGCCCTAATGTCACCTCGGGAATCCGTGAGTTGAGTGCCAAAACACATAACAAGTGAATCAATATAATACCCCATTGTCACCATGGGTATTCATATGCAAGACATATATCAAGTGCTCTCAAATCAATAAAAGTATTCAATCCGATAAAACAAAATCTTAAAGGGAAAACTCAATTCATCATAACAAGATAGAGAGGGAGAAATACCATATTATCCAACTATATTAACAAAGCCCGCGATACATCAAGATCGTCCCATCTCAAGAACACGAGAGAGAGAGAGAGAGATTAGACACATAGATACTGGTACAAACCCTCGGCCCCGAGGGCGGACTACTCCCTCCTCATCATGGTGGTCGTTGGGATGATGAAAATGGCCACCGATGATGATTTTCCCCTCTGACGGAGTGCCGGAACAGGGTCTAGATTGGTTTTTCGTGGCTACAGAGGCTTGCGGCGGCGGAACTTCCGATCTAGGGTCTCCGCCGGGGTTTTTGGAATATTTGATGATTTATAAGGCGAAGAGGGGGTGCGGGAGGCCACCGAGGTGGGCACAACCCACCGGGGCACGCCTGCGGCCTAGGTGCGCCCTGGTGGGTTGTGCCCCCCTCAAGGCACCCCCAGGTGCCGCTCTGGCCCATTGGATGTCTTTTGGTCCATAAAAAATCCACAAAAAGTTTCACGGTGTTTGGACTCCGTTTAATATAGATTTCCTGCGATGTAAAAAACAAGCAAAAAACAGCAACTGGCACTGGGCACTGGGTCAATAGGTTAGTCCCAAAAAATGATATAAAGTTGCTATAAAATGATTGTAAACCATCCAAGAATGATAATATAACAGCATGAATACTTCATAAATTATAGATACGTTGGAGACGTATCACTGGCACGCCATCTCCTCGCGGACGTAGTCCTCCTGCGCCCATTTGAGGGTTGTCTCGGCGGCGGCGGCCATGGCCTCATGCTCCTTCTTCACAGGGAGCAGCCCCAACTCGATCTTTGGCCTGACGAGGCAGGAAGAGGGAGGAGAGGGGCCATGGCCGCCCTCGTTGATGACGAGGGGCCGCCGCGGGTGCAGCGTCCGAGCGACGTCTCCTGTGGCTCCGGCTTGACGGGGCGGAGCGCCCCTGGTGATCTGGAGGAAAGGGAGTCCAACGATGAGGAGGTGGCCATCTCCATTCGCCGTGGCGGCGAGAGAAGGAGGGGCGCCGGGTACTCCTAGCGCGGCCTGTTGCCGGCCTCGATGTGCTTGAGGACGGCTTCGAGAGTGCGGCCGGGAATGCCCCACCATTGGCGCCGCCCCTCTGAGTTGAGGCGGCTACGGGGCTCGACGCCATTCGTGGAGGTGTGCTAGTCTTTGTGGCAGCGGTCGAAGTATGCCGTCCACTGCGTGTGGCTGTCAGGGGCGTACCTCAACTGGTTCTGTGCTTGCTCTGGCAATGACGACCGGATGTGCGCTATCTCGTCGCGCCGATCAGCATCGGTGGCCGCCAGAGGCACTGGAACACCTGCGGCGCTCAGCCTCCAAGAGCCCGACACCCGCATGTCCAGCGGGGCCGGGTAGTCGGCCTCGTAGAGGAGGCCTACCTCATCCTCTTGCAGGTGGCGGCGGCCGAAGCCGTTGGCCTTTGCACTGTCGCCTGGGTAGCTGCTACCTCTTTAGCTTGCGTTGGTTTTTCCCTTGAAGAGGAAAGGGTGATGCAGCAAAGTAGAGTAAGTATTTCCCTCAGTTTGAGAACCAAGGTATCAATCCAGTAGGAGACAACGCACAAGTCACCGAATACCTGCACAAACAATCAACAACTTGCATCCTATGCGATAAAGGGGTTGTCAATCCCTTCAGGGTTACTTGCAAAAGTGAGATCTGATAGAGATAGATAAACAATAAAGTAAATATTTTTGGTATTCTTGGTTTATAGATCGAAAAGTAAAAGATTGCAAAATAGTAGATCAAAAACTAATATGACGTAAAAGAGATTCAATATAATGAAAAAGAGACCCGGTGGCCATAGGTTTCCCTAGTGGCTTCTCTCATGATAGCAAATAATACGGTGGATGAACAAATTACTACCGAGCAATTTATAGAAGAGAGCAAAGTTATGACGATATCTAAGGCAATGATCATGAACATAGGCATCACGTCCGTGTCAAGTAGACCAAAACGATTCTGCATCTACTATTATTACTCCACATCGACCGACTCCTGCCTGCATCTAGAGTATTAAGTTCATAAAGAACAGAGTAACGCATTAAGTAAAATGACATGATGTAGAGGAATTAACTCAAGCAATATGATAAAAACCCCATCTTTTTATCCTCGATGGCAACAATACAATACGTGCCTTGCTGCCCCTACTGTCACTGGGAAAGTACACCGCAAGATTGAACCCAAAGCTAAGCACTTCTCCCATTGCAAGAAAGATCAATCTAGTAGGCCAAACTAAACCGATAATTTGAAGAGACTTGCAAAGATATCAAATCATGCGTATAAGAATTCAGAGAAGAACCAGATAATATTCATAGATAATCTAATCACAAATCCACAATTCATCGTATCTCGGCAAACACATTGCAAAAAAATATTACATCGCATAGATCTCCAAGAACATCGAGGAGAACATGGTATTGAGAATAAAAGAGAGAGAAGAAGCCATCTAGCTACTAGCTATGGACCCGTAGGTCTGTGGTAAACTACTCACGCTTCTTCTGAGAGGCAATGATGTTGATGTAGAAGACCTCTGTGATCGAATCCCCCTCCGACAGGACGCTGGAAAAGGCCCCTAGATGGGATCTCACTGGTGCAGAAGATTGCGGCAGTGGAAAAGTGTTTTCGTGGCTCCCCTGGATGTTTTCAGGGTATATGAGTATATATAGGCGAAGGAGCTAGGTTAGGAGACCCACAAGGGGCCCACGAGGTAGGGGGCGCTGATAACCCACAAGTGAAGGGGATCAGTTGTAGCCTCTTTCAATAAGTAAGAGTGTCGAACCCAACGAGGAGCTAAAGGTAGAATAAATATTCTCTCAAGTTCTATCGACCACTGATACAACTCTACGCACGCTTGATGTTCGCTTTACCTAGAACAAGTATGAAACTAGAAGGACTTTGTAGGTGTTGTTGGATAGGTTTGCAAGATAATAAAGAGCACATAAATAAAAAGTAGGGGCTGTTTAGATAAAGAAGTAATAAAGTAAATATAGCGAGTGTGGAAAAGTGGTGGTAGGAGTTGTCAAATTGTCCCTAAGCAATTGACTACTTTACTAGACCGATGGCAAGTTTTATGTGGGAGAGACATAAGCTAACATACTTTCTCTTCTTGGATCATATGCACTTATGATTGGAACTCTAGCAAGCATCCGCAACTACTAAAGATCATTAAGGTAAAACCCAACCATAGCATTAAAGCATCAAGTCCCTTTTATCTCATACGCCACAACCCCCTTACTCGGGTTTATGCTTCTGTCACTCAAGCAAGCCACTATAAGCGAATCATGAACATATTGCAACACCCTATAGCGGGAATCCCTCATGCTTGGGCGACACTGAGGACACAATAGGATAGCAACATAACCACAAGCAAATTAAACCAATCATAGCAATTCATCAATCATCGACAGGACAACGAAAATCTACTCAGACATCATAGGATGGCAACACATCATTGGATAATAATATGAAGCATAAAGCACAATGTTCAAGTAGAGGGTACAGCGGGTTGCGGGAGAGTGGACCGCTGAATATAGATGGGGGAAGGTGATGGAGATGTTGGTGAAGATGGCGGAGGTGTTGGTGTAGACCGCGGTGATGATGATGGCCCCCGACGGCGTTCCGGCGCCACCGGAAGCGAGGGGGAGAGAGCCCCCCTTCTTCTTCTTCTTCCTTGACCTCCTCCCTAGATGGGAGAAGGGTTTCCCCTCTAGACCATGGTCTCCATGGCGTGGGACGGGTGAGAGCCCCTCCAAGATTGGATCTATCTCTCTGTCTCTCTTTGTTTCTGCGCTCCCCGATTGTGCCCTTTCACCGTTTCTTATATATCCGGAGATCCGTAACTCCGATTGGATTGAAACTTTCGCCCAGATTTTTCTCCGAAAATTAGCTTTCTTGCAGCAAAAGAAGAGCGTCAACCACCTTACGGGGTGCCCACGAGGGTCAGGGGCGTGACCCCTGCCTCGTGGCCCCCTCGGGCACCGTCTCATGCTGATTTTACTTCCTGAAAATCATAAATATTCCAAAAAATATTCTTCATCCGTTTTTATCCCGTTTGGACTCCGTTTTATATGGGTTTTTTGCGAAACATAAAACATGCAACAAACAGGAACTGACACTGGGCATTGGATCAATATGTTAGTCCCAAAAATAATATAAAAAGTTGTCAAAAGTATATGAAAGTTGTAGAATATTGGCATGAAACAATCAAAAATTATAGATACGATGGAGACGTATCAGCATCCCCAAGCTTAATTCCTGCTCGTCCTCGAGTAGGTAAATGATAAAAAAGATAATTTTTGATGTGGAATGCTACCTAGCATAATCTTTATCATGTAATCTAATCATGGCATGAATATTAAGACACGAGTGATTCAAAGCAATAGTCTATCATTTGACATAAAAACAATAATACTTCTAGCGAACTAATAAAGCAATCATGTCTTTTCAAAACAACATGGCCAAAGAAAGTTATCCCTACAAAATCATATAGTCTGGCTATCCTCCATCTTCATCACATAAAATATTCAAATCATGCACAACCCCGATGACAAGCCAAGCAATTGTTTCATACTTTTGACGTTCTCAAACCTTTTCAACTTTCACGCAATACATGAGCGTGATCCATGATATAGCACTATAGGTGGAATAGAATATGATGGTGGAGGTTGTGTGGAGAAGACAAAAAGGGAGAAAGTCTCACATCAATGTGGCTAATCAATGGGTTGTGGAAATGCCCATCAATTGATGTTAATGCGAGGAGTAGGGATTGCCATGCAACGGATGCACTAAGAGCTATAAGTGTATGAAAGCTCAAACTGAAACTAAGTGGGTGTGCATCCAACTTGCTTGCTCATGAAGACCTAGGGCATTGGAGGAAGCCCATCGTCGGGATATACAAGCCAAGTTCTATAATGAAAATTCCCACTAGTATATGAAAGTGACAATATAGGAGACTCTCTATATGAAGAACATGGTGCTACTCTGAAGCACAAGTGTGGTAAAAGGATAGTAACATTGCCCCTTATCTTTTTTTGGCGGGCTTCTTTGGCCCCCTTTTTTTATTTAGGCTTCTTTGGCCTCTCCTTTTTTATATTTTTTTGTGGGGCAATGCTCTATAATGATGATCATCACACTTTTATTTACTTACAACTCGATATTACAACTTGATACTAGAACAAAGATATGACCCTATATGAATGCCTCCGGCGGTGTACCGGGTTGTGCAATGATCTAGCATAGCAAAGATATCAAAAAACGGACAAGCCATGAAAACATCATGCTAGCTATCTTACGATCATGCAAGTCAATATGACAATGAATGCTCAAGTCATGTATATGATGATGATGGAAGTTGCATTGCAATATATCTCGGAATGGCTATGGAAATGCCATGATAGGTAGGTATGGTGGCTGTTTTGAGGAAGATATAAGGAGGCTTATGTGTGATAAAGCATATCGTATCACGGGTTTTGGATGCACCGGCAAAGTTTGCACCAACTCTCGAGATGAGAAAGGGCAACGCACGGCACCAAAGAGGCTAGCAATGATGGAAGGGTGAGAGTGCGTATAATCCATGGACTCGACATTAGTCATAAAGAACTCACATACTTATTGCAAAAATCTATTAGTCATCGAAACAAAGTACTACGCGCATGCTCCTAGGGGGTAGATTGGTAGGAAAAGACCATCGCTCATCCCCGACCGCCACTCATAAGGAAGATAATCAATAAATACCTCATGCTCCAACTTCGTTACACAACGGTTCACCATACGTGCATGCTACGGGAATCACAAACTTCAACACAAGTATTTCTACAATCCACAACTACCCACTAGCATGACTCTAATATCACCATCTTTATATCGCAAAACTATTACAAGGAATCAAACATATCATATTCAGCGATCTACAAGTTTATGTAGGATTTTATGACTAACCATGTGAATGACCAATTCCTGTCATCTCTCTAAATAGATATAAGTGAAGCAAGAGAGTTTAATTCTTTCTACAAAAGATATGCCCACGCTCTAACAAATATAAGTGAAGCAAAAGAGCATTCTATAAATGGCGGTTTTCTATGTGAAGAGAAACAGGCAATCCAAACTTCAAATGATATAAGTGAAGCACATGAAGCATTCTATAAAGACATACTCAAAAGATTTAAGTGAAGTGCAATGAGCAGTCTATAAATCAACCAAGGACTATCTCATACCAGCGTGGTGCATAAAATAAAAAGTGAAAACTAAATACAAAAGACACTCCAAGACTTGCACATATCGCATGAATGAAACGAATCTGAAAACATACCGATACTTGTTGAAGAAAGAGGGGATGCCTTTCGGGACATCCCCAAGCTTAGACGCTTGAGTCTCCTTGAATATTTACTTGGGGTGCCTTGGGCATCCCCAAGCTCGAGCTCTTGCCTCTCTTCCTTTGCCTCATATCGAGACCTCCTCGATCAAACACTTCATCCACACAAAACTTCAACAGAAAACTCGGTAAGATCCGTTAGTATAATAAAGCAAATCACTACTCTAGGTACTGTTGCAAACCAATTCATATTTTGTTTTTTCATTGTGTCTACCATAATATAGCTTTTCCATGGCTTAATCCACTGATAGAAATTGATAGTTTCATCAAAACAAGTAAACTATGCATCAAAAACAGAATCTGACAAAAACAGAGCAGTCTGTAGCAATCTGAACATTCACCATACTTATGGTACCCCAACAATTCTACCAAAATTAGTAAAAAATATAAAAAAATTATAGCAAGACAGTGCAAAAGGAATCAGAACCATTTGACATTCCAGTAAAATATGTAAAATCGTGCACTACAGCCAAAGTTTCCGTCCTGCACCATACAAACCAACAAGCATTGTAAACATCCTAAGGGCAAACCTTAGCACATTATTTTTATAATACAATGGAATTGTACAAGGGGATAATTATTTTTGATGAAAAGTTTCTGTACTTAAGATTCACAAAGTTTCCGTGAGCATGAACAAAGTTCAAGGAGCTCTCCCACTTCAACAATGCTTGTCTTTCTCACTTTCACTTCCCTTTTTGAAAAGTTTTGGGTTCCCCTCTTTATTTAATTTTTGTTTTTAAACTATATAAAAGTACTCAACAGAAATAAATGACTCTCTAAAACTTTCGGGTTGTCTCCCTGGCAGCGCTTTCTTTAAAGTCATTAAGCTAGGCATATAGTGCTCAAGTAATGAATCCACCCGGATCCCAAGGTATATCAAAGCCAATTTTAATTAACAATGATTTGTAATTTAGTAGTGAGCACAAAGTAACATATATCATGTAATGAAGAAGTCTAAGTCTCTTCCTATGCATCGACATGTCATAAAAGAATAATTCATGCACACAAAGTAAAGGCCAAAGCATAGTATAAGCAGTTTCTTGCAATTCTATCGTGTGGGAAACATAGAGAGGTGGAGATATAGTTACTCTCTCATAATAATTGCAAGTAGGAGCAGCAAGCACATACATATTATATTCATCAAAATCATCATGTGTAGTAGTAAAAGGCAACCCATCAATATAATCCTTAATAAGCACAAACTTCTCCGATATAGTGTAGTTGGGAGAATTCAAAAAGATAATAGGACTATCATGCATGGGTGCAATAGAAAAATTTCATGTTTAACATAAGGAACTATAGCAAGTTCATCTCCATAAGCATAATTCATATTGGCATCTTGGCCACAAGCATCATCAAAAAGGGATATTTCAAGAGAATCAACGGGATCATAACAATCATCATAGCAATCATCCTTCGGTAAGCACGAAGGGGAATTAAACAATGTATGAGTTGAAGAGTTACTCTCATTAGAAGATGGGCACGGGTAGCTAATCCGCTCTTCCTCCTTTTGTTCTTCGCTCTCCTCATCATCTTTTTCATCCAATGAGCTCATAGTTTCGTCAATTTCTTTTTCCATAAACTCCTGCAAAATATTAGTCTCTTCTTGGACAACGGAGGAGTCCTCAATATATAGTTTAACATAGGCATTAGAAGCATAATTATCATAACAATATTTAAGTATGGCAAAATTTTCAGATTTGTAACATACTTTTCAATCAAAGAAGCAATTTCATAAGCACCCTTAAAACCAACAAATTCTTCAACTTGTTGAACATCATAGTAATTATAAACACCCTTAGCATACAAAGATACGATTCCATTATCACTAAACTCACATTGGTAGGGAAGGTGTTTCTTAGGGTTTTCAGAACAACAAGTAATATCATATATTTCACATAAATTCCAAGCATAGCATTGCAAACGACGAATTTGATCCAGTAAAAGTTTCACTTTTTCAGATATACAGTGTCGCACATAACAAGCATGCTCATCTAAAGATTTGCCCTCAACTAAGCTAGTGGGGGTTTCAGCACGAGCACAAAGGGATCGAAGATGATCCAAGTAAAAAGCTTCAGGAGCTAGATAGATTTTGAGTGGTTCTTCAACCATTGGTTCAGTAGGTACAACCAATTTTTTTGGTATTTTGCGTTTCCTACCCATAACTAAAGATAGAAAACAACTAAGAACAACAAATAAAAATTACTTAGTGATAAACAAACAAGCACACACGAGAATATTCACCCCACGCTATGACTCCCTGATGACCCACAAGTATAGGGGATCTATCATAGTCCTTTCAATAAGTAAGAGTGTCGAATCCAATGAGGAGCAGAAGGAAATGACAAGCGGTTTTCAGTAAGGTTTTCTCTGCAAGCACTGAAATTGTAGATAATAGATAGTTTTGTGATAAGATAAATTGTAACGGGTAATAAGCAATGAAAGTAAATAAAGTGCAGCAAGGTGGCTCAATCCTTTTTGTAGCAAAGGACAAGCCTGGACAATTTCTTATAATGAGAAAAGCGCTCCCGAGGACACATGGGAATTATCGTAAAGCTAGTTTTCATCACGCTCATATGATTCACGTTCGGTACTTTGATAATTTGATATGTGGATGGACCGGTGCTTGGGTACTGCCCTTACTTGGACAAGCATCCCACTTATGATTAACCCCTATTGCAAGCATCCGCAACTACAAAATAAGTATTAAGGTAAACCTAACCACAGCATGAGACATATGGATCCAAATCAGCCCCTTACGAAGCAACGCATAAACTAGGGTTTAAGCTTCTGTCACTCTAGCAACCCATCATCTACTTATTACTTCCCAATGCCTTCCTCTAGGCCCAAATAATGGTGAAGTGTCATGTAGTCGACATTCACATAACACCACTAGAGGAGAGACAATATACATCTCATCAAAATATCGAACGAATACCAAATTCACATGACTACTAATAGCAAGACTTCACCCATGTCCTCAGGAACAAGCGTAACAACTCACAAAGCATATTCATGTTCATAATCAGAGGAGTAATAATATGCATTAAGGATCTGAACATATGATCTTCCACCAAGTAAACCAATTAGCATCAACTACAAGGAGCAATCAACACTACTAGCAACCCACAAGTACCAATTTGTGGTTTTGATACAAGATTGGATACAAGAGATGAACTAGGGTTTTGAGAGGAGATGGTGCTGGTGAAGATGTTGATGGAGATTGATCCCCTCCCGATGAGAGGATCGTTTGTGATGATGATGGTGATGATTTCCCCCTCCCGGAGGGAAGTTTCCCCGGCGGAACAGCTCTGCCGGAGCCCTAGATTGGTTCCTCCTCGTGGCGGCGGAGTTTCGTCCTGTAAGCTTGCCTTTGATTTTTTCCAGGGTAAAAGCCTTCATATAGCAGAAGATGGGCACCGAAGGGCCACTAGGGTGCCCAGGAGACAGGGGGCCCCAGTAGGGGTGGGTGCGCGCCCCACCCTCCTGGCCAGGGTGTGGGCCCCCTCTGGTGTTTTCTTTGCTCAATAATTCTTATTAATTCCAAAATTGACTTCCGTGGAGTTTCAGGATTTTTGGAGCTGTGCAGAATAGGTTTCCAATATTTGCTCCTTTTCCAGCCAAAATTCCAGCTGCCGGCATTCCCCCTCTTCATGGTAAACCTTGTAAAATAAGAGAGAATAGCCATAAGTATTGAGACATAGTGTGTAATAACAGCCAATAATGCAATAAATATTGATATAAAAGCATGATGCAAAATGGACGTATCAACTCCCCCAAGCTTAGACCTCGCTTGTCCTCAAGCGGAAGCCGATATCGAAAAATATGTCCACATGTTTAGAGATAGAGGTGTCGATAAAAATAAAATACGGACATGAGGACATCATGATCATTCTTATAAAAACAACATATATAGATTTTGTCATATGATTTCTTATGCTCAAGTAACAATCAATTCACAATGTCAAGTATGGTTCAAAAACTTCATTGGGAACTAACAAACTATAATCTCAGTCATTGAAGCAATTGCAATTTATCATAACATGAGAAAGAGTCAAGAATAGAGCTTTTTAGCAAGTCCACATACTCAACTATCATATAGTCTTCTACAATTGCTAACACTCACGCAGTACTTGTGGTTATGGAGTTTCAACCGGACATTGAGAAAGATAGGGGCTTATCGTGTTGCCTCCCAATGTATTCACCTTTGGGTGATGTCAACAATAATAATTCATGCTAACTTACATCCAATTGGATATATATATCAAGATCTTTCAAACACGAGGAGCTTGCCAAAGGATAAAATGAAAAAGGGAAAGGTGAAGATCACCTTGACTCAAGCATAAAGTAAAAACATAAAGTAAAAGATATGCCCTTCGCAGAGGGAAGCAGAGGTTGTCATGTGCTTTTAGGGTTGGATGCACAAAATCTTAATGCAAAAGAATGTCACTTTATATTGCCACTTGTATATGGACCTTTATTATGCAGTTCGTCTCTTTTATTGCTTCCATAATAAGATGGTATAAAGCTTATTTTCTCCGCATTAATAAGTCATACATATTTAAAGAGCAATTTTTATTGCTTGCAACATGAAAACTTACTTGAAGGATCTTACTCAATCCATAGGTAGGTATGGTGGACTCTCATGGCAAAAACTGGGTTTAAGGATATTTGGAAGCACAAGTAGTATCTCTGCTTGGTGCAAGGAATTTGGCTAGCATGAGGGAGAAAGGCAAGCTCAACATGTTGGGAAGATCAATGACAATATACTTTAACTGAGATGTGAGAAAACATAAACCATTACGTTGTCTTCCTTGTCCAACATCAACTCCTTTAGCATATCATACTTAATGAGTGCTCACAATCATAAAAGATGTCCAAGATAGTATATTTGTATGTGAAAACCTCTCTTTCCTTATTACTTTCTATTAATTGCAACGAGGACCAAAACTATGTTTGTCAACTCTCAACAACCTTTATACCTCATACTTTTTATGTGTGAAGTCATTACTATCCATAAGATCAATATGAACTCTTTTATTCTTTTTATTCTTTCTACTTCCTCAAGATCATAGCAAGATAGCAAAACCCTTGACTCAACACTAAACTTTATTATAGATAACTCACGGACTCGATTACATAAAGAGATCACAAAGCAAAACTCAAAACTACTTGATACCAAAACTTCAATCTACTAGATCAAGATACTACTAAAAGGATCGACCTAAGTAAAACGGTAAAGATAGGAGTGTGATGGTGATACGATACCGGGGCACCTCCCCCAAGCTTGGAAGTTGCCAAGGGGAGTGCCCATACCCATGTAATTATGTCCTCGAAGGTGATGGAGGTGGTGATGATGATGGTGGATAATCGCACATCGAGCATAAAAGCTCCTCCAACTTGCGGATAATGCCCTTGAGTCCGGTGATATGATCCTTCAACAAAATATTCTCCTATGTGAGATACTTATTCTGTATGCGAGCTAACTCAATCATCTTGAGAGCTTCAATCTCAGTTGGAGTAAAGAGGTTAGGTAAAGGTTGAGGGATGTCTTCTTCTTCCACCGCCGGAGCTCGAACCTCCATGGCCTTCTTGATCCCTTCATCCTTATTGATCTCTTCTGGTTCTTCTCTTTTCAGCTCTATCTTCAATAGCCAAGCATCCTTGTCTTCATTGTTGAAGGAGGGAGACGTCATGGTGCTCTAGATCTGTCAGAAAAACAGCTTGAAATGAAAACAGAGGATATTTGCGTGATACGGTGGTCAAAACCTTCAGGAGATTATATAATGAATTTTTACCGACCAAAATACGTAACGTGCAAGAAAACGGAGTCCGGGAGGCACACGAGGTGGCCACGAGACAGGGGGCGCGCCCAGGAAGGGTGGGCGCGCCCTCCACCCTCGTGGAGGCCTCGTGTCCTTCCCGGACTACTTCTTTCTTTCCAAAATTCTTAAATGTTCCAAAATGGATAAAAATTGCCATTATAATTGTTTTGGAGTCGGTTTACTTACCGTACCACATACCTATTCCTTTTCGGAGTCTGAAACATTCTGGAAAATGTCCCTTATGTATTCCTCCGGGGTTACGGCCTCAATAATATTAGTTTCAACATTGATAGGATTACGTGAGATATAATGTTTAATTCTTTGACCGTTCACCACCCTCGGACTTGTGCCTTCGAAGTTGTTGATTTTTATGGCACCGGAATGATAGACCTCCTCGACAATGTAAGGACCTTTCCATTTAGAGACAAGTTTTCCTGCAAAAAATCTTAAACGAGAGTTGAATAATAACACATAATCACCTACATTAAACTCACGCTTTTGTATCCTTTTGTCATGCCAGCGTTTAACTTTTTCTTTGAATAGCTTGGCATTCTCATAGGCTTGGGTTCTCCATTCATCAAGTGAGCTAATATCAAATAACATCTTCTCACCGGCAAGTTTGAAGTCATAGTTGAGCTCTTTAATAGCCCAATATGCTTTATGTTCAAGTTCTAGAGGTAAGTGACATGCTTTTCCATAAACCATCTTATACGGAGACATACCCATATGATTTTTATATGCAGTTCTATAGGCCCATAATGCATCATCAAGTTTTTTGGACCAATTCTTTCTAGATCTATTCACAGTCTTTTGCAAATTTAATTTGAGCTCTCTATTGCTCAACTCTACTTGACCACTAGATTGCGAGTGATAAGGAGATGCAATTCTATGATTAACATCATACTTAGCAAGCATCTTACGGAAAGCACCATGAATAAAATGTGAACCACCATCAGTCATAAGATATCTAGGGACTCCAAACCTCGGAAAAATAACTTCTTTAAGCATTTTAATAGAAGTGTTATGATCAACACTACTAGTTGGAATAGCTTCTACCCACTTAGTAACATAATCAATAGCAACTAAAATATGTCTGTAACCATTAGAGGCAGGAAAAGGTCCCATATAATCAAAGCCCCAAACATCAAATGGTTCAATAACAAGAGAATAATTCATAGGCATTTCTTGACGTCTACTAATATTACCAATTCTTTGGCATTCATCACAAGATAAGACAAACTTACGAGCATCTTTGAAGAGAGTAGGCCAATAAAAACCGGATTGCAATACCTTATGTGCAGTTCTATCTCCAGCATGGTGTACTCCATATGATTCAGAGTGACACTTGCGTAGGATCTATTCCTGTTCATGCTCAGGTACACAACGTCTAATAACACCATCTACTCCTTTATAAAGGTGTGGGTCATCCCAGAAGTAATGTCTTAAATCATAAAAGAACTTTTTCTTTTGCTGGTATGTGAAACTAGGTGGTATAAATTTAGCAACAATGTAATTAGCATAATTAGCATACCAAGAAGCAGTACGATAAGCATTAACGACCGCTAATTGTTCATCAGGAAAGCTATCATCAATAGGTAGTGGGTCACCAAGAACATTCTCTAACCTAGACAAGTTGTCTGCAACGGGGTTCTCAGCTCCCTTTCTATCAACAATATGCAAATCAAATTCTTGGAGCAAGAGAACCCATCTAATAAGTCTAGGCTTAACATCTTTCTTTTCCATAAGATATTTAATAGCAGCATGATCAGTGTGAATAGTAACTTTGGAATCAACAATATAAGGTCTGAACTTATCACAAGCAAACACAACTGCTAAGAATTATTTTTCAGTGGTAGCATAATTTCTCTGGGCAGTATCAAGGGTTTTACTAGCATACTGGATAACATTCAATTTCTTATCAACTCTTTGCCCTAGAACAACACCTACAGCATAATCACTAGCATCACACATAAATTCAAAGGGTAAATTCCAATCAGGTGGCTGAACAATAGGTGCAGTGATCAAAGCTTTCTTAAGTATTTCAAATGCTTCTACACAATCATCATCAAAGACAAAAGGAATATCTTTTTGCAATAAATTAGTCAGAGGCCTAGAGATTTTATAAAAGTCCTTAATAAACCTCCTATAAAAACCGGCATGACCAAGGAAACTTCTTATACCTTTTATGTCCTTGGGACATGGCATCTTTTCAATATCATCAACTTTAGCTTTATCAACTTCCATACCTCTCTCAGAAATCTTATGCCCCAAGACAATGCCTTCATTAACCATAAAGTGGCACTTTTCCCAATTCAGTACGAGACTAGTGTCTTCACATCTCTACAAAACTCGATCAAGGTTGCTCAAGCAATCATCAAAAGAGGATCCATAAATGGAGAAATCATCCATGAATACCTCACAAATCTTTTCACAAAAGTCAGAGAATATAGCCATCATGCATCTTTGAAAGGTAGCAGGTGCATTACATAAACCAAAAGGCATACGTCTATAAGCAAAAGTACCGAAACGACAAGTAAAAGTAGTTTTTGATTGATCCTTTGCTGACACAGGTATTTGAGAGAAACCAGAATAACCATCTAGAAAGCAGAAATGTGTGTGTTTGGATAGTCTTTCTAGCATTTGATCAATAAAAGGTAAAGGGTAATGATCTTTCTTAGTAGCTTTATTTAATCTACAGAAATCAATTACCATCCTATAACCTGTGATAATTCTTTGCAGGATCAATTCATCTTTATCATTAGGAACGACAGTAATACCTTCCTTCTTAGGAACACAATAGACTGGACTTACCCATTCACTATCAGCAATGGGATAAATTATACCTGCCTCAAGGAGCTTTAGTATCTCCTTTCTTACCACTTCTTTCATCTTAGGATTTAATCGTCGTTGAGGATCTCTAACTGGTTTGGCACCTTCCTTCACTTTAATTTTGTGTTGGCATAGAGTGGGACTAATGCCCTTAAGATCATCCAGAGTATATCCAATAGCAGTGTGATGCTTCTTCAGAGTTTTCAATAGCAGTGTGGCCCATTGGTAGTGCAAATGCATGCATATGCATGTACAAAATCTTCTTCAACTCATACAACAATAAAATGTGTAGTATATTTGCATCTATTATTAAAACAAAGAATTGGACACTTATCATTAGAAATCACCTGAAAAATATGTCATTTCATATTTGTAGGTGTAGCTATCATGGCTATGTCCACATCAAGAACTCACATACTTATTGCAAAAATCTATTAGTTACCAAAATTAAGTACTATACGCATGCTCCTAGGGGATAGATTGGTAGGGAATACCATCGCTCGTCCCCGACCGCCACTCATAAGGAAGACAATCAATAAATAAATCACGCTCCAACTTCATCACATAACGGTTCACCATACATACATGCTATGGGAATCACAAACTTTAACACGAGTATCTCTCAAATTCACAACTACTCCACTGGCATGACTCTAATATCACCATCTTCGTATTTCAAAACAATCATAAAGAATCAAACTTCTCATAGTATTCAATGCACTTCATATGAAAGTTTTTATTATATCCCTCTTGGATGCCCATCATATTAGGACTATATTTATAACCAAAGCAAATTACCATTCTATTCTAAAAGACTCTCAAAATAATATAAGTGAAGCATGAGAGTTCAACAATTTCTATAAAATAAAGCCACTGCCATGCTCTAAAAAGATATAAGTGAAGTACTAGAGCAATATTGCCTACTCAAAAGATATAAGTGAAGCACATAGAGTATTCTAATAAATCAAGATTCATGTGTGTCTCTCCCAAAAGGTGTGTACAGCAACGATGATTGTGGTAAACTAAAAAACAAAGACTCAAATCATACAAGACGCTCCAAGCAAAACACATATCATGTGGTGAATAAAAATATAGCCTCAAGTAAAGTTACCGATAGACGAAGACAAAAGAGGGGATACCTTTCGGGGCACCCCAAGCTTAGGCTTTTGGTTGTCCTTTAATATAACCTTGGGGTGCCTTGGGCATCCCCAATATTAGGCTCTTCCACTACTTGTTCCATAGTCCATCAAATTCTTACCCAAAAATTGAAAACTTCACAACACAAAACTCAATAGAAAATCTTATGAGCTCCGTTAGTATAAGAAAATAAATCATCACTTTAAGGTACTGTTGCAAACTCATTCTTTATTTATATTGGTGTAATATCTACTTTATTCCAACTTTTCCATGGTTCTTATCCCCCGATACTACCCATAGATTCATCAAAATAAGCAAGCAACACACGAAAAACAGAATCTGTCAAAAACAGAACAGTCTAAAGTAATCTGTAACTCTAGAATACTTTTGCAACTCCCAAAATCCATCCAAATTAGAAAAACCTGAGAAATTTTTGTACCAATCCAGAGCAAAAATAATCAGATCAAAATAACGTTTCTTTAAATTTTCAAAACTAATTTACTGCGCTCAAAAGTTTCTGATTTTCAGCAGGATCAACACAACTATCTCAGTAAGCTATCCTAAAGGTTCAACTTGGCACAAACACTAATTAAAAAACCACATCTAACCATAGGCTAGATGAATTGTTTATTACTAAACAGGAACAAAAATCAAAGAACAAAAATAAAATTGGGTTGCCTCCCAACAAGCGCTATTGTTTAATGCCCTTAGCTAAGCATAAAAACGTGAATAGATCTAAGTATTGCCATCTTTGGTATGCAATCCATAAGTGACTCTCATAATAGATTCATATGGCAATTTAATTTTGTTCCTAGGAAAGTGTTCCATACCTTTCCTTAGCGGAAATTGGAATCTAATTTTGCCTTCTTAAATATCAATAATTGCACCAATCGTTCTAAGAAAAGATCTACCAAGAATAATAGGACATGTAGGATTGCAATCTATACCAAGAACAATGAATCTACGTGCACATAATTCCTATTTCCAACAATAAAAACATTATTAACCCTTCCCATAGGTTTCTTAATAGTGGAATCCGCGAGATGCAAATTTAAAGAACAATCATCAAATTCACGAAAACCTAACACATCACACAAAGTTTTTGGAATCGTGAAAACACTAGGACCCAAATCACACAAAGCATAGCATTCATAATCTTTAATCTTAATATTAATAGTAGGTTCCCACTCATCATAAAGTTTTCTAGGGATAGAAACTTCTAATTCAAGCTTTTCTTCAAAAGATTGCATCATAGGATCAATGATGTGTTTAGTAAAAGCTTTGTTTTGATTATAACCATGAGGAGAATTTAACACGGATTGCAACAAGAAAATACAATCTATTAAAGAACAATTATCATAATTAAATTTCTTGAAATCCAAAAGAGTGGGTTCATTGCTACTAAAAGTCTTGACCTCTCCAATCCCACTTTTATCAATTTTTGCATCTAGATCTAAAAACTCTGAATCATTGGGACACTTTTTAACTAAAGTTGACTCATCTCCAGTCCCATCTTTATCAAGATTCATATTGTAAAAAAAAGATTTAATAGGAGTCACATCAATCACTTTTAGATCTTCATCATTATTATCATGCAAACTAGAAGAACACGCTTTTACAAACCAATCATTTTTAGCACGCATCTTAGCGTTCTTTCTTTGCACTCATCAATGAAAATTCTAATAGCTTTGAGAGACTCATTGATATCATGCTTAGGTGGGATAGATCTAAGTTTCAAAGAATCAACACCAAGTGAAATTCTATCCATGTTCCTAGCCAAATCATCAATCTTGAGAAATTTCTCTTCAATCAAAGTATTGAAATTCTTTTGTGAACTCATAAATTTTTTAACACTATTCTCAAAATCAAAGGGCATCTTATTAAAATTTTCATAAGAATTGTTGTAGGAATTACCATAATTATTAGAGGAATTACTAGAAAACGGCCTAGGATTAAAATTGTCTCTGTACGCGTTGTTACCAAAATTGTTCCTACCAACAAAATTCACACCCATAGATTCATTACTATTCTCAATCAAAGTGGACAACGGCATATCATTAGGATTAGAAAAAACACTTTTATTAGCAAATAATTTCATAAGTTCATCCATCTTTCCACTCAAAACATTAATCTCTTCAATCGCATGAACTTTTTTACTAGTGGATTGTGACGTCCGGGTAATCAAGCTACAGTAATCCTCTGGTAATGATGCCACGTCACCACGATTACTGTTGCTAATCTCGTGTTAGTTTAGAACCGATCCAAATTCGAATTTAAGATGAAGTCGAACAGTTAAAGTTTTCAAAAGTGAAAACTAAAATGTTGTAAATGTGTTAAATAAATCATGGGTAATAACGGTGGAGAAACCTAAATTTAATAAAATGTTTAAGTGTTCAAAATAATTGAAACTGTGGGTTAAATAATAAAATAAATGCCATTTGAATTTTATAAAATATTAAACTATTTTAATTGGGATGAGAATTAATGTGGCAGTAGTTTATTTAAAAGTACCAATTTAGGTGTTAGTGATATTTTTTTATAAAATTAAAATAAAAGAAAACTAGAAGTAAAATAATAAAAGGAAAATAAAGAAAAGAAAAAAACAACAAAAACATAAAAATAACAAAGACCCCCCCCCCACGCGCCGGGCCTCGGCCCAGCTGGTTATGCAGCTCACTAGCCCAGCCGGTCATGCCCTCCCCGGCCGGCCTACAAGGCCCCCCTCGCTCCCCCACCCCAAACCCTAAA
>NC_041381.1:335672213-335697240 GCF_002162155.2 Triticum dicoccoides | reverse complement strand
ACTCCGTAATGCCCTGGCCGCGCCAGCATGCGCTCCCTGTGCCACGCCCTGTCCCTACCGCCTGCTGCTGCTGGAGGAAGCTGACGCTGCCCTGCACGCGCCGACCAGCCCCTGCCTGGCGCCCGCCTCTAGCACCCGTCGCCTGCCCCCCTCCCGATGTGCCTCCCTAGTGTCTCGGCCTCCTGCTACTGGCGCTCGCCGCCATGCCGACGCCCGCACCTGTTCCTTGCGTCGGCGCCGCCGTAGTGCTACAGCCATCCCGCGACGCATTCCCTCTCCCCCATAGCCGCCGACCCCTGGCCTCGCATCGCTAATGGGCGGGCTGTGGTTACGCCCGTAACCAGCACCCGCAAGCCCCTCGGGCCATTAACAAGGGGGCCCCACGCCCAGAGAACGTTAAAAAAATGAAATTAGTAAAATTATTAATTTATTTATTAATTAATTAGTGAATTAATTAAGTTAATTAATTCGGTTTAACTAACTAATTAAAATTAGTTAATGTAATCAAGTAATTAAACTAATTAACCAGATTAGTTAATCTCAGTCAATGACACGTGGGTCCCACTGGACCCACAGGTCAGATTTGACCCAGTCAACTGCACTGCTGACTGATGACATCAACATTGCATCATGACGACATCAACAGACACAATTCTGGATAATGTTAGATTTAAATAAATAAATACATTCAAAAAATGAATTAAAACTTTGAAAATTAATATTAAATAATTCGTAACTCGGATGGAAAAACTTTGTACATGAAAGTTGCTCAGAACGACGAGACAAATCCAGATACGTAGCCCGTTTGTCCACCACACGTCCCTAGCATAGAGAACACACAACTTCCCCCCTCCAGATCACCTGTCCGAAAACGCAAAACACTGGGGATACTTTCCCTGATGTTTCCCCCTTGCCGGTATCACCTACTACCGCGTTAGGGCACACCTAGCACCGCTCATTGTCATGTCATGCATCATCATGCTTATGTTTTCATTGTTTTTATTGTTTCTTCCCCATCTTCTCTCCGGTAGACTACGAGACCGATGCTACTGCTGCCCAGTTCGACTACGGAGTTGACGACCCCTCCTTGCGAGAGCAACGAGGCAAGCCCCCCCCCCCTTGATCACCAGATATCGCCTATTATTTCCTCTACTGCTTGCATTAGAGTAGTGTAGCATGTTGCTATTCGGTGCATAGCCTGTCATTATTGCTGCGGTTGTTGATACCTTACCTGCAATCCTAAATGCTTAGTATAGGATATGCTAGTTTATCATCTGTGGCCCTACATTCTTGTCCGTCTGCCTTGCTATACTATCGGGCCGTGCTCACTCGGGAGTGATCACGGGTCTATACTATACATACATACATACTATTCAGGTGGTGACTAAAGTCTGGTCGGCTCGTAGAGTACCCACAAGTAATTCTGATGTGGGGACTGGAAGGACAGGTGGCTCCATCCCGCTAGAGGTGGGCCTGGGTTCCCGACGGCCCCCGACTGTTACTTTATGGCGAAGCGACAGGTCAACTTGAGACCACCTAGGCGAGAGGTGGGCCTGACCCTAGTCGGCGTCCGTGGTTACTTCAAAATAACATGCTTAACGAGATCTTGGTATTTGATCTGAGTCTGGCCACTGGCCTATACGCACTAACCAACTACACGGGAACAGTTATGGGCACTCGATGTCATGGTATCAGCCGAAGCCTTCTTCACGTCAGCGACTGAGCGGCGCGCACCGGGTTGGACCGCGTAACACAACTTCCTTTGTAATGGAGGTTGCTAGGTCTGCTCATCGGCCGCCCTCGCAACGTGCAGGTGTGCAATGAGCGATGGGCCCAGACCCCTGCGCGCATAGGATTTAGACCGGTGTGCTGACCTCTCTGCTGTGCCTAGGTAGGGCTGCGACGTGTTGATATTCCGAGGCCGGGCATGACCCAGGAAAGTGTGTCCGGCCAAAGGGATCGAGCGTGTTGGGTTATGTGGTGCACCCCTGCAGGGAAGTTTATCTATTCGAATAGTTGTGTCCCTCGGTAAAAGGACGACCCGGAGTTGTACCTTGACCTTATGACAACTAGAACCAGATACTTAATAAAACACACCCAGACAAGTTCCAGAGACAACCCAGTGATCGCTTTCCCATAGGGCGACGAGGGGAGGATCGCCGGGTAGGATTATGCTATGCGATGCTACTTGGAGGACTTCAATCTACTCTCTTCTACATGCTGCAAGATGGAGGCTGCCAGAAGCGTAGTCTTCAATAGGACTAGCTATCCCCCTCTTATTCTGGCATTCTGCAGTTCAGTCCACCTATATTGCCTCTTTACACATATACCCATGCATATGTAGTGTAGATCCTTACTTGCGAGTACTTTGGATGAGTACTCACGGTTGCTTTGTTCCCTCTTTTCCCCCTTTATCCTCTTCTTCTCGGATGCCGCAACCAGACATTGGAGCCCAGGAGCCAGACGCCACCGTCGACGACGACTCCTACTACACTGGAGGTGCCTACTACTACGTGCAAGTCGTTGACGACGACCGGGAGTAGTTTAGGAGGATCCCAGGCAGGAGGCCCGCGCCTCTTTCGATCTGTATCCCAGTTTGTGCTAGTCATCTTATGGCAACTTGTTTAACTTATGTATGTACTCAGATATTGTTGCTTCTGCTGACTCATTTATGTTCGAGCACTTGTATTCGAGCCCTCGAGGCCCCTGGCTTGTAATATGATGCTTGTATGACTTATTTTACTTTTAGAGTTGTGTTGTGATATCTTCCCGTGAGTCCCTGATCTTGATCGTAGACATTTGCATGCATGATTAGTGTATGATTGAATCGGGGGCGTCACAGGATCTTTCGGTGTGCCATTGAGAATAATTAACCATAATATTATCTAGGAGCTTAGTAGCCTCTCCTAAAGTGATTTCCATAAAAGTGCCTCCTGCGGCCGAATCTAAAAGATTTCTAGAAGCAAAATTCAATCCAGCGTAAATTTTTTGTATAATCATCCACAAATTCAAACCATGTGTAGGGCAATTACGTATCATCAATTTCATCCTCTCCCAAGATTGTGCAACATGCTCATGATCAAGTTGCTTAAAATTCATAATGTCATTCCTAAGGGAGATGATCTTAGCGGGAGGAAAATATTTAGAGATGAAAGCATCTTTACACTTGTTCCATGAATCAATACTATTTTTAGGCAAAGATGAAAACCAAGTTTTAGCACGGTCTCTAAGTAAAAACAAAAATAGCTTCAATTTAGCAATATCATTATCCACATATTTCTTCTTTTGCATATCGCACAAACCAACAAAATTGTTTAGATGGGATGCGTCATCTTCACTAGGAAGGCCAGAAAATTGATCTTTCATAACAAGATTTAGCAAAGCGGCATTAATTTCATAAGATTCAACATTAGTAGTGGGAGCAATCGGAGTGCTAATAAAATCATTGTTGTTGGTATTGGAAAAGTCACACAATTTGGTATTATCTTGAGCCATCACGACAAAGCAAGCAATCCAACACACAAGCACACAAGAAGCAAACGAAAAAGACGAGCAGAAGAGGGGCGGAGAAAAGGCAAAGGTTTTCGTAAATTGTTTTAGAAGTGGGGGAGAGGAAAACGAGAGGCGAATGACGAATAATGTAATGCAAAAGAGAAGAGTTTATGATGGATACTTGGTATGGCTTGACTTGACGTAGATCTCCCCGGCAACGGCGCCAGAAATCCTTCCTGCTACCTCTTGAGCTTGCGTTGGTTTTTTCGTTGAAGAGGAAATGGTGATGCAGCAAAGTAGAGTAAGTATTTCCCTCAGTTTGAGAACCAAGGTATCAATCCAGTAGGAGACAACGCACAAGTCACCGTATACCTGCACAAACAATCAACAACTTGCACCCAACACGATAAAGGGGTTGTCAATCCCTTCAGGGTTACTTGCAAAAGTGAGATCTGATAGAGATAGATAAACGGTAAAGTAAACATTTTTGGTATTTTTGGTTTATAGATCGGAAAGTAAAAGATTGCAAAATAGTAGATTGGAAACTAATATGACGTAAAAGAGATTCAATATAATGGAAAAGAGACCCGGGGGCCATAGGTTTCACTGGTGGCTTTTCTCATGATAGCAAATAATACAGTGGGTGAACAAATTACTACCGAGCAATTGATAGAAGAGCGCAAAGTTATGACGATATCTAAGGCAATGATCATGAACATAGGCATCACGTCCGTGTCAAGTAGACCGAAATGATTCTGCATCTACTATTATTACTCCATAATCGACCGACTCATGTCTGCATCTAGAGTATTAAGTTCATAAAGAACAGAGTAACGCATTAAGTAAAATGACATGATGTAGAGAAATTAACTCAAGCAATATGATGAAGACCCCATCTTTTTTTCCTCGATGGCAACAATACAAAATGTGCCTTGCTGCCCCTACTATCACTAGGAAAGGACATCGCAAGATTGAACCCAAAGCTAAGCACTTCTCTCATTGCAAGAAAGATCAATTTAGTAGGCCAAAATAAATCGATAATTCAAAGAGACATGCAAAGATATCAAATCATGCATATAAGAATTCAGAGAAGAACCAAATGATATTCATAGATAATCTGATCATAAATCCACAATCCATCGAATCTCGGCAAACACACTGCAAAATAATATTACATCGAATAAATCTACAAGAACATTGAGGAGAACATGGTATTGAGAATCAAAGAGAGAGAAGAAGCCATCTAGCTACTAGCTATGGACCCGTAGGTCTGTGGTAAACTACTCACGCTTCATCGGAGAGGCAATGGTGTTGATGTAGAAGCCCTCCATGATCGAATCCCCCTCCGGCAGGACACTGGAAAAGGCCCCTAGATGGGATCTCACGGGTACAGAAGGTTGCGACGGTGGAAAAGTGGTTTCATGGCTCTCCTAGATGTTTACAGGGTATAAGAGTATATATAGGCGAAGGAGCTAGGTCAGGAGACCCATGAGGGGCCCACGAGGTAGGGGCGCACCCTACCCCCTGGGCGTGCCCTCCTGCCTCGTGGCCGCCTCGTTGCGTCTCTAACTTCATCTCCAAGTCTTCTAGTTTCCTTCTGGTCCAAGAAAGATCATCGCGAAAGTTTCATTCCGTTTGGACTCTGTTTGGTATTCCTTTTCTGCGAAACTCTAAAGTAGGCACAAAAAAAACAGAAACTGGCACTAGGCTCTCGGTTAATAGGTTAGTCCCAAAAATAATATAAAATAGCATATTAATGCATATAAAACATACAAAACAGATAATATAATAGCATGGAACAATCAAAAATTATAGATACGTTGGAGACGTATCAGTAGCGCTCGACCATGGTCGTTGGTGGGGGAGAGAGGGGAGACACGCGTCTTTGGTGAGAGGGCGAGGGGCGTCAGCGGCGAGAGGGGTACAGGGTCTGTGGCGAGGGAGTGTGCATTCACTGGCGAGGGTTGGGCAACTTTTATAGCCTTGGGTGGGCGGCGAGAGGGCGGCCGCCGTGTGTACGCTTGGCGGGAGCAGGTGGGACGCACGTCGCCGCGCCTTCACTGTGCCGCCCGTGCGGCATCAATGGAAGGCTGACCGGCGTGGCAGCGCAGCAGCCTTCGCATTGATTCCCACGGGAACCGAGGCGATGAGGACGACGAAGGCACCGAGTCACTGACTCGGCAGGCCCACTTATTTTCGCACCAACAACCTTTCCCCCGGCGCCCCCGTACGCCCCCCAGCGCGACGGGTTCGGCCTGGGTTCGCCGGCGCCAAACTCGTCCCTAACCGGCGAAAAGTGGGCTTCTGGGGGCGTGTCTGGGCCGATTTTTTGGTGTCGGTGATAAAAAAGGGCCTTGAGGGGCTTGTTCGAGGTGCGACTGGAGATGCTCTTAGGCTCCGCGTGCTCGGGATTTAATTGGACTTTCAGTTTGGTAGCGAATGGGAGATATAGAGTGTCTACAGCCGGATAAGCAAATTCGGTCTCTCAAACATTCGCGCACGCTTCTTGGCACGTCCGTGGATAGTGATTGATCGGTCCTCAAATAATCTTTTTCACAATCGGATACCTCAATTTAGAAACCTCAAATCCATACTATTATATGCAATGTAAAACATAATCTAAGTGGAGCTCGTCTAACTCCTCGTGCCCATGTCCAGCGGTCGGCTGCACCCTTCAAAGTGTTGGTCCGGTCGCCAGCAAGGTAGGGCACGACATGTGACACGAACCAGCTCACGGTACTCAAGGTGCCACCATTTACCATGCCCTACTCTTCCTCATCAGAGTCCAGAACCTTGACGATGCCGGTGGACGTGAGATCTATGATGAATCCGTCATGGGAGGAGCCGGCGAGATCACCGAAGATAATTTGCGATTCATCATCCACCCAGTATTGCGACTCATACAAGGCACATTTTTCCCTGATTTTTTTTCACAAAGCATATCTATAACTTATCAATTTTTATACATTTCTTTTTTATCTTACTTTTATAGTGGATGTTTTATGCGCTGTTTTTTGAGGGGGGTGTTTGTTTCTACCTATTAGGCTCTGTGTGCTCGGGATTTAATTGGACGGTTCTAGGCACGCTGGCACATTCCTGGACAGTGGTTAGTCATTTCTTAAATAATCTTTTTCACAGTCGGATACCTTAATTTAGAAACCTCAAACCCATACCATTATGTGCAATGTAAAACATAATCTAGGTGGAGCTCGTCTGACTCCGTCGTGCCCATGTCCAGCGGCCGGCTGCGCCCTTAAAAGTGTTGGTCCGGTCATCGACGGGGTAGAGTATGACATGTGACACGAGTAAACTCAAGGGGCTCAAGGCGCCGCCCTCTCTCATGCCCTATTCTTCCTCGTTAGAGTCTAAAACCTTAACAACGCTGGTGGATGTAAGATCTATGACGTCCACCACTGCGAGGGTTGCCGCTGTCTCTGCGCCCGCTGCCTTGCACGGCGGGCACGCTGCGTCGTATTTGCGTCGAACGATGCCCTGGCGTTCACCTCTGCCTCGACACGCCAAGGGGGTGCGCGTCCGCCACTGCTTTCTAACGCCAGACTGACCGTACCGCCTCCGGTGAGGCAGCGACGACACACCTTGCGGCGGATCCATGCGCCATTTGGATGGACTCAATGGATTCCCAACGGAAGGAGTCTGAGCGCTGTCGTTGGCGACCTCCTCTCCGGATCGGCGGAGCGCAAGCCGGATGATCATCTCCTTCTTAGGGCCGTGTGGGATGAGATCGGGGTTGACGGATCTGGAGGTGTATAACTCAGATCCACTGCCCTCCGTGCCGGAGAAGATCGGAGATCGTCGGGCGAGAGCTTGTGTGCCGGAGTGGAGTGGAGGGGAGGGTCATGAAGTGGCTAAGGGCAACTCCAATGCACGACCCCAAATGGTCTGGCCATGTTCGTTTGGGTGTAAACCGACAGAACAGGCGGCCCAACGCGTGGGAGTAAATGGACCAATGTCCTTTCCGGTCCGCTTTCGACCCATTCCCGGCCCAACTTTGGGTCGCGTTTGCTGCCGAACGGACATGCGCGGCGCATGCCCATGTCCTCCCCTGGCCCGCCCGTCGGGACACATGTGCCCCTTTTTTCTATTCCCCTGCCCCCCACTGCAGTCGCACCCCCGCCCCATTCCCCTCTCGTCCCTAGCCACCACCGCCGCCATTTTTCTCGGCCGTGTCACTATCTAGCACGGCCGCGCGCCCGCCCCCTACCCTCGTCGCAGCCCCCGTTTCCTCGATGCCCCAAGCTGTCCAACCGCGACCGACTGATTTTAGTGCATTCTGTGGTCGGATTTGGAGCGGATCCGGCCGGATTTGAGCTCACCCGGTTGCCGGAGCCCTCAACATGCCATGGACTACACGGGTACTGGACCGCACAACCTAGGCAACGCCCCCAGGCCGCATGCAGGTATTGACTCCGCCTCTAGCCACTCGGATCTACCCGTCGCCAGTTCACCGACAAATACACCAATGGCTGTCATCTGGGCTCAGGGCTGACACAAAGGCTCGTCGACGCACCGTTGCCGCTCATAAAGTGCGACGACTATCCACGGAAGGTCCTACGCCGCGTGTCTACGACACCGGAACATCCCAGATGGGTGTTCGTCAAGTGCGAAAATGATGGGGTATGTGCTACTTTAGCTTCGGTTGTACTCCCGGATTCAGCGCATTTTGCTTACGCTCTATTTGGATGTCTGTATTGAAGGGCTCCGTATTGTATCTCAGTGAGGTTTCAATACTAAATCGTGTTTGGATGACAAACTCTCAAATTTGTATATTCACATGAATTAGAAGATTATGCTTTGTTCTACATACCTCAAAACAAAATCTGTACAATATATGACTATTATTCAGAGCATATGAAGGTAGGGAGAAAAGGTAGCACCGTAGCAGGGAAGGGGAAGTGCTTCAGGCTCAAAGCTTACTGTTGACCAAGATTGCATCCCTAATTAAGTCATCGACCTATTTTACCTAGAAATAGTGCTTCAGACTTAAACACCAGTAACCTAATAATTAACAGCAATAGCTTCATATTAACATTGAAAGTGTGTATTGTTAGCGAGCAGGACACGCATCGAAGGAGCTAGCAAGGGCGCTTACAGCTTAGCGCGACGTCAGCGTGGTGCTCGTGGAGGGGCTGGTAGTGGCAGCTGGAGAGGGGTCTTGGAGGCTGACGAGCTAGCACGAGGGATGAGGGCGGCAGCAGAGATCCCTGCTCCTCTCTTCCATCTCCATGGGCGGAGAGGGGTTCCTTTGAAGCCGACAAGAGCAAGGGACGAGGGCGGCGGCCGAGCTCCCTGCTCCTCTCCTACATGGGCGGCAGGGAGGCTTAGAGGGACAAGCGCCGCGGCAGATCTCCAGCGAGCGCGGGGGACGAGGGCGGAACTCCACGGGCGGCGGCGGGGGATGGACGTCTGTTTTCAGGGCGAGATGAAGGGGTACGTTTTACGGGAGCGAGTGTTTCCGAGCAAATCAGAGGCCTCAGGCTCGGTATTCGCGAGCGATGTGCACAAGTGGGGAAAATCACGCTCTGCATTGACGTGCGTTTCCACCTACCAATACAAAGGCCATCCAAACAGCTGAATTGGAACTTCCCAATACCAATTCACAATTCGGAGCCTGAATACATACATCCAAACGCAGTGTTATGCTCAAATTTTTATTGTGTAGGATGTGGAAAATATATACCACGGAATGTTTTAGTAAAAAAATACATTGTTCAAAAACAAAAAATTCCAATAGACCATGAAAAAAGGATTTCCAAAAATATTTAAAAGCAAATTTTCCCATGGTTCAAGATTTGTTCAATGGCGCAAAAATGAAAAGGTCATAGCAACTTGCATTTGTACATAGTGGCAAAAAAATGTGCATTAAAAATTGTGACGTATTTTACACGCAAAAAAAATGTGGATTAAATATTGCCATGTAGAACACAAAAAAGTGTACCATATATTGTTCAGCAGTAATTGCCATGTTTCATAAAGGAAATGTACCATGGTCCCGTGAAAAGCAAAAATTCCCATTGAAAAGATAAAGGTGAAATTTACCATGGCATTAAAAGTAAAATTTTACATGGACCATAAAAGTTAAATTGCCATGAAAAAATAAGAAATAGTTTTCCATGAACTATTAAAGTATAATTGACATGTATGTAAAAGGAAATTTTTTTTTCATGACAATGTAGGTAATTCTGCCATGGCAATAAAATTTAAATATTTCCCATGGCAATATAGGTAAATTTTCCATGGCAAATTTAAAAAGTAAAATTTGCCATGCGAATCAAGTAGAAAGTTGCCATGCTGCAAAGTAAAATTAGCTGTGTTCTTAAAGGGTAAAATGTTATGATGATCAAATTTTCATGCATTTATCATGTGACTATTCCAAAAAAAAATGTTTGAAAATTTGCTATGATATATGAGACGCACTTTTGGATTTATTTTTTGCCATGCGATCACTGCATACAAATTTATTTTTGCCATGATATGCTCAAGAAACTAGAAACTGAAGGGGCATAATTAAAAATGAACAAAATTTGTCATGGCAGATGCATATTAAAAAGATGACATTTTTGTTTCTTTATAATTTTCATGCTTTGTACAAGTAAATTGCCATGTATGTAAAACAAATTTTCCATGACGCAAAAATGAAATTTGCCATGGTAATTGTATTAAAGTTGCCATCGTCCATAAACTAAGTTTGCGTAATAGAGAAAATAAGAAACAATGTACAAATGATTCTTTAGTAAAATTGCCATAGCCCATGAAGTAGTATTGCCATGATACATAAAAGTTTTTGCCATGGTATTTCAATTGAAAATTGCCATGTTTTGCATGGGAAATTTTCCGTCCATGTAAAAAAACACAAATTATGAACAACAAATGCCATTGCATATGCATATTAAAAAAAATGCCATGGTGTTTTCATTAAAATTGTCATGTTTATATAAGAGAATTGCCGTGGGCGTAAAAATTTCCATGGTGAATACAATTTTTTGACATGGTCAAATCCGAAACAGAATACCTGCATTTTTGACATGTGGACATGGCAACTAATATATACTTCTCTCAACGTAGAGATACATCTTGTTCAACAACACTCTATAAAACTTGCAGAGGATACAATCACACATTCTAATCTGCAAATTGATTATAATCTAATTGGGACTAAATATACCAACAAAGCTGGTATCCAGTAACCCGAAACGAGGGTGAATTGAACTTATCAAGTAGGTGAACAGAGGAGCGGGCGGGGATTCATCAGACGTGTTCCCATGTTGCAGCGGAGGTAGACGAAGCGCGGGGGCGGGGGCAGACCATCCCAGATCGAACTCGAGGAAAACGAGACGTGGTGGGACCTCACACATCAAGATTTGTGCATCCGATCGGACGGCCCGCGACACGTTCGCCCGCAAATCCTATAAATCTGGACATCAGACTTGTATCGATTCCGAATTTTTAAACATCTCCATTCCGTTCCTCTGTTTTAAACATTTTAGTTGCAAGCTTGCCGATAGCTACAGAGCGGGTTAGGCGACCACGACCGAGAATTTTGTTTATTTGCTCTCCTCTTAGCTTTTGCAAACTGGAGGGTAGCTAGCAAGCTCAACGTGCCAGGGCTGTTTCCATGAGCTGCCGTCGTGATGCCTAGAGCGTGGAGCGAGACCGCGTCTGCCCCCCCTTTGGAAAACCCTCACAATCGCGTCGCCTAAAAGCTTCTCTTGATCAGACCAACCGGCCACCAAGAATCCAAGCGCTTCCGAGCTCGGATTTCTTGTTCCCGGACTGGGCCGCGCAGCATGCCGCCGCCGTCGTCGTCCCTGCCGCGTCACCGCCACGCACTTCTCTAGCGCGCGTGGCCGGACCACCAGTGCATACTTGCCGATCGACCCACGAGAGCTGTGCCTGTGCTGCCGCCGTCGACATGGACGAAGACGACGTCGCCGGCAGGCACCGCGGCCGGGGTGGAGGCTGCCCTTGCCTGCCGTTCTGCTTCTGGGGCTCCCGTGTACCGGCCGCGCCTGAGCGGCGGAGGCGTCGCCGTCGCAGGTTCAGGCTCAGGCTCAGGCTCAGCCTGTCGTGGTTCTCGTGGTCGTGGCGGTGGCTTCGGAAGAGCCGCAGAGGCAAGAGCTCGGAGGCGGGCGGCAAGAACAAGGGGAAGCGGAGGAGGAAGCTGCTGCTGCTCCTGCTCAGGTCGCTGCAGGTCAAGAAGGCGCTCGCGTCCGTCTCGTCGGGAAGCAGCTTCCTGCCAAAGGTACACACCACACAGCGTACGCCACATGCAAGTATGGACATCGATCGACCGCCATGGCCATTAATGATCTTGAGCTAGCAGTAATGCAGTGTTGGCACTTGATTAGATTGATTTGTCCGCTAATCTTCCGACTGGTACGGCGTTATCAGCAAGCGCTAGGCTTCGCCAATTGCTTGCGTTGCGTGGTTGGTTGATTAATTAGCAGGTTTTTTTTAGTAGAATTAATTAGCAGGTACTTGGTACTTTAACGGGATGGAGATGGAGACGGGCCGGGCCGGGCCGGGGCAGCGTGATTGACCAACCAACGGCGGCCATTCCGTGGAAAGAAGAGAGACATAGACAGAGGGGCGACGAGGTTTTGGGTCTCCGGCGTGTCACTGTTATGAGGTTTTGGACTAGCGACTTTTATCCCGCGCGTCACGTGTGCGTTTACTAATGAAACTTGCACCAACGTGCTTGGCAGCTTGCCTTATGGCGGAAGGACCTCTAAAATGGCATATTATATTGTTCTAAAAAAGCACAAAAACTAACATAACACACAACTGGATGTCATGCATTGCTGAATACTGCAAGGATACTAAAGGTTGTGTGTGGTTTAGTAGTGGATTGTGACAATTCAATTGTTCCAACCGTGTGCCTATACCACGTGGCACACGTGATAAGCAATCCGAAATTTGTAAAAACCGTATGCCGATTGCTGAAGTAACTCTAAACAACACTTAGGCAAAATATATGTGGTTGGTACACAATGTGTTTTTTCATGCATTTCGACCAACAGGTGTCAGCTCACGAAAAAAGTCAATAATCATGAGTGCTTATTTCACATCCAACCAACAGAAATTGAATAGCTGGCTAGCTAGACAGTAGGTTGCATCTGACTATAGGAAACTAACCATTTTTATCCTTCTTCACACCTTTTCTAACCATTGGAAATGTGTTCTAGTGGTGAGACCAATGTTATTTGTTTCTCTTATTGAAAGGACCTGGGTCTATTATAAAAGTCCACCAAAAGTATAAAACACCACAAACATAATAAAAAATTCATCAAGGCACCTGAACCACCGAATGATCACTATCGATTGTCACCAGCAAAAGTCGATGACATACCGATGTGGGGTCATCGTCGTTGAACCCCGAATAAATCTGCGAACTCATTGGCGTGCATGCACGACGAGAAACCCTAACCCTGCCACCTCGAGGCGATGGCAGGAATATATGTGGAGCCTCATCGACTCCATCCCACTGGACGGATTCAAGGTGGATCGAAGCCTAGAAGACCATTTTGACACTGAAGCGTCGCTATCTGTCAGGTGTTGCCTCTGCGAGGACCATACCATCCTCCACACGTCTCCCGAAATTATGAAACACCAATAGAACGAGGGCAAGTCGGGAAGACCTTGTAGAAATATTGTGGCCCACTTCAATTTTCACCTTTTAACTTTTTGAGTACCTATTTTCTCAATAAGGGCACTTTTATTGACTCATAGCATCACATTAAAGAGATACATAACGAGTTCATATCGGCCTTTGCATAAATATAATGCACACAACTTCCACATGCATAAAGACAAGTAGGCAAAATATATTGCCACATATGACTAAAATAATGCGTACTAAGGAAGAAGGCTGATCTGTTTTCTTCACCGCCATCCATATTACATAAGAACTTTTTTGGCCGCATGCTACATGCACGCATGCACACACACCACCGTAAGCAACTGTTTGTACTCAGTTGCTGAAGAATAGACAAAGAACGTCCACAAATTTGGATACATTTTTTATTATTTCTGGTGTTCGTTGTACTGACATGATTAAAGATGAATAGATTGAAAGTTTTCAGTAAAAAAACAAAGCCTCTAATTGAGAGAACTTTTAATTATTAAAAACTATACTCCCTCTATCCACATATATAGGGCCTAATATATATTTTAACGTTACCTTTGATCATGCATTAGCACAATATTATATGACATCCATGCTACACAAAGCATGTCATCGAATTTGTATGTGAAAGTTGTTCATAAAGATATAAGTTTTATATCATAAATATTGTATACTAGTAATAATTTTATTATTGGTCAAAAACTACCTCGTAAAACATAGTACGCCGATAACGCCCATATGTGTGGGCGTTAAGGGGTCTGGTCACATGTTTTGTATGGTGTCTAAGAGAACCAGCCCACACGTCTACGTGTGGGCAAAACAAGTAATGCTCACACACTCGTACGTCAGGCCTCCTACCTCATGGTCCCGCACGCCCCGCGTGACCGTCACCACGCGTCCCCGCAGCTGCCATGGTGCGAACCCTCTTCCATGTTCGTTTAACTGCAGTTGTCATGTTGCTGAACTACAGTTCCCATGTCGGACAATTACAATTGCCATGGTTGCTCAACTGTAGTTGCCATCTCAGATCAAGTGTCAGATGCCATTTTTGGACAACTGCAGCTGTTGCCATGTGTGGTCTCGTCTACTACAGTTGCCATGATTTGAAAACTTTAGGAGTTGTCACCTACCAACACTAGGCAGTTGCCATTTAGCACTACAAAAAGGCATGGCAAAATAACATGTTCGGGTAAAGAAAGAGTTGTCATCTGCTTACAAGCACATTAGGGGCAGTTGCCATGTACCCTGCAAAACACATGGCAATTGACAGCTTTGGATGTGGGAGAGAAGACGGGTATGTGGGGGCGGTGGTATCTTTAGGATTTGCCATCTACTAAACACTAGGCAGTTGCCATGTAGCACTACAAAAAGACATGGCAAAATAACATGTTCGGGTAAAGAGAGAGTTGCCATCTGCTTACAAGCATACTAGGGCAGTTGTCATGTACCCTGCAAAACACATGGCAACTGATAGCTTTGGGTGTGGGAGAGGAGACGGGCGTGTGGACGAACTGATAAACGCCCACACACCAGCCCCTCTGCGTGCGTTGAAAACTGGCGTGTGTGCGAACTGCTAAACGCCCACACACCAGCACCTCCGCGTGTGGAAATGGACGTGTGGGCGACCGGCTGAATGCCCACACACCAGCCTAATCCTATGTGGCATAAAAATCTGGCAAAACATGCCAAGATTCGTGCAAACTCAAACCTTGATCCATGCGTGTGGGCGAGATGCAAACACCCACACGGGTGGACGTTAGTATTTTCGAAAACATATTAGGCCCTATATATGTGGATGCAGGGAGTATCATTTTTGTGTAGTTAAAATGACCAAACCAAAGTTGTAGCTCCCAAGCTTGCAATAATCTCCATATAACTCATTGCCAAACATAATAGCAAAACTACGGGGTGGGTACAAGTTAGAAACCACCTACATAACTGATTAAATAGCACAGATACACTCCCTCAAAAAAAAATAGCACAGATACACTCTTATTGGAAGAAGAGAGATCTAATTGTCTCATCCTTGCGGTAAAAACAACATTTCTTATTTTCATGTGGTAGCTCTTTTTTTTAAGTATTCCAGGTGGTAGTTCGAACTAGCTTTTTTATTTCAGGGTTGCGCCTTGCCAGATTGTCCTTTATTAGGATCAAACTTCTACGAAGTTAACAATTTTTTGAAAAAAAATGAAATTAATTTTTAATTTCCGTACTTCCATTTTCCAAAATAAATTAGGTACATGGACCTCTAAGGTTCGCTCTCTTAAGATGAACATGATATGCCTTTGTTTCACTAATAAAAATGCTAGTTCCAACTATGGAGCAGTGCAGTGCCTACAGTCCTACTCCGGCGGCTAATTGCCCATTGCCAATGTTCTGCAGCTGCAGGTTGGCGGCTCCGGCGGCGCCAAGAAGCAAAAACGGAGCAAGCCATGGGGAACGGTCGATGACGACGCCGCGCCAACCACGAGCTGCGCTAAAGAGACGGCGCCTGTGCGGCCGGAGACGATCAGCCCGCCGTTCCCGAGGTCGGCCGATGGCGTGTGGCGAGCCCCGTCGTCTAGGTTCCACTCGCTCCAGCTCGACCGTGGCGGCGCCGAGCCTTCCGCGGGCGGCCTGTGGACGGCGGCCACGACGCTGGGCGTGATCGTGTTCTTCGGCCGCGTCACCGCGGTGCTCTTCTTGTGCTCGTGCATGTACGGCGCGCGGTGGCTCGGGGCGGCACGGGCCGACACCAGGGGCGGCATTGCCGGTGGTGGCAGCAGCCGGAGGCTCGGCGACCGGGTGGCGCTGGACTACTTGTGCGCGGAGGAGCACAAGAAGAAGGTGGTCGCGTGTGGGTTGCTGGACAGAGCCGGCGGCAAGAGGCCGTCGTCGCGCTTTTGTATATAGTGGTCATGTCTGACAGCAGCAGCTGGTGTTGTAAATTGTTGGGTTTGGAGTGGTTTTGGGATATGGCATGCCATGTTAGGCTTGTTTCTTACATTGTTTGGTTATAAATTTGTAAAGTACGTAAGAGAGCTACCAACTATAGAAATCAGGTTTAAAAAAAACTATAGAAATCAGGTTTGATGGGGTATTTGTGGAGTGAAGTAGAGAAATGTAACTACATGTGAACTCTGCTAAGGAGCTAGCAAAATTGCACTCAATTCCACTAAGAACCTAAGATCGATAGTTGACCCGAATGTGGATTCAAACCAAACCAATATCAATTCTTGCAAAATGTTTTCATTGTCCAGCAAGTGAAATTGTAGACTGTTATTTTCAGAAGACAGGCATTAACTATTTCTAAGATATCCTGCAGGATAATCTAGCACCACACCGAGCCTTTCATAAAACATTTTCAACATAATTCACTTTGGGGTGGAGGATCAGATCCCCAGGTTAACGAGCCTTAGCAGTTAGCTCGCAAGTGGATCCATGATGCTTTGCTAAGTCTTGCATATACAGACCTTGAGCTCTTGAAGCTTGTGGAGCATTGCCAGCGATGCTGAATCCTGGGAACTCCTTTTGTCAGTCCGCCGCTCGCCTTGAAGTGTAATGGCTGTTACATCAGGTATGTGCAAGGTGATGGTTGACACGAAGCTATTGAAGTTCGTTGTGGTTACCCCGTCCAGAACAATAGGAGTCCTGTTGCATCAAACCAGTAAAAGAATTTAGCACATGTTCGTTAAAAGAGCAGAAGGATCGGCATTGCCAACATTCAAGTGGAATGAAGTTTTTGCCTTTGTTGCTAGAGGTCATATATATTTTGTATTCCTGGACATACCTGAACCTTTGTTCAACAAATTCGAATTCTGGCATTGGCCACTGCAACCTCTTGCATAGCTTAAAAAGAGCACTTCGTGGTCCACCTTTGTCCATTTTAAGCCGAAGAACAACTGAAAACAAACAAAAATGCATGGTTACTGACTAGACATGCATCTTATCCATGTAAAAAGAAAGAGGTATATATACATTTTAGTATGTCATGTTTGACAGGCTGTCAGCGATCAAGCAACACAATTAAACCAAAGGATGATCAAAATGGGAATCGTCAGATACCTGCTTCTTTCAGTGAGGGAAGGCCTCCTAGGCTAGGATTGGCATTCACGTGACAATAATCAAGTGGTGATTCCAACTACAGAAATGTAATAATAGTCATTATCTATAATAAAATACACCACTTTGTTAAAGCATTTGCTGGAAAACTATGTAGAAGCTTACACTTGCCAAAGGATACTGCTCCGATGATATAATATCCAACTGCTTAGCTTTAGAAGAACATTGTTTCATTGAAAGGCCTCTTTTCTGCTTCAAACTTAAACATCAGTTTCTGTCATAAATAAATGGCATAGACAAATCATCTACTCCCTCCGTTCCCAAATATAAGTCTTTCTAGAGATTCCAACAAGTGACTACATACGGAGCAAAATGAGTGAATCTACACTCTAAAATATGTCTACATACATCCATATGTTATAGTCCATTTGAAATGCCTAAAAAGACTTATATTTAGGAACGGAGGGAGTAATTTCTAAGCAGAAAACATCAGCTAGTTAAATTTTTTTTTCGAAAAGGGGGATCCCCGGCCTCTGCATCAGCATGATGCATACGGCCATCTTATTAATAATAAAACATCCACAAAGTCTCGAAGTCTGAGTAGTAGCAAACTAAAAAGAAAACGAAAAGGCTCAGCTAGTTAAATACAGGAAAGTATGCTCAGGATATAGTTCTGCTACCGATTCAACTGAACAACAATTTAAACCACGAGGCACTGTCATGAACTACACACTAATACAGCATTCCTCTTTAAGTTTAAAGAACCTACCTTCAGATCTGCCAATATACGAGCTGCTGCTTTTGCCTTTGCACTCTTCTTGTTTCTGTCTTGTCCTTGCGCTATCAACAGTTCATCTCGTAATTGCACTGACATCTCTATACTTAATTCTTCTCCTTTACTACTGCATTTTGAATTTATGAAATAACCAAGGTGACTACACAGCTCTAACAACTCCCGATAAGGTGGCAATGCAAGATTATCAGGGGTTATCATTGGGGAAAGCAACGGTTCAACAATCTTCCAAACCACATCAACATTAAAATCTGCGTCAACAAATATTGCACCGGCAATGCTTTCCATAATGTCACCAAGTACCTGTAAAACAAACAAAATAATCTTGTTAACTTCTATGTGTAATGTTGGCTGGGAAAGGCTTCACAGAGAAAAGGCCATCGCAGAAACAATAAAAGCACAAAATTGAAAAGGTAGGCTGTTAAGATAATGAACATAAGTGAAACTGTATTTCTAACCTTAGGTGCTTTACATGTAGCATGTTGAAGGAATTTATTAACCTTCCCTTGGCACTCCAAATTGGATCTAACATATTCTGTGATTTGCTCCAAAAGTATTCCAGACCCATGCTGTAGATGACTGTGAATGTTGTTTCTTAAAACTACTTCTGCAAAATTCTCGTTACTAACCAAAGCGGAACGTAAGTCTGTCAATTCTCCAGGATCAACATCAGTATGGGTAACATAGAGATAGCGTGTAATTAGTAGATCCAGCACAGAATCACCCAGAAATTCCAGACGCTGAAATAAAGGCACAAGTTAGACGCAAAAATGTTAAGGACAGAAGACATGGATATATCTTGTTTCTGATTGAAGCACAATAAGCTAATGATAACCCCACGAACCAATGTAGAAATATGCTGCTATACACTGACCTGGTAACAGTAGTCAACCCCTAATTCCTGCAGAGATGGATGAGTTATGGCTTCCAGTAGAAGGCCCTTGACCGAGAAGTTGTACTTCAGTTTTGCTTCCAACTCCTCAATAACACTTATTTTAGGTAAGTAGCATATATAAGATGCATTGAGCTTTACTTCCTGTACCAACGTCCTATCGCATTTTATTTCAATACCGAACCACTTCATAACCCAAAGTGCAGCAACTATGCCACCACCAACATAATATGCTCCAACTAGGGCTTCAACACAATCAGATATTGCTTTCGAGCACATCCATCTGTGAGCTCTATCACATGGTTTTCCAACTACAAAAGATGGGTCGTCGCTGATATACCTTCCATTAGTTGGAACAAATGCAGTCTCAATTCCGCAGTTACAAGGAAAAGGGCGCAAAGATATCTGCCCAGGAGCAACCCAACGCCGTGGGTCAAATGCACTATCCCGCACGTAACCCTGGAAAGCAAGATAACAAATAGCCAGTAAACATACACACCTCGGAATTGTATTCTCAACCTTGCAAATCTCAACAGTATCTAGGTTATATTCTATCTCCTATACGCAACTTGACTCTGCTCGTATATAACTTCTGCCTTTTTACAATATCATCAAACATGCTTTTTGAATGAACATTGACGAAGCACCTCTAGAAAACATCTGACTGGCATGGGCTCAAACAAAATTAAAACTCAAGAGCAGAACAGAAGAAAACCACTTGCTATATGAAGTTCATATGTGATTGTTGGCCCTCAGGCTCAAATATTTATTTATTTACTGCGGGAAGGCTCAAATATAACTGGTTGACTGGCCAAGTGCACATGAACTAACTAAATTAAAATTATTTGTCCAATACTAGAACTCATCATAAACTTCAGGAAGTTGAAACCATTATAATAGGCTTGGATTTAGGCCATCTACCTGCAAGGATCGCCAGATTCCGTGCTTATGAAGTGTAGCATTGCAGACAGCATTTGATCTCATATCAGAAAGATGACCTTCATGTTTCATAGGATACCTTAAAAACAGGTCACATCCTATCACATATTTTAGTACTGAGTCTCCCAATAGTTCTAAACGCTCCAGGGAAAATGTTTCACAGCACCTTAAAGTTGTGATAGCTTCCAAAATCTGACATTGAAACGGATCAAATTATTCAGGTATGCATAACCAGCCATAGCAATAAAATTATATTCTCACGAAAGAGAACAGACCAGGTAACTTGGTATATGTTGAGTGTAACCAATATCTCTGCGGAGCTGGCTGGCTAGCATGAGAGACTGAAGTCGATGCATTACAGAAGGCAATAAGTAAAAAGATTTGAGAACTTCAATTGTCACATCAATGTGGATTAACAATTCAGGTGGGACCCGGGCGTGTATTTGCTCTTTTTCCATAAGCAAAGGATCGCCCGTAGAACCATCTGCCATAGGTTATGTAGAGTTTCATGTAAAAGCAGACCAAATAGTAAAGCAACAGCTATCTTGCAATTCATCATAACGGGAAAAGGGGAACTGGACCGGACTAGGATTTATAGCTAGTACCTATGTACTTCGATTTTGAAAAAAGAAGATTGTGTGCATTGTGGCTTTGCTTTAACAGCAACAACGGTTGTTTTGGATGTTGAATAACAATACCATACCTACAAAAGAGTGGTAAAAAGAGAAGTTTGTCAGGAAGCATGTCAGAATAAATTTTACTAGTAATTAAGAGTTTAAGACATGTAATAGAGGTATTACTTTTCACGATAGTAGTCCACGAATGAAGAAAACGGTGAAGCTTTTCCATTATACATCTCTTCAAACGAGTCTTCAGCAGTTATGTCATAGATCAAGTCAAGAACAGAGTATATCCTTCCAGTATGAAGCGATAGCACAACTGAATCTTTGATGCTAGAAAAATGAAGAGATTTGTTGGCCAGATGAATAATGTCTTTCTCCTTGATACTTCTATGTTGAATAAAATTTGCACGGATATTTTCCTCTTCCAGATACAAATTTCTCAACCGCTCCACCGCCTGGGTGCAGGATTCAACTGCCTCCCAGTATATGTTTAAATCTTGCTGGATGTGTGGTGAATGCCTCAAAGGTAAAAGTAAGTACATGCTCTCTGAGCTCCATTGTATTTCATGACCTTTTCTGAAAAGAAATTCCCTTTGCACTCCACTTGTTCGAGATCCATGAAATAATCTACCAAATATTCCATTGAAAAAGAATTCTTGAAACAACTTCCCGTCACGTAGCTGAAGAAATGACAAAAATAAGCGATGGCCAAACAAACTTTATACAAGAGAATTACAGTATGCGATTATTTCTTGAACAACCTGTTTTTTGTCCAGTTGAACTTTTCCACACGGAGTTACGGTGGTGTAGACCATTTTATTAGGGATCAGGAATAGATCCATTTTTGAATAAGCTACATCATCATCAAGTGCTGATTCCATTAAGAGAACAAACCCAGCATAGTTTTCACCCTCTTGGTCACAAAGAAAACCGAATCTATAAGCATTCAATGTGACACTTCCACTTTCATGAATCCACGATCCTGACAGGGCAAGAACATTTCTTGTTCCATGGAGCTCCTTTCTTTTAGTCGTTCCTGCCAAAATGAGAAAAGAACAATGGGAAAATCGTCATCATCTACGGCGAGAGAAGCACGCATACCATTTTGGAAGAAGGGATTGCTGTTGAAACTTGCACAGTTCACTACAGACAGCAGTATGCAATGTAACAGGACCACTCAGATGAAATGGCAAAGTAAAAGAATGGAGAATAACTATGTAAGGTCAGCAGATCTCAACAGTCGGGAGATACTTCATATTTGCCCCAAACCTTGCACAAACATGACCAAAAGACAACCTCATACACACAGAGTTGCATTACTGTGCAAAACAATAAAAACAAAGCCCACCAGCATTAGTTGCACAAGTTTAACCATGTACGACAAATGGGCAAGCTCAGCCTTACTCTGATCACTGTTATATTGATGAAGTGTATAAAATAGATGAGTGAAAGAAAATAGCAAAACAGGCAAATAAATGTTCTTATCTAAAGAATTTTAATGAGAGCAAGACTGAAAAAGGGTATACACATACCTGGTCCAGAAAGGAATTTCCCATCTCTTAAAGCAACATCAATATCAATAGGTTCTTCGGTGAAGGGTAGAAGATGATCATTGAGTTCTCCTAGCTGATGCAATTTCTTGCACGCATCTAGGGATACAAGCTGCTTGGCTAAATTACTTGTACTGCATAAAGGGCCAACTATCCTTTGAAACGCCGCATTTGGAGGCAAAGTCAAGGTGCATTGGTATGATCCATCTTCGATAGCCACCGCAAAGGAAGGCTTTGGCATGTAATACCTGCAGAAGAATGTTACAATGATCAATCACTTCTATCTAATGAAAGACAGTAAGATCGTGCCATGGGAAGTACGAGAAATAGTTTTTCGTTGTGCTGTGTGTGACAATCAAATTAACCAACTTTTTTACCAACATGCTATCCATGTAATTGGTTGCCTCACAGTTCAGGAATCTTAAGCACACCGGCATTCTTAGTGATTATGCATGAGATGCATTACCAAGCAGGCTGACAGAACAACAAAAGTTACAAAAATGGTAAGCATATGTGTACCTATCTTTAGGAAGTTTCTCACAATATTTACGGATCAGATCAACACAGCAGTCTGCAGTTATAGTTGCTCCTGTTGAATCAACATGGTATGCATACTTATCTTGCATAGGCCACTCAGAGGATGAAACATTGGGGTTTCTGTGCCTATACAGAGCGAAGTGTTTAATATAGTACTCAGTCTGTATTATGCGGAATATGTGTTCCTGCTGATCCTTGTTTCCCCTGAAAATTTCATGTGAAGTATAAAAAGGTGAATAGGTAGTCATAAAAATTATTAAAACAATGTTTAAACGTGGTTGTAACATTTTTTAGATGAGAGGGTCGGGATTCAGGAATTCCTGGGCTAGAAACTCAGATTGCTGACTTACAAAACATACCATTCATGCCAAACCAAATTATGTAGAAGAGCATATCCTTTTCCAGAAAAATTAATGATTATGAGGCATAAATTGTACCCAATCTATGATTATAATATGCATGATAATTTTTTTTGATAAAATATGCATGATAAATGTGCTTAGAATAAGAATAAATGGTGGCCAAAACATTTCTCTATAATTTAATATGATATACCAGCATGCAACTTATGAAGTGCGACGATTATTGTACCTCTCAATCATAAGAACATAATTTGAGCTGCTCCTTCTGGCACGACCACGAGATTGAACATAGCTACAAACAGTTCTGGGCAGGTCGAAGCGTATGACACAAGAACAGTTAGGTACATCAATACCCTCTTCAGTTACGTCTGTGGTGAAAAGCAAGTTCACCTAGAAATTGACATGGAGTTAATGTATCATTTTGAATCCTGTTTAAATCAATCTTTGCAATTTAAATTGCATACCTTTCCAGATCGGAACAAGTCCAAAGTATATCTCTGCACTGCTGGGCTCAGAGAATCTTTTGATGTGCTCCCTCCAGTCAAGTAAGAAATTGAAAAACTAGAGAAATTAACAATTCCTCTCATGAACCTCTCAACAGCTTTAGCTGTCATAATTCTTTCTACAAAAATTAGGCAAAGCACTTCGTTGGATGACCTGTGGAGAAAATACATGTGGATTTACCCTTTTTTACTGACACGAGAGCACACGTAGGCAAAACTAAGCATCTTGAGCAGAATATGGCTTTACCCAAATGATTTAAAAATGTTGATTAGAGCATCCACTTTTGAAGAAATATACCCACTTTTAATTAATTCCGCAGAACCAGATTCTGATTTCATTAGTTCACCATAACCTATGATGCAATTACATCAGCAGAATTAGAAGAAGAAATTATCAATGCACTACATTGTAGTTTCCAAGCTGCTTACAGTCTAGTGAGATATCAATAATACAATGCTTCAGAAATCAAAACACATAGGTGCATTAAGAAACAGGCGATTTCAGTCTTTAAGGCTATAGATTCACACAACGAGGAGTGCCCTACATTCAACCCAAAATAATGGACAGTATATGTGCAGCACATATGGCTACTGAATGGTTGATGATCACCCACTTAACTCCCTATTTGGCTATTTGCTATAGAAACTGTACACGTTGCAGGTACTTCCTCATAGCTCACCTCTGTAGAGTGTGCAAATTAAGAGGTTTGTGTAGAACCATTATTTTATTTCAAGATGTAGCAGGCAAAGTACTGAAATAAATACAACTTATCTAAGGATTCGGAGGATCTTAATGCAGTTTGCAACTGATTTTATAACCTACCCCTTTATTATATACAGAAAGATACTGCAGATTCTAGTTGTATACTACTCCCTACGTCCCATAATGTAAGACGTTTTTTGACACTACACTATATATTACTATTATGGGACGGAGGGAGTATATTACTATTTATGAGCAATAACAAGTGAAAACAGACAGATATAACACATCTAACTGATGGATATTTGTTTGTGGCTTACCATGTGGCAATACTTTCTCAATTAAATCTAAAGCTTCTTTAAAATAAGCTACATGCAGGCTGAAGCTAGCTTTCGAGAAGAGGCAATCTTCAGAATCACCCAGTGTCTTAATGCTTTCATTATATATCTTCACTACCTGTTAAGAAAACAATACACAGTTTGTTCTCCAGGGGAAAAAATCTAGTATTTCAAATAATAAAAAATGGTATAGAAGAATAATGAAAAAGGTATGCTAACTGCGACAGGCAAGGGAAATAGTTGGACCACAACCTTCTTAATAAGACTGGAACTGTGGAAATGGTAGGGAAGAATCTAGTATCTTTTTCCGAATAGTATACATTAAAGAGACCCAATTTACAATTTATATGGTGAGGCACAAGAAAATGGAAAAATGCTACCATTATTCTCAAGAAATCTCAGTGTATGGTTTCTTCGTGATGTTTCGTACAATGTCCCAGGAGCAAACTCTACCACTCAACTCAATATAGGTTAACTCCAGTTGCAGCTCAGATGGTTCAGCAACTACCTCAACTAAATTATTCTGTTCGACTTCTAACTACGCTATTTTGCCTCATCTAACACATTCGGTCCGTCATGTTACCAAAGCAATATTACTGGGGCGTCCATAT
>NC_041381.1:335669290-335672065 GCF_002162155.2 Triticum dicoccoides | reverse complement strand
TTTTAATGTATTTACCAAGATAAATAGCTCTAAGTGTAATGGTCAGTTCACAGCAAATTAAAAAGTAGTATTGTGACCAATTAATATGCTTCACAATCATTTGAATGACAATACCAGTTGACCTTTTAGTAGACTCAAGCTTCTCCTCACATGCAACTTATACTTCATGAGAAGGATATGTTCCATATTCAACATAAAGCGATCCTTTGTTAACCAACAATCCTGGCAATGGTAAATTCATTCCTCTTGCAGCGGATGTGATCACAATGGAGGCAATGGCGATGAGAGATGGACTTGCTCTCGCTAATTCTCTCAGATTTAATCGAGTAAAAGCAGAATCAGACTCCCTACAGGTCATTAACTATTACACCGGCCAAACTAGTTGGTGGGATTCGGCGGCGGCAATTTTCACGGAATGTGCCGATATTAGTTCCTTGATTGGGATGGTCATTTATAAGCATTGTTACAGTTCATGTAATCAAGTGACTCATGTCCTAGCAAACTTTAGTTATTGTAATAGGTCTTCCTTTAGTTGGTTGGACGAGACACCTGACTTTGTGGTCAGTAAGCTCATAGACGATGTAAACGTTTTTTGAAGTTAATAAAGCTAAGTCATGATGGCCTTCCCTCAAATAAAAAACAACCCTGGCAATTTAACTGTCCATTTACTCCATTATTTTGGCCTTCAAGGATTAGGGACGAACTCAACAGCAGCATAATGCTAAGAAATATACTTTTCCGTTGAGAGGAAAATGATAGGTTCATAGGTAGCTAAATCGCTAGTCTACTTGCTCGTGATGCAGCATTTCTTCCCTCAAAGTGTACAAGGGACTTGATGCGCATGATTTTCTCCACACTAAAAACATATTAAATGACCTTGCAAAGCAGTTAATCTTCTTAATGTTAGGTAAAATTTCTGCCCATCATCGCTAATTCAGAGATCTTATCAGCAACTGCTGAACATAAGGGATATTGTGATAGTATACCGGCTAGGAATTTGCCAATGCGAATATTCTACACATGGCCAAAAAGTTTGAATAACTTCAGTTGGAATCAGGGACTTATGTGAAGTCAACAAACTAGATCAGATAGAACAATAACCATTGTAACTCTTACGAAAAATTTGGTAAAGCTACTCAATGATTAGATTATACAATACCTCAGCGGTGATGATTGGACCAAGAAAATTTAGGCCATAAAATATCTTCTCATGGTATCTGAACAAGGTCTTTCTTGATGTCTCTAATATGTTATTCGTGTCTTCAAATTTATTTGGTGACGATTCTTGCAGACTAGCCAACAAAGCATCATACTGCCCAACAATGCCAACTTTTAACAAATAAATATTTGTACAGTAATATAGATGCAAAGTGAGAAATACAGCGCATTATAGGTGTGGCTACTCTAAAGTCCAAACTACAGATGTATCTTATGAATGAGTCAAAACATAGTTAAATTAAATCACCTCTTCATACAATATCTGGAGCTTCGATTTCAGATCTTTGAAATCAATCGAGTAAGCATCATAGTATTTGTGCACAATTGTTGCAGGAGGGGAAAAGCTCTCAAGTTCACTACGATCTTTTATGATATATACCTGGAATGGCATGCAAGGTATGGAGGCTATTTCCAAAGGCTCAATGAAATTCAAAGTGAAAGAAGTTGAGGATGCTGAGGTAACCTTTGCGTCCAATGTAAGTTCAAGTTGACCAATGTGTGCTTCACAATCTTGTACCGTGCAAGTGCCTGAAAAGGAAGGTAATTTTTAGAAATGAAACTTGCCTCTCCTCCACTGAAGTTAGCGTCTAACAAATCATCCTAGTGCAGGAAAATAATTTTGATTTGATAAATTGGTCCCAAGTCGCAAGTGCCTTCAGATAGGATGAATAGCAGGCACAATTTTCCTTTTTGTCAAAATGAAATAAACCAATAAAAATCATGTCAAATGTACAAGTTGTGTTCCCAGTCATCCAGATGAAGAAGGAAGCAGTCATGTACAGGTAGCTAACTGCAATTTATATATAGTGTACAGCAGTAGGGCACTGTTGGCACAACAGAGTATCGCACTTCAGGAAGTGTATGATCTTGTGGGGGAGAAGATAAGATCATAAGAGCACGACACATGGTACATAACAGTCATACAACATGCTGATTTCAAGAACAAAAATAGCGGTCGTTTGCTGGAAATATTTGCTGAAGAATAATCGCAGAGGGTAGAAAGAAAGGAAGCACACGAGTCATGTGTAGAATTCTTGCCTTTAGTAGCAACAGGAAATGCTGTCATTCCAAATACAGCTGGCCTCCACTGAGAGCCAAGGTAAAATTCCTACAGACTCAAAAGAGAAATAAACCGTTAGGAAATTCAACATGCCAAACTATGAAAAACATATTCTTCTCATGACTCAAAAAGCTGCATGAGAGGCAAGCCAAAACATATCTACAGATGTTGTTAAAACAAGAAAAATCCCATTACCTTCATTATTCGTGTATATGGGTGGTTTCCACAGGCACGATGGCATTCATCAAATATTAGCAGGCTCACTGCACTCATTGTTACAAAGGCATGCCTCAGGGCATCCAACAATATCTGAGGCGTCATAACAGCAATCTGAAACACACAATAGAACGCATAATAAGATCATTGTTCCAGGAAAATTCATATTTTCAATCAAAGTTGTCAAAGAACGCATAATAAGCACAATACGGCAGGTAAAAAGGGAAAAAAATTCTATGAGACCAGGTCTCACGGGTTAGCAGGTGAGACCCATCCTGATG
>NC_041381.1:335667238-335669038 GCF_002162155.2 Triticum dicoccoides | reverse complement strand
CATCCATCAGGGCGGGTCTCACCTGGTTTATATGAGACCTGGTCTCATATAATTTTTTTCCGGTAAAAAGCATAGGAATATCCACAAAACTGGATTAGAATTTAGAAAGACACATAATCCAGATAACTTTACCAAGTGGCATATTTGCAAGAGTTTTTTTAAGCAACATATTTACAAGAGTTGTGGGATCTTGCGGATTTCGAAGCAGTGTCCAAATTTAGCAGTGACTGCATTGAAAGGCAATTTTCTTTTATTAGGACTTGTGTCCAGAGTAGAGACCCCAGCTATTTCATAGTCACGGCCCTTCAGCAAATTGCTTTAGTCGACTGCCCTCACGCTAAAGAATACTACTCAAATAACAATGGCATCGATCTACATGCGATCCGAAGCTGCTATCACCCAGAAACCAACAATGCTGGTTCCTTGTCAACAAGTCATTCATCAAGCACTTGGTGAGCACGATACGTGTACCAATTCAGTGTGCATTCGGATCAACCAATGACCGTGCCGCGGGATAGAGTAAACCCCGACACTTACCTCCTTGCTCCCAACTTCCTTGTTCCAGCGGTCGGTACTCCAGTCGCCGACCCCCAAAGCTCCGTAGCACTCCGCGGCGTCGAGGTCCGTGTACTCCCGAATCACCTCGAATTGCTACAGCGCGAGCCCAAGCAGCAACCAGCGATCAGGGCCACAGCAGCTGCGAATGCGAAGCGAAAAAATGGCGCAGACGTTGCCGTCGCGAATCGGTCGTTGCAGAGTGCAGAGTCCAGAAGCGCACCTGGTGGACGAGGTGCACGGTGGGCGCGAGGAAGACGACGATCCGGCGGGGCACCTCCCCGGCGCGCACGCGGCCCACGTGATGGCGCGCGAGCAGGACGGCGACCATGGTCTTCCCGGAGCCGGTGTCGAGCACCGCGATGGTGTTCCCCTGCAGCGCCGCCTCGAACACCTCCACCTGGTACCTGCGCCGACGCGGACACGGAATTGGTAACCCCCGTCAGCTCTAGGAATGCTGGCGCCAGAGAGATGTGGAGAAGTAATGCGCGACCTCCTCGGCTGGAGCTGCCTGTGGGGGCGGCGAGGCGGCGGCGGCGGCGGAGGCGGGGGGAGGGGGCCGTCGTCGTCGGCCATGGCCATGGGGTTGGGTTCGGTGCGGGCGAGTGGGCGAGGCGGGGGTGGGGGAAGCGCATGTCTGTAGACCAGCCGTGTATATAAATCGGCGCCGGGGGTGGGACGGGAGGTGGGAGACTGGGCGGAGGGGAGAAGGCGAAGTGCGTGAAGCGGAGGTGTGAGTTGCGCTGCGTTCGTTGGCGCGCAGAGGAGGTTTGGGGGTAGGAAATGCAATGAGAGTGACGGAGGCTTCATCCGAGCGGCTGACTTGTGGGGTCATCTTGTCAGAAAGCGTAAATGCTTTTTGTCCGCGATATTCTTTGTGGGGTCATCATGCCAACCGGATGAACGTCTCAAACCTTTACACCCATTGTTTTTCTTGTTCTTTTCCCTTTTCTATTTTCGAAGAAACGACAGTTTCTCGGCCATGGACATGCGTTCTTCGGCGTACATGGCCTGCCAGCGTTCTTTGTCGGCGCGGTTCCGGCCTCGACGCTCCGTTTTTTTGTCCTTTTCAGCCTTTGGCTCGTCGGCTCCGCCTCCAACAATTCGGATCTGCCTTTCCTTTTAGCTCCTGGCTTTGCCGGCGGCGTCGGCACTCTCTACTCTGTCGCCTTCCCGGCCATGTCCACCTTCATGATGTGCCAGTCACAAAGCTCGCTTTTTTTGAGGACGCCCGGATGGACCCCT
>NC_041381.1:335603613-335666972 GCF_002162155.2 Triticum dicoccoides | reverse complement strand
CACCACCACCAATCCTGAGGTAGCAATCTCGACCCGCAGGCTAACTTTCTTGCCTCTAGACCTTGATCTGGCGGCAATGAGATTGCTCGGACTCGGACTAGGACGAAATCCCAGCTCAGCTCGCCCACGATGGCAGCAGCGGCGCCGCTCGCCGGTCTTGTTTTCCTTTTTGGAGGCGCTGCCATGGCCTTTATCTATGCTCCTCTTTGAGCAACCGGGGAAATCTTAGGTCTGGTTCTTCGGAACGGATGGTGGTGCCTCATGGCATCACTCCCCTTTTGAAGACGTCATCTTGCTTCTTTGTTGCATCGACAATGTTGGCTTTGGAGATGTTTAACATCATGCCGGTTCGGCCTGGTCCTAGGCTTGATGGGTTTAGTTTGTGTTTTTCCTATGCTCGGGTTGAGCGTCACTTGTCTCTCTACTCCAGGTACCATGCACATATGCCTTCTCATGTATTTGTTCGTGTCATGTGTTGTATCTTCTCATATACTCCCTCCGTTCCTAAATATTTGTCTTTCTAGAGATTTCAACAAGTGACTACATACGGAGCAAAATGAGTGAATGTACACTCTAAAATATGTCTACATACATCCGTACGTTGAGTCCATTTGAAATGCCTAAAAAGACAAATATTTGGGAACGGAGTGAGTACTTACTATGTTTCTTTCTATCAATAGAATGATATGCCCATGCCTTCTCATGTACTCCCTCCGTCCTGAAATACTTGTCGAAGAAATAGATGTATCTAGACAGATTTTAGTTTTAGATACATCCATTTTTATCCATTTCTTCGACATGTATTTCCGGACGGAGGAAGTATTTGTTTGTGCCATGTGTTGTATCTTTTTATGTATACTTAATCTGTTTCTTTTTATCAATGACTGTTTCTTTCTATCTCAATGACTGTTCCTTTTTTCCTCAAAAAAAATGACTGCTCCTTTCTATCAATGAAATGATACGCATTATGAATGTTTTTGACCTAATTTTGCATGAACTTCACATGAGATGTTCGGGTAGAGAAATGAGCTGCATTTTATTCCTTTTTCTTGAGATACACAGTATAGTTGAACAGCTAGCACACGCCAAAAAGCACATGAATAAACTCGTGAAATAAGACCAATCCTTTCTATATTTAGTGTATGGGAATGGGATCACACATACAACATATAGCCCGCCTATTCATCCTACATTATCTCCAATGTGTACAAAAGAATACCCAAGACTCTGTGTCATCTTCTATAAGATTATGTCAAGACAGGTAACGCCTCTACCCGCCACAACATCTCCAACGTATATAGCATGACAAACCATGCAAAATCAGAGGCTGCCATCGAGGTCCTTCCTGCCGTGCTTTCGTAGCTGGGATTACCGGTGCTGACCCGAGCTCAAGCTCCTCCACAGGCTTACATGGTATACAGCCAGGGATCAGGGAAAGAATCAGATGGGCGGCCAAGAGATGGGGAAACCGCTAATCTCGGGCCGCCTTGTTTTTCCAAGCAGCGATTGGCTTTGGAATGCTGTCAAAAAGAGGGAGGGCGAAAGCGTCTGGTTTCAAGCTCCACTTGCTTGCTGACCATATGGACGAGGAGCTGTTGTTGCTCTCTGGCTCTTGGAACTCAGGAGTGCTCGATGATTTTTTTACGGTTTGAAGCCCACCATCAAACGAAGGTTCCGACATCGCGATAAGATTCTGATGGCTCTTGTTCATGTCTGGTCGAGTGCCCGACTTTGGCCTCAATGCGAGGCCTTTCCCCGCCCGTGACAACAAGGCGCTGCCATTTTCCTCCTTAGGTAGCAACTCGCCGTCAGCTTTCGGGCGCCTCCTTACTGGCCTTTCGCCGTCTCCATTCTCCTCAGACTCGCCATTCACAAGAGAACCTATTGTCTGGCTTCTGGGTTTCCTATGCTCAAACATGAACGTGTTGGGATTTGGTGTCTCTGCAGACCAGGGTTCATCAACCAAGGAAATTGACTTGCCTTTTCCATATACTGCTATCTCGGTGCCTTCCTGTGTCGGGTTCCTCTTTGGAGGTGGTGTGAGACCATAGTATCCCTGCAAAAGGCTCATGGCTGGCGAGACCTTGTGTCTTGGTGTTCGCAAAACTGAATCCAATAGATCATCACGAAGACGCCGTGGAGTACATTCCCTGAAATAATATTTTGCTGTTATACCTGATGATACATAAAGTAGAGCCAGCAAAAAATGTAATAGTGCAAACAGAAAACATAGCAAGTACTCCCTCCGTTCCATAATTCTTGTCGTTTGAACTAAAACCATGACAAGAATTATAAACGGAGGGGGTAGTTGGTTATGAAGTGTTGTAAAATCTAAAAGGCAGAAACAGAAGTCATTTGCGATCCCAAGTAGAAAAGAATATTACAACATATAACACACTCCCTCCGTTCCAAAATAGATGACCCTACTTTGTACTAACTTTAGTACAAAGTTAGTACAAAGTAGGGTCATCTATTTTGGAACGGAGGGAGTATTATGGAGGCAAACTGCTATAGTCGAATTTATCCAAAAGCACCTCACACTCATAATGAATGCTATTTTGTTGACTTTGTTTCAGAAAGTGACCGGAATCTACACGCCTTGTTACAAAGGAGAAAACTGTGGCCAGTATGCGTAAGCACAAGAACATTGACGGTTTTAGACATGTTCACATGTTCGTCAATCTGCTTTCTCCATTTTCCCTGCCTTCAAGGCCCTTGGTGTGTCAGCTTAACTTACGTTCAATATGGTAAATTTACGAACTCCAGGGCATGACAATTTATAGCACACGCAAATACTGCCAAAATAAACATGTAGTCATCCATTCGTACAGTCAGAATCCAAAATTCCGAAGTTATGTAACCGCCAAACTGATTAATGGCACGTCACACAGATAAATTGGCTACTGAGATTTTGTTTCAACTTTAACTCCTCCTGATACGTGATAGGACTTACAGCATGCAAGCATTCGTGAAGGAAAAGCTTCATGCAAAAGCAAAACCTTTTTTTAGGGGCGCAAAAGCAAAACCTTAGTTTCATAAAAGAGACATGGTTAAGAGAAAATAAGGTAATAATTCTGGATCCATTTCGAATGCCTAAGTAGCTGTTGCATGAGACTACGAGACCATAATCCCACTCCAGCTTCACTTAACGCTACAATTTTGTATCCAGAACTACCTTAACCAGTGCTCCAATAAAATCCAATGCAGAATACTCATTTGATCCTGATACACATTTGAAAAACTCGTAGCGATGTAGTAACAATTCTTGATTATCGATACACACAACACTAAGCTGAAAACTTGATCAACAGCACTGCCAGCTCACTAAGGGCATGGTTTAAAAGTAACATGTTAATGCCTTTCCAGAAGAAAAAGCGAAGCAACATACTAGTATTCTGTATACCTGTCATCACACTCGTATGAACCATTCTGCTGGAAAGGTGGGGGATGCCTTCCAGGGAGCGGAATCCGCAGCGACTTGTGAGCAAACATCTGGAGGTCAGTCGAGAGGCTATTCAGCCTCTTGACGTCAGCTACCTACGCATCAACCAAAATACAAAAATCATTCAAACACCTTATTATCGTCAATATGCTACCTGAAACAGCTAGAAGTTAAAGACAGTTATTTTATATCCCCTCTGGTATTCCAATGTGTATATAATAGTAGTAATATAGAAGCCGGAGGCCCTGAAGAGAGAGGAGTACTCCCGTCGCATTACCTCGACTCCGTACTTGATAGCGACGCCGGCGAGGGTGTCGAACTTGCCGACCCGGTGCAGCATGTACTGGCCGCACGACGACATCGGCAGCGACGACGCCGACGACGGGGAGGTGGACTGCGACGGCGACCCCGACCAGGACTGGTCGGCGGCTAGGGCGGCCGCGGCGTCCGCCTCCTCGATCTCGCAGAGGCGGCGGGGCCCACCGTCGAAGAACCCATTCGCGCGCGGGAAGGCGTGGTCTTTGGGCAAATGGGGGCGGCTCATGACATCCGGGGGCGGCGCGGGGGGCGGATCTGGGCGCGGGCGGCCCGGATTCGCGGGTGGGGCGCCGCGGGCTCGCCGTCCGATGCGGCGGATTCCGGTGGCCGCGAGGGCGGGGGTGGATGATGGCGCAGGAATTGGCGAGCGGGGAGGAGGGAGAGGGGAGAGGAGAGAGAGGAGGCCGGGTGCGGAGGAGAGAGAGAGAGCTCCCACGAGGTTGTTTTGTTTGACGCGGCTCGGGGTCGGGGGAGAAGGGGACGCAGGAAAAAGAAACGTGGCACTCCTCCGTCTCCTCTTGTGAAGCATTTCACAGTTCAGCTCGAAACTTTGTAAGAAAAAAAAAAGAAAAACGTCGGCGGTTTGATGTGCTCGTGATTTTTTCTAAGGGCATGTCCAATGGTCGATAAGGTAGTCTTATCTTAAATCTTGCATGTAATTTAGAGATGACAAAAAAACATATCTACAATGGGTCATCTTTTAGTCTTATCTTCAATAATTAGTTATTCCTAAAAACGTGGTGAGACATATTGTGCTAAGAGATCATCTCTTGTTTTTTCTTAATTAAGAGAAGACAAGCCTTCTCTTATGATTTCTCTCTCTTCCACCTCATCATTTATCCTACGTGGCATTGCTAAGATAGAACCATTGTACATGCCCTAAAGTGGTTCCAGATATGGTTTAAGCTAGCCGCTACTATATCGCTCGCTTGACATTGCAGTTTTGGATGGTTGGCTGGTTCCGTATTTCGGCCAAATTAATATTCATTGATTCTAGAGGAGAGCTTTTTTTTAACCCTCACTCATATGAACATGCGCACTCACCCGTTTCAAAAAAAAACCGTTTCAAAAAAACATGCACACTTACACTCGATCCCTGTGAACACCTCCGAAGACTGTGCCGGCACATAAAATGCCTTCGAAGTCGACGTAAATATCTCCTTCCATCGAATGCACATTGCCGGAAGGCCTGAAATAAATAAATAATATGTGAGCGTCCGTGTCAAATCTAGGACTTGAACTCCAGTGGGCTAAGATAACACTATCATTCTAATCATCCAACCACATATTGGTTCGCTCATATAATGTCTATTAAAGGCATGAGTTAAAGTGACCACATGCGTGTCATCAGGGATATTGTCGCCACTACCCGGTCAGTGATTGGTCAGTTTTTTTTGACCCAGCCGGCCTTCTCAAAAAACCCTATACGTCTGGACTGACCGACACCTCTTATATCCAGGCCATATATGGATGGATATGGGGGTGGACCGACCTACGCTGTCCGGTGATACGTCTTCAACGTAACTATATTTTTTTATTATTAACTGCTATTATATTATCATTTTTATATACTTTTTATATTATTTTTCTAGACTAACTTATTAATTTAGTGCTTGGTGACAGTTACTTTTTTTGTTTGTTTCTAGTTTCGCGGAAAACCATATCTAGGAAGGTCCAAATACGATGCCTATTTTTAATGATTTTTTTGGACAACGTAGGACCCTAGAAGCTTCGGGAGAGGTCGAAGGGGCCCACAAGCCAACCACATGGAACATGGCACAGCCAGGGGGTGGTCGCGCCACCTGTCCATGTGAAGCCCATGAGCCTCCATTTCACTTAAATCTTCCGCCTAGAATTCCTACAATTACCGGAACCCTAGAAGCGAACCCGAAAGAATTTTATCGTCGCCGCAAGCCTCTGCTCTGAAGCGATCACATCTGGAGCCCTGTTCTGGTGCTCTGTCTGAGGGGGAAGTCACCACGGGAGGCCTCTTCATCAATCTTGCTGGCTCCATGATGATGTGTGAGTAGTTCCTTTAGAGCAACTCTAGCAGACCTCGCATCCGTCCGGCCCGCAAAACGTGTTCGCAGTTCGCGGAAAAACGCCTTTGCGGGCCGGCGCGCACGGCCGCGGATGCAGACCCCGCAAAGCCGACCCGTTAAAAAGCATATTCCGTGAATATGCTTTTTTATGGGTCGGCTTTGCCGGGTCTGATCTGGCGCAGCTCCTCCCGGCCTGGAAAACCTAAATTTGCACTTTGATTTGATCCAACATAATGCATTCCTTTGCTTTTCAATAACATTGGATACATAAAACATCACCAAATCTTTGCTAGAATAGCAAGACCAAAAAAACAAGAACCACAAGTATGCATTTTAGAAGATTTCCAACTTCCATAACTGCTCCCACTAGTTGAAGCAAAATCTTCTCAATGCGCTCATTGTTGATTTGCGGATTCTTGATCTTGCATTCTTCATCTTTGGTTCGGAAGAAGTAGACGTTGCTTCCACTCTAGTTGCACATGCAGCGGCATCATTGTTTTCTATTCTACTAAGGAGTGCATCAACATCTATTAACTTTCTTTCTATCAATAAATCAATGTATTGGCCTTCCCAAAACCAAAATGAGCATCCATCTTACTACACAAAAGAATGACCATGTTCGGAATGAGGATCCGCAATTGAACCAAAAGAATGAGCTATCAAAATGAGCTACGGCAAGTGCACGTACCCCAACGTTTTTGCATTTGAAGAACACCCATCCGGGGTGCTTCGGCATGGCCGAAGTAAGCCGCAGCACTATGTGTGTGCAGTCGTTGCACTATGAGCGGCAACGACGAGCCACAAATCCGCTGCGCGAGCGCCGAGCCCGGTGGGCGGCCGGACAGATCCATGGCCGCAAATCATCGGCGGCGCCGGGAGGGCGAACCCGTCCCTGCATGCGGTGATGCACCCTTGCTTGGGCTGCGGGAGATGCTCCCGGACCACTCCATCGCTTGGCACAGCCACCGGCGGCCGGCAAAGCCAAATCCGGCGGCCGCACGATGAAGGTCCGCAGATCCGCAAATCTAGCGGCCGACCGACGCAGGGGAGGAAAGTGGAGGCCTCGTGCGTGCGGCGGCCTTTTGGCGAACTCCTGCCGGCTGCTGTCGCCGGAATCCTGGGCGGCGGGGTGGCGGCGGCGCAAGGGGGGAGAGGGGAGGTGGTTGGTGGGGGAAATGGCGGGCTGAAATGTCCCCCCACCAACCGCTTCCGCTTATATGTAGGGCACCGCAGCGGCGAGGGGGAAACCCGTGAATACGCGGGTCGGGGCCGAGATTTTGCCGCGCGCCCCAAATTTTTCTGCGTGCTGGGGCGAGATGCGGGGTCTGGTCGGGCAGGTTTTTCTGCCCCAACCCGCATTTTGGCAGTTATTTTCCAAGTCGGGGCGGGATGCGGGGTCTGCTAGAGTTGCTCTTAGGACGTATGGGTCCATATGAGTATCCATGAGTTGATTATGCGATATGCATCAAACAATTTCAGATTCATAATACTCAATCCAACACAAATAACTTCAAAGAGTGCCCTAAGATTTCTACCGGAGAAACAAAGACGAAAACATGCATCAACCCCTATGCATAGATTACCCCAATGTCACTTTGGGAATCCACAAGTTGAATGCTAAGACATACATCAAGTGCTCTCAATCAATAAAAGTATTCAATCTGATAATAACAAAATCTCACAGGGAAAACTCAATTCATCACAACAATTTAGAGAGGGGAAAACACCATATGATCCAACTATAGTAACAAAGCTCGCGATACATCAAGATCATGCCAAATCAAGAACACAAGAGAGAGATCAAACACATAGCTACTAGTACAAACCCTCGGCCCCGAGGGTGGACTACTCCCTCCTCATCATGGTGGCCGTAGGGATGATGAAGATGGCCTCTGGTGATGATTTCCCCCTCCGGCAGGGTGGCAGAACAGGGTCTAGATTGGTTTTTCGTGATACAGAGGCTTGCGGTGGCAGAACTTCTAATCTAGGTTTATTTCTGGGGGTTTCTGTATTTATAGGATTTTTTGGCGTCGGTCTCACAATGAGATGGGACTCGAGGGGCCCACTACCCATCAGGGCACGCTAGAGGGGGTGGCGTGCCCTGGTGCCTAGTGGGCAGCAGTGGGGCCCCTCTAGTGGTTCTTTGTGTTGGGGAACGTAGTAATTTCAAAAAAATTCTTACGCACACGCAAGATCATGGTGATGCATAGCAATGAGAGGGGAGAGTGTTGTCCACGTACCCTTGTAGACCTAAAGCGGAAGCATTAGCACAACGCGGTTGATGTGGTCGTACGTCTTCACGGCCCGACCGATCAAGCACCGAAACTACGGCACCTTCGAGTTCTTGCACACGTTCAGCTCGATGACGTCCCCCGTACTCCGATCCAGCAGAATGTCGGGGAAGAGTTTCATCAGCACGACGGCGTGGTGACGGTCTTGATGTTCTACCGTCGCAGGGCTTCGCCTAAGCACCGCTACAATATTATCGAGGAGAACTATGGTGGAGGGGGGCACCGCACACGGCTAAGAGATCAAGAGATCAATTGTTGTGTCTATGGGGTGCCCCACTCCCCCGTATATAAAGGAGTGGAGGAGGGGGCCGGCCAAGGGGGGTGGCGTGCCCTAGGGGGGAGTCCAACTCCCACTGGGAGCAGGACTCCCCCCTTTCCTATTAGGAGAGGGAGAGGGAAGGAAGAGGAAGGAAATGGGGGGCCGACCCCCTTCCCAATTTGGATTGGGCTTGGGGGGGGGCCCCCTCCCTTGCTCCTTTCCCCTCCTTTCCACTAAGGCCCAATAAGGCCCATATACCTCCCGGGGGGTTCCGATAACCTCCCGGAGCTTCGGTATTGTCTCAATCTCACCCAGAACCTTTCCGGTGTCCAAATATAGTCGTCCAATATATCGATCTTTATGTCTCGGCCATTTCAAGACTCCTCGTCATGTCCGTGATCACATCCGGGACTCCGAACAACCTTCGGTACATCAAAACTCATAAACTCATAATAAAACTGTCAATGAAACTTTAAGCGTGCGGACCCTACGGGTTCGAGAACAATGTAGACATGACTGTGACACATCTCCGGTCAATAACCAATAGCAGAACCTGGATGCTCATATTGGTTCCTACATATTCTATGAAGATCTTTATCGGTCAAACTGCATAACAACATATGTTGTTCCCTTTGTCATCGGTATGTTACTTGCCCGAGATTCGATCGTCGGTATCTCAATACCTAGTTCAATCTCATTACCGGCAAGTCTCTTTACTTGTTATGTAATGCATCATCTCGTAACTAACTCATTAGCTACATTCCTTGCAAGGCTTATAGTGATGTGCATTACCGAGAGGGCCCAGAGATACCTCTCCGACAATCGGAGTGACAAATCCTAATCTCGAAATACGTCAACTCAACAAGTACCTTCGGAGACACCTGTAGAGCACCTTTATAATCACCCAGTTACGTTGTGATGTTTGGTAGCACACAAAGTGTTCCTCCGGTAAGCGGGAGTTACATAATCTCATAGTCATAGGAACATGTATAAGTCATGAAGAAAGCAATAGCAACATAGTAAATGATCAAGTGCTAAGCTAACGGAATGGGTCAAGTCAATCACATCATTCTCCTAATGATGTGATCCCGTTAATCAAATGGCAACTTATGTATATGGTTAGTGTAAGTGCATCTAGTGCCACCCCTAGTTGGTTTTGGAGTATTGACGACAAAGTTGGTTGAGGGACTAATGTGTTTGTGAGAATTGCAGGATAACGTAGGTAGTGTCCCTCATTGATTCGGTTTACCTACGGAGATGACCCCTAAAAATGTATGAAGACATTGAAGACAATGGTGGTATGAGAAGATATTCATATTGAAGACTATGACATGAGAAGACATTGCGTGAAGACTATGGAGCGCGAAGACTGTGTGGTTTCGTTGTTTCCTTTTCTTCTTTGTTGAGTCATAGGAACCACCGTACTGTTAAATGGGTCCAAGTGAACTAAGTCAGAATGACTGAAGTGATGCTCAACCCAAATCCTATGTCTTCGAGTGAAGACAATGAGAGCAAATCTTATCCAGAGCTGGATGAGTCAGCTTTGCTTGTAGCCCAAGTAAAGTTGCCGCGTGTGTTTGAAATCTGACTGTTGGAACACGTGTCAGTTCCTTAGTGACCCAGGGTCATTTCGGACATATCAGGTCGGGTTGCCTAGTGGCTATAAATAGCCCACCCCCTTCACCATGAATTGGTGGCTGCTCAGAGTTAGTGCACAGCTTTTGTCGTTTGAGAGCAACCCACCTCGAAGCCTTTGAGAGAGAGAAATCCTTGCGAGGACAAAGCCCAAACACCCAGAGCCAAAGAGTGTTAGGCATCACTGAAGTCTTTCTGTCTGTGTGACCTGAAAACTTATTACACTTGAGGATTGTGAATCCTCCAGCCGGTTAGGCGTCGCGTTCTGAGCATCCAAGAGTCATTGTGGATCGCCGGTGAACGAAGTCTGTGAAGGTTTGGAAGTCTACCTTGAAGACTTACAGAGTGATTGGGCGAGGACTGTGTGTCCTTAGCTCAAGGGGAATAAGGTGAAGACACGGTCTTCTGAGTTGAATCTCAGCCTCCTAACCAGACGTACAGTTGTCACAGCAACTGGAAATGGTCCAACAAATCATGTGTCTTCAACAAGTGACTGGTTCTATCCTCTCCCTTCCTTTACTTAAGTTTGCCTTCGTGAAGTCATTGTCTATCTATCGTACCTGTTTGACTTCATTCCCTGACTACTACTGTTGATTGGCTTCATACTATCTTCCATCCTGATCCTTACTACTTAGCTGCTATTAGTCCTGTACTTTCACATCATTGCATACTTGACTATGGTTTGCTTATTGTAGTTTATCTTCCACTGCATATCAATTAGGTCATTTCTACTGTTTGTCTTTGAAACTATCATATTTTTAAGACTTCCATAAAAATCGCCTATTCACCCCCCCTCTAGTCGATACTAGCACTTTCAATTGGTATCAGAGAAAGGTACTCCCTTGTTCTGTGTGATTCGGTTTAACCACCTGGAGTTTTAGCTATGTCGACTGCAGGGATAATCAAGGTCTCCGCTGCTTGCCCCGTGTTCGATGGAACTGAATATCCCTACTGGAAGAATAAGATGCGTATGCATCTTGAAGCCATTGATGTCGACCTCTGGTATGTCGTCAAGAACGGCGTTCCCAAAACTGGTGAAGGTGTCACCCCTACTGATGTCAAGAAGTTCATTCAACTAGACTCTACTGCAAAGAACATCATCCGTGGTCATCTGACCAAAGGACAGTATGGCCGTGTGAGTGCTCTGGAAACGTCAAAGCTAGTCTGGGACTGGCTATCCAAGGTCAACGAAGGCGTCTCAACCCAGAGAGATCAAAGAATCAGTGTTCTTTGCAACCTCTTCAACCGTTTCAAGAGAAACGACAATGAAAATGTCCAGCTCACATTCGATCGCCTCACTGACATCACAAATGAACTTCAAGCTCTTAGCGCAACCGAAATTACCAAGCATGAAATCGTCAAGACACTACTGAGTTCACTTGACAGCTCCTTTGACACCCTTGCCCTCATGATACAAGAACGTCCTGACTTCAAGACACTCGATCCGTCTGATAGACTTGAGAGGCTCAACACACATGAGTTCCAGCTTTCTGAGAAAAGAGATATCTATGGTCCAAACTATGGCCGAACTCGCGCTTTGAAGGCAAAAGTTGTTTCCTCATCTGAAGAAGAATCTGACTGCAGTTCTGATGATCCTGAAGACATTGGAAAGGAACTTGCTATGCTTGTGAAGAAGTTCCAGAAGTTCACCGAGAAGAAAGGCTTCAGAAAGTCTTCACGATCCAGCTCACGAAATGATGAAGCTTCCACTCATGACCACAAGAAGAGAACATGTCACAAAGTGCAAGAAACCTGGACACTATATCTCTAAGTGTCCACAGTGGGACAATGAGAAGAAGAAGAAGAAGAGCAAGGAATATGATTCTGATGACAAGAAGAAGAAGAAATCTTCAAAGTCTTCTTCCAAGTCCTCATCAAGGTCTTCATCTCATAAGAAGAGCTCATCAGGCAAGGCTCGTGCTTTTGTTGGCAAGGAAATGGATTCAGAAGAGGAGTCTGCTTCTGAGGAGGTGGAAGTGGAGTCTGGAGAGGAGTCCGACCCTGGCGTTGCAAGTCTGGCTCTAGCCACAGCCTATGTTGCCAAGTCCATCTTCAACACTGAAGACAATGACTTCCACACCAACGTTGAAGCTGATGATGAAGACGATCCTACTCCCACCTACTACTTCATAGCACGTGGTGCCAAGGTAAAATCACGTGATGCTTACTTTCAAACATCAAGTGAAGATGACTTTGATTGTGAATCCAAACCTAGCTACAAAACACTTGCTAAAATTGCAACTGAACAACAAAAGGCTATGGAACATACTCAAAAACTGTTAGACAAAAGCGATGACCTGTTGGACGCGGAAGTGACACGTTCACAGTCCTTAGTTGAAGATATTAAGAATCTTCATGCTAAGTACCAAGAACTTGAAAGTCGTCATGAAACGCTCTCAACCACTTATGAAAAGCTCTCCTATGATTATCTTCAAAGGAAGCAAGAGCTTGAGAAATTGAGAGCGGCTCATGAAGATCTTCAAAAAGAGAATGAGTCACTTCGCGCTCAACAGATCAGTCCCGCTTAGGATGGATTTGAACCACCATGTCTAAAATGCATTGAGCGTGATAACGCTACAACTGTTGCTGAATGTTCCACTGCTGCTACTGTTTCATTGTCTTCACCTACTAATGTGGTTACTAACCCCTCTGCGGAGGATACCACTACTATTGTTGATGAAAATGCTATGTTGAAGACATTGCTTGAAACAGGGATGTTTAAAAGTCTGAAAGGGCATCAGACACTTTGCGATGTCCTCAAAAAGCAGATTCTGAACCGAAACCCTAGGAAAGAGGGTGTTGGGTTCGAGAGGAAAATGAATGTTGATGGCTCGTACTGGAAGCCTGAGCAGTATCCTGAAACCACGTGGGTTACTGCAAAGGAACCTTCAGTAGATCCATCCACTTTATCTGGATTTACCTGTGCTAATCCTATTATCATTGATGAATCCTTTGATGCAAACTATAAGTTGTTCAAGAATCAGAATGGTGAAGTGTTTGCCAGGTATATTGGTACTAACTGCAGGAATGGACCACCTATGAAGAAGATCTGGGTACCTAAGAAGTACATTGAGAATCTTCCTATGAATGTCATCATGACACCACCAAGGAAGAAGACAAACCCCAGACCTATAGCTTCATATGGCCCAAAGGCGTCATACAGATACAGGACTCACTTGAGTCACCCTAACGCCAATGTTTTGCAGGGAAATCATGCTCAGACTTATGAATATGAGTGTGTGTCTTCGAACCGCTATGTTCATAGAACTAAGAACTTTTCTGCTTATTCATATGAGTATCATTCATCTCCTGCAAGGCTATTTGCTAGGGCTCCAAAGCCAAAAATCTCAGATGCTGCACTTAGACTCATTGCTTCCAAGCCACCCCTGAAATGTGGGTGGCGAAGAAGAATTAACTTTCTTTTGCAGAGAAAGGTCTCCAGCCTGCAATCAAAGGCGTCCGATGCTATTGCTGGGGACCTAAAACACATTAAGGACGCATGATAAAATGTCTTACTATATACTCTTTGTGAAGCCTATCCTCCTAACTGCACTGTAGGGTATGACACCTCATGCTTCGGAATGGATTATGGACAGCGGATGCACAAATCATATGACTGGTGATCGAAGTCTTCTCATGGACTCAACCTTACGTCCATCCGACAAGAGTCACATCACGTTTGCTGACACTGGTAAAAGCAAGGTATTGGGTCTAGGTAGAGTTGCAATCTCAAAGGATCAACACATGGATAAAGTGGCACTTGTTGAATCCCTTGGTTTCAACTTAATGTCTGTCTCAATGCTTTGTGACTTGAACATGATTGTGCTATTCAGAAAATATCGTTGCCTTGTACTAATGGAATCTGACAAGTCTCTAGTCTTTGAAGGGTATCGAAAAGATGATCTATACATGGTAGATTTCTCAGCAGGTCCACAACTTGCCGTATGTCTTCTCACAAAAGCTTCAGAATGCTGGCTCTGGCATCAAAGGCTGGGGCATGCTGGCATGAGGAACTTACACTCACTCGTCAAGAAGAAGCATGTCATAGGCATCGAGGATGTCAAGTTCAAGAAGGATCATTTGTGTGGTGCCTGTGAAGCTGGAAAGATGACAAGGGCAAAGCACCCCTTGAAGACAATCATGACAACGTCTCAACCCTTCGAGCTGTTGCACATGGACTTATTTGGACCTACTCACTACTCCACCCTCACAACAACTGCTTGTCTCTATGGCTTCGTCATTGTTGATGACTACTCAAGATACACATGGGTTCATATAATTCTTTACAAGAATGAAGTGCAAGATGTCTTCAGACGCTTCGCCAATCGAGCAATGAACAATTATGGTGTAAAGATCAAGCATATCAGAAGTGATAATGGCACTGAATTCAAGAACACCGGACTTGATCTTTATCTGGATACAATGGGGATCACTCATGAGTTCTCTGCTCCTTACACACCTCAGCAAAATGGCATCATTGAACGCAAGAACAGAACTCTCATTGAGATGGCTCGAACAATGCTCGATGAATACAAGACACCAAGAAAGTTCTGGCCTGAAGCTATTGATACAGCATGTCACATCATCAATCGTGTCTACATCCATAAGCTTCTGAACAAAACATCCTATGAGCTCCTTACTGGCAAGAAGCCAAATGTCAGTTACTTCAGGGTATTTGGAGCTAGGTGCTAGATCAAGGACCCCCATCACAAGTCAAAATTTGCACCTAAAGCTCACGAAGGCTTCATGCTTGGCTATGGAAAGGACTCACACTCCTACAGAGTCTTCAACCTCTATATCTACAAAATCGTCGAAACTGTGGACGTGAGATTTGATGAAACCAATGGTCCACAAAGAGAACTCCTGCCAAGTACACTAGATGAAGCTCCTCCAAGCGAATCTATCAAGCTGATGGGAACTGGTGAAATCATGCCTTCTGAAGCACAGCCTGAAGAGGAACTTATCATTTCTGCACCAAATCAACCTGAAGACAATGCTCAGACCGAAGAAAATCCTCCCAATGATGAAAATGATCAGCAAGAGCAAAGTCTTCGTCCGGTTCATCCTCGTGTTGCAAATGAAGTACAAATTGAGAAGATAATTGACAGCATCAATGCGCCTAGTCCACTTACTCGCTCAAGAGCAACACAGTTAGCAAACTTTTGTGGGCACTTTTCATTTGTGTCAATATCAGAACCCAAGAAAGTTGCTGAAGCTTTTATGGAACATGAATGGATTCAAGCTATGCAAGAAGAACTTTAACAGTTCAAGCTAAACAATGTTTGGGAACTTGTCAAGCGACCTGACCCTCACAAGCATAACATTATTGGAACAAAATGGATATATCGAAACAAGCAAGATGAGCATGGTCAAGTTGTCAGAAACAAAGCACATCTTGTGGCTCAAGGATATACTCAAGTTGAAGGAATTGACTTCGATGAAACATTTGCTCCTGTGGCTAGGCTTGAAGCCATTCGCATACTGCTAGCCTACGTTAATCATCACAACATCTTGCTATAACAAATGGATGTGAAGAGTGCATTTCTCAATGGCAAGATTGAAGAAGAAGTATATGTAGCTCAACCACCTGGCTTTGAAGATCCAAAACATCCTGATATGGTGTACAAGCTAAACAAAGCATTGTATGGCCTCAAACAAGCTCCTCGCGCATGGTATGATACGATCAAAGACTTCCTGAAGAGCAAAGGCTTCAAACCAGGATCCCTCGATCCCACACTCTTCACGGAGACATATGATGGTGAACTGTTTGTGTGCCAAATATATGTGGATGACATAATCTTCGGCTGCACCAACCAGAAGTATAGTGATGAGTTTGGGTACATGATGCAAGAGCAATATCAGATGTCCATGATGGGTGAGCTGAAGTTCTTCCTTGGTCTTCAAATTCGTCAGCAAAGGAATGGCATCTTCATATCTCAAGAAAAATACCTCAAAGATTGTCTGAAGAAGTTTGGAATGGAAGACTGCAAAGGTTACACGATGCCAATGCCAGCCAAACACCATCTTGGTCCCGACGACAATGGTAAAGAGTTCGATCAAAAGGTATACCGCTCCATGATTGGTTCTTTACTTTATCTATGTGCATCTAGGCCAGATATTATGCTTAGTGTTTGCATGTGTGCTCGATTCCAAGCGGCACCAAAGGAATCGCATCACTTAGCTGTGAAGCAAATTCTTCGATATTTGGCTTACACCCCAACACTCGGATTATGGTATCCCAAGGGCTCAAAATTTGATTTGGTTGGATTCTCGGATGCTGATTATGCTGGTGACAAGGTGGATTGCAAGTCTACATCACGCACATGTCACTTTCTGGGACAATCACTTGTCTGTTGGTCTTCGAAGAAGCAGAACTATGTATCGCTCTCAACTGCTGAATCTGAATACATTGCTGCTGGATCTTATTGCGCTCAGCTTCTATGGATGAAGCAAACTCTCAAGGACTATGGCATCAATCTGAAACAAGTACCTCTCTTCTGCGACAACGAAAGTGCCATCAAGATAGCCAACAATCCAGTTCAGCACTCGAAGACAAAGCACATTGAAATTCGTCATCACTTTCTCAGAGATCATGTCATGAAGAAAGATATCGACATCATTCATGTCAACACTAAAGAGCAACTGGCAGATATCTTCACAAAGCCCTTGGATGAGAAAAGGTTTTGCAAGTTACGGTGTGAGCTAAATATCTTGGAATCCTCTAATGTCCTGTGATCAGGCACACATCCTAACACTTATGCATGTTGATGACTTAGATGTGCAACACACGAAGTACTGTATATCTTCAATCAATGAAGACTTACATTCTGAGTGTGAATACATTAACATGGAATTTGACTTTGGAGCGCCACAATAATTGTGCGCCGTGTCTGGGTCTAATACTTCCTATACGGTGGGTAACGCCACCACCAAATTTCTCTGTTTGAAGTGTTTCACTCATGGGGTTATTTTGCAATTACTTCGCATTTGGTTTGTCTTCAGTTTCAATTTATCTTCATGATTCTCTTCACTATCATGATTTGATTGCTTTCTGATATATATATATATATATATATATATATATGTGTATATATATATATATATATATATACTAGTGTTCTGTCCTCTACAACATTCACTTATAACTATGTCTTCAAGTTAAATCTTTTGAACTAAGTGAATGTGATCGGACCCTAACCTCTCTATGCTTTCAATCTCAAACTATATCTGTCCAAATCATATGCATTCTCTTGAAACTGTCGAATGTCTTCTCTGCGTCCTAGTCAGCAGAAGGCACAGAGACAAACATTAAGTCTGTTTTAAATAACTCATCCTTATTGTTGAAATCCGGAGAAGCCGGAACAACTATCCGACATGCCTGGCGGGCGTGGTAACATGGGACAACTCTGAGTATGTTGCATGCTTGCCACGTGCCCCTCAGATGTGAACCGCCAAGGGCACCAGCATAATTGCGCTGTGCCGTTCACCTCCTTATAAATACTTGTCACCTGCGGTAAAGAAATCCTTCTTCCACCTCTCCACCTCGTCAAAACCCTAGCGCCACCGCTAGCTCTCGACGACGCCGGCGACGAAGCGCTTAGCTGTCGCGACTTCTCCGACGCCGTCCTCACGCCGGCCGCGGACATCGTCCTCTCCGCCGTCGTCGTAGGTGTCCTCCGTCGCCAAGTTAGGGCACGGTGGACTGAACTGCTCGGTCTCCTATTCATCCCATCTAGCAGTTCTTCGTGCGGTAATTATAACTCTATTTTACCACCTTTTTGATCTTCAAGATTTCATCCTATTTACTGAAAGTGGTTTCTGCCTACATAGTGTTAGATCTATTCTGTCTGCATCTCATACTGCCTAGTCTATTCACTTAGATTTCATATCTAGTTTGATTCCTCACTTGTACTTATTCATGGATTCGTACAAATCTGGAACCAACTCACCCCATATAAGTGAATGTGTTCGCATCATGAGGTCAATGTCTTCAAACTGATTTATCTTCAAAATCTTTTGAGAATGCATATGGCCTCTTCCCCTTCCCTCGCATCTCTAATGCTGTCAAAAGTACACGTCCGTGGGAGAATCCCTTGGTTCTCATAGTCTGCATTCGTTTGCAGAATACTTACAGTATCACATTAACTCTCCCGAAGCCAGTTCCTGCTTGACCAGCAAGCGTAAGTCTCTGAAGCCTTTGAACCTATTGAAGCCATTCAGTTTGAAGTTCATGGCTGCAGAAAAATCAGTAAGGAAGGGTGGCAGACAGCGCCGAGAGGGAACATCCAAATATCTGCCTGATGACCTAGCAGAGCTCTACAAGACAGATCCCAAAGAGAATTATCATCAGCGCAAGACACGAATCCAATGGATTCGACGCTATTGGGCTGAAGAATGGTTCAAGTACAAGTTCGTGTCCAAGGAATATGCAGAGAAGAATGCTATCAAGAGTCCTTGGGGCGATATTCTCTATCGAGGCCTTCAACCCAAGAACAGAGCTAAAGCTATTGCACAAGGCTTCTATCCTTGTATGGTCCGTGGACCTCAGCCTGAGAACGCCGATTCATCATCATTGCTCTGGTGTCGTGATGATACTCTCTTCAAGCGCAACTTTCAGCACGCCAAGGCTTCGGCCAAGGAAAACAAGAAGTCATTGGGATTAGACTTCAACCCTGGTCCCTCTACTCCCCGTGCCGACGGCTCACGTGATGCAAAACCTAATGTCATCGGCCCCTTCTCCAACCTCAATGGCCTCATCACCTACATCTTGGTCCAAGGTGCCAGGGTAGATCATTCTGATAATGATGCTGACACTGATGAAGCCCCAGCTCCTCCTCCAAAGCCGCAGAAGCAAAAGAAGCCAAAGGCTTCTAGATCAGCACCTCCAAAAGCTTCACGTGCGAAGCCACTGGCCACTGCACCTCCTGAAGACAGTGTGCAGTCTGAAGATCAATCATGTATCTCCAAGAGGACGGAGAATAAAAAGCAAATTGTCAGGCATACTGATCAAACCTTGACTCCTGCTGCCATTTTGCGTGAAGAACCCATTGATTTGTCCAGCGATGAAGATCTTGCAGATGATGCCCTTGAGCAACTGATCAAAAGCAAGGAAGAAGCAGAGATCTTCAACAACTTGCCTCTCTTTGATGTGGCAATCATCCATAACTTCATTGATGAGTGGTTTGACACACCAAATCTCAGCTTTGAAGATCTGCAGCTTCTCATCGGCCTCAGCGTCTCTTTCAATGGCACCATTGCTTCCGAGCTAGCTCTCGCTCAGCGCATCGTTGAGCTGAAGAACAAAATTGATTATGAGAAGGCTCAGTTCAAGAAGCATGTGACGAAGCTCAGTGTGCAAGATGTCAGAAACTTCAAGGTCATGCTGCATGAGCTTAAAGAAGCCTTTCTCAAGAAGCGCCAAGAAGCTCAGGGCTCTCGCGAGCGCATGAAGAGTTTGGCTGACAAATGCGTGCTTGCATACAATGAGGCCGAGAAGCGCAAGTCTCTTGGTCGTCCTAGCATTGACCCCAGGATGGCTGCAAAGAAGAAGAAGCTCTCTACAGCCCAACCCGCACCTTCAAGCCAAGAAGCACCTCGCATTGTCTTCCCAAGCAGCATGACTGGCTCGAAGCCAAAGGTCACGTCAACTGCTTCAGAACAGAAGAAGACGAGGGCTGCCGAGGCTGAAGCCAGAAAGAGGAAGAATACTGAAGCCTCTGATGCCGCTCCCTCCAAGAAGAAGTGCAAGACCAAGAAGAATAGGGCTGCTCCCACAGAGCCCTTGGTTGTTGAACCCATCTCAGTGGTTCGCCCTGCGTCTGAACATCAAGAACGACGAATGATAGTTCATGAGCCTGCTACCACAGAGGCCCATGAAGCTGAAGACATTCCAGCAGCTGAACCCACCGCTGCTGAAGACATTGGTCAAGATGACAATGTTGAAGATGATGAAGTTCTTCCTCAGATCGAACACAACGTGGTATCATCGCCTGTTCTCACGAATAGCGAACTCATCAGCATTGGTCGTCCTCTGACGCCAACTGCTCAGGATGCATCGTGGGCTGATCACCCACAGCAACAAGACTCCCCAAGTACTCCCCAACAACAACAACAAGTTACACCACCCGTGCAAGTAGAAGAAGAAGACTTTGAGGCACATCCAACTCCATCTCCAAAGGTGTCGCCAGCATTTCACAGGCTTCGTAAAGGACAAAGGCCTCAAGTCCCTCTCGCGAGCATTCCAGAAGGAGAAGTGCATCACCAACTTGTTGCACGTCAAGTGTTTCCTGAAGCCACTTCAACTGTGAATGTCTCCGTGTCTGAAGCCCAAGCTGCTGAAGATAATCCGGCTGCATCAGCCGATGAAAGACAAGAAGACGTACGTGTCCCTACTCCCGCAGTTATTGAAGAAGCTGTTCAAGTGGAGGTTGAAAATCCTGAAGCTGCCACTACCAACGCAAGTGAAGCCAATGACGTAGTCATGGCTGAAGCTAATGTGGAGCTTGCACCAACCAGTGTGCCTGAAGCTAATGAGGCAACTGCTCCCGAAGCACCTGTTGTGCAGCCTGAAGCCTCAGCTGTTGCCACTGCTCCTGTTCCGCCACCAAGGCCCCATACAATTGAGCAAGCATACAATCATGGTCAGCTAACCACTGTCCGATGGCCCATTCTGGTACCTCTGCCTACTGCCTCTGGACCTCAATTTGATTATCATGTTGAGCATAGGCCTTAGGTCCAAAAACCAAAGCCAAGACTGCCAAGGTTCCCAGGTACTGCAAACTCTCCAGGGTCCTTTAATGCTAATGGCTTCAAAAGCCACAATACCGTATGAGTTGATAGTCTTCAAGCTGGTTCATATGGGCGGTTGCATTATATTTTGCCTCGTGCTTACAACTCTTGCTTTTGAAACATTTGGTTCTTTGAGTTGTAACACCTAAACTCGATGGTCGTCTGCTACTTATTTGCTTTACGTGATGCGATGATAAATTCCGCATGTGCGGTGATAACTTCCGCACTTAGATCATTCTGCAGACGTCCATTTTTCATTATGCATGTCATTCTACTTGCTATATCATTTCATGCATGATGAATTATCTTCATAAGTTGAAGAGGATCTCCACAAGTACAACCTGCCATGTGCATTTGCATTCCAAAAGCAAATTACTTATATGCACATCTTCAGGGGGAGCCCTTGCTACTTATGAAGACAATACCCTATCCTTTACAATTTCACATACTTTATCCCCGTTGAAAACTTCAACCAGTTTGTCATCAATCACCAAAAAGGGGGAGATTGTAAGTGCATCTAGTGCCACCCCTAGTTGGTTTTGGAGTACTGACGACAAAGCTGGTTGAGGGACTAATGCGTTTGTGAGAATTGCAGGATAACGCAGGTAGTGTCCCTCATTGATTCGGTTTGCCTACCGGAGATGACCCCTAAAAATGTATGAAGACATTGAAGACAATGGTGGTATGAGAAGATATTCATATTGAAGACTATGACATGAGAAGACATTGCGTGAAGACTATGGAGCGCGAAGACTGTGTGGTTTCGTTGTTTCCTTTTCTTCTTTGTTGAGTCATAGGAACCACCGTACTGTTAAGTGGGGTCCAAGTGAACTAAGTCAGAATGACTGAAGTGATGCTCAACCCAAATCCTATGTCTTCGAGCGAAGACAATGAGAGCAAATCTTATCCAGAGTTGGATGAGTCTGCTTTGCTTGTAGCCCAAGTAAAGTTGCCATGTGTGTTTGAAATCTGACCGTTGGAACACGTGTCAGTTCCTTAGTGACCCAGGGTCATTTCAGACATATCAGGTCGGGTTGCCTAGTGGCTATAAATAGCCCACCACCTTCACCATAAATTGGTGGCTGCTCAGAGTTAGTGCACGACTTTTGTCGTTTGAGATCAACCCACCTCGAAGCCTTTGAGAGAGAGAAATCCTTGCGAGGACAAAGCCCAAACACCCAGAGCCAAAGAGTGTTAGGCATCACTGAAGTCTTTCTGTCTGTGTGACCTGAAGACTTATTACACTTGAGGACTATGAATCCTCCAGCCGGTTAGGCGTCGCGTTCTGAGCATCCAAGAGTCATTGTGGATCGCTGGTGAATGAAGTCTGTGAAGGTTTGGAAGTCTACCTTGAAGACTTACCAGAGTGATTGGGCGAGGACTGTGTGTCCTTAGCTCAAGGGGAATAAGGTGAAGACACGGTCTTCTGAGTTGAATCTCAGCCTCCCTAACCAGATGTACAGTTGTCACAGCAACTGGAACTGGTCCAACAAATCCTGTGTCTTCAACAAGTGACTGGTTCTATCCTCTCCCTTCCTTTACTTAAGTTTGTCTTCGTGAAGTCATTGTCTATCTGTCGTACCTGTTTGACTTCATTGCCTGACTACTACTGTTGATTGGCTTCATACTATCTTCCATCCTGATCCTTACTACTCAGCTGCTATTAGTCCTGTACTTTCACATCATTGCATACTTGACTATGGTTTGCTTATTGTAGTTTATCTTCCGCTGCATATCAATTAGGTCATTTCTACTGTTTGTCTTTGAAACTATCATGTTTTGATGACTTTCATAAAAATCGCCTATTCACCTCCCCCCCTCTAGTCGATACTAGCACTTTCAGTTAGGAAACTTAACCATCTTTGATTTACGAGCTAGTCAAGTAGAGGCATACTAGTGACACTATGTTTGTCTATGTATTCACACATGTATTATGTTTCCGGGTAGTACAATTCTAGCATGAATAATAAACATTTATCATGATGTGAGGAAATAAATAATAACTTTATTATTGCCTCTAGGGCATATTTCCTTCAGTCTCCCACTTGCACTAGAGTCAATAATCTAGATTACATAGTAATGATTCTAACACCCATGGAGCCTTGGTGTTGATCATGTTTTGCTCGTGGAAGAGGCTTAGTCAACGGGTCTGCAACATTCTGATCCATATGTATCTTGCAAATCTTTATGTCTCCCACCTGGACTTGGTCCCGGATGGAATTGAAGCGTCTCTTGATGTGCTTGGTTCTCTTGTGAAATCTGGATTCCTTTGCCAAGGCAATTGCACCAGTATTGTCACAAAAGATTTTCATTGGACCCGATGCACTAAGTACGACACCTAGATCGGATATGAACTCCGCTTCACATGTAGATCCCGCTATGATGCTTTGTTTAGAACTGCACCAACTGATAGCTCCACCGTTCAATATAAACACGTATCCGGTTTGCGATTTAGAATCGTCCGGATCAGTGTCAAAGCTTGCATCAACGTAACCATTTACGACTAGCTCTTTGTAACCTCCATAAACGAGAAACATATCCTTAGTTCTTTTCAGGTATTTCAGGATGTTCTTGACTGTTGTCCAGTGATCCACCCCTGGATTACTTTGGTACCTCCCTGCTAAACTAATAGCAAGGCACACATCAGGTCTGGTACACAACATGGCATACATGATAGAGCCTATGGCTGAAGCATAGGGAACTTCTTTCATTTTCTCTCTATCTTCTACAGTGGTCGGGCATTGAGTCCGACTCAATTTCACACCTTGTATTACAGGCAAGAACCCTTTCTTTGCTTGATCCATTTTGAACTTTTTCAAAACTTTATCAAGGTATGTACTTTGTGAAAGTCCAATTAAGTGTCTTGATCTATAGATCTTGATGCCTAATATGTAAGCAGCTTCACCGAGGTCTTTCATTGAAAAACTTTTATTCAAGTATCCTTTTATGCTATCTAGAAATTCTATAGCATTTCCAATCAATAATATGTCGTCCACATATAATATTAGAAATGCTACAGAGCTCCCACTCACTTTCTTGTAAATACAGGCTTCTCCAAAAGTCTGTATAAAACCATATGCTTTGATCACACTATCAAAGAGTTTATTCCAACTCCGAGAGGCTTGCACCAATCCATAAATGGATCGCTGGAGCTTGCACTTTGTTAGCATCCTTTGGATTGACAAAACCTTTTGGTTGCATCATATACAACTCTTCTTCCAAAAATCCATTCAGGAATGCAGTTTTGACATCCATCTGCCAAATTTCATAATCATAAAATGCGGCAACTGCTAACATAATTCGGACAGACTTAAGCATCACTACGGGTGAGAAAGTGTCATCGTAGTCAACCCCTTGAACTTGTCGAAAACCTTCTGCAACAAGTCGAGCTTTGTAGATGGTAACATTACCATCAGCTTCAGTCTTCTTCTTGAAGATCCATTTATTCTTGATGGCTTGCCAATCATCGGGCAAGTCAACCAAAGTCCATACTTTGTTCTCATACATGGATCCCATCTTAGATTTCATGGCATCAAGCCATTTTGCGGAATCTGGGCTCATCATCGCTTCCTCATAGTTTGTAGGTTCGCCATGGTCAAGTAACATGACTTCCAGAATAGGATTACCGTACCACTCTGGTGCGGATCTTACTCTGTTTGACCTACCAGGTTCGGTAGTAACTTGATATGAAGTTTCATGATCATCATCATTAGCTTCCTCACTTATTGGTGTTGTCGTCACAGGAACTGGTTTCTGTGATGAACTATTTTCCAATAGAGGAGCAGGTACAGTTACCTCATCAAGTTCTACTTTCCTCCCACTCACTTCTTTCGAGAGAAACTCCTTCTCTAGAAAGGATCCATTCTTGGCAACAAATGTCTTGCCTTAGGATCTGTGATAGAAGGTGTACCCAACAGTTTTCTTTGGGTATCCTATGAAGACACATTTCTCCGATTTGGGTTTGAGCTTATCAGGTTGAAGCTTTTTCACATAAGCATCACAGCCCCAAACTTTAAGAAACGACAACTTTGGTTTCTTGCCAAACCACAGTTCATAAGGTGTCATCTCAATGGATTTTGATGGTGCCCTATTTAACGTGAATGCGGCCGTCTCTAAAGCATATCCCCAAAATGATAGCGGTAAATCAGTAAGAGACATCATAGATCACACCATATCTAGTAAAGTACGATTACGACGTTCGGACACACCATTACGTTGTGGTGTTCCGGGTGGCATGAGTTGCGAAACTATTCCGCATTGCTTCAAATGTAACCCAAACTCGTAACTCAAATATTCTCCTCCACGATCAGATCATAGAAACTTTATTTTCTTGTTACGATTATTTTCAACTTCACTCTGAAATTCTTTGAACTTTTCAAATGTTTCAGACTTATGTTTCATTAAGTAGATATACTCATATCTACTCAAATCATCTGTGAAGGTGAGAAAATAACGATATCCGCCGCGAGCGTCAACATTCATTGGACCACATACATCAGTATGTATGATCTCCAACAAATCAGTTGCTTGCTCCATAGTTCCGGAGAACGGCGTTTTAGTCATCTTGCCCATGAGGCATGGTTCGCAAGTACCAAGTGATTCATAATCAAGTGATTCCAAAAGTCCATCAGTATGGAGTTTCTTCATGCGCTTTACACCAATATGACCTAAACGGCAGTGCCACAAATAAGTTGCACTATCATTATCAACTCTGCATCTTTTGGCTTCAACATTATGAATATGTGTATCACTACTATCGAGATTCATCAAAAATAGACCACTCTTTAAGGGTGCATGACCATAAAAGATATTACTCATATAAATAGAGCAAGCATTATTCTGAGATTTAAATGAATAACCGTCTCGCATCAAACAAGATCCAGATATAATGTTCATGCTCAACGCTGGCACCAAATAACAATTATTTAGGTCTAAAACTAATCCCGAAGGTAGATGTAGAGGTAGCGTGCCGACGGCGATCACATCGACTTTGGAACCATTTCCCATGCGCATTGTCACCTCGTCCTTAGCCAGTGTCCGCTTAATCCGTAGTCCCTGTTTTGAGTTGCAAATATTAGCAACAGAACCAGTATCAAATACCCAAGTGCTACTGCGAGCTCTGGTAAGGTACACATCAATAACATTTATATCACATATACCTTTGTTCACCTTGCCATCCTTCTTATCCGCCAAATACTTGGGGCAGTTCCGCTTTCAGTGACCAGTCTGCTTGCAGTAGAAGCACTCAGTCTCAGGCTTAGGTCAAGACTTGGGTTTCTTCTCTTGAGCAACAACTTGTTTGCTTTTCTTCTTGAAGTTCCTCTTCTTTTTCCCTTTACCCTTCTTCTTGAAACTGGTGGTCTTATTGACCATCAACACTTGATGCCCCTTCTTGATTTCTACCTCCGCAGCCTTTAGCATTGCGAAGAGCTCGGGAATTGTTTTTTCCATCCCTTGCATATTATAGTTCATCACGAAGCTCTTGTAGCTTGGTGGCAGTGATTGAAGAATTCTGTCAATGACGCTATCATCCGGAAGATTAACTCCCAGTTGAATCAAGTGATTGTTATACCCAGACATTCTGAGTATATGCTCACTGACATAACTATTCTCCTACATCTCATATGCTCCATGACGTTAAAAATATCGTTGAAGTCCTGGTTCTAAGCCATAAAGCATGGCACACTGAACTATCGAGTAGTCATCAGCTTTGCTCTACCAGATGTTCACAACATCTGGTGTTGCTCCTGCAGCAGGTTTGGCACCCAGCGGTGCTTCCAGGACGTAATTCTTCTATGCAACAATGAGGATAATCCTCAAGTTATGGACCCAATCCGTGTAATTGCTACCATCATCTTTCAACTTTGCTTTCTCAAGGAACGGATTAAAATTCAACGGAACAACAGCACGAGCCATCTATCTACAACAAATATAGACAAGCAAAATACTATCAGGTACTAAGTTCATGATAAATTTAAGTTCAATTAATCATATTACTTAAGAACTCCCACTTAGATTGACATCCCTCTAATCATCTAAGTGATCACGTGATCCAAATCAACTAAACCATAACCGATCATCACGTGAAATGGAGTAGTTTTCAATGGTGAACATCACTATGTTGATCATATCTACTATATGATTCACGCTCGACCTTTCGGTCTCAGTGTTCCGAGGCCATATCTGCATATGCTAGGCTCGTCAAGTTTAACCTGAGTATTCTGCGTGTGCAAAACTGGCTTGCACCCGTTGTAGATGGACGTAGAGCTTATCACACCTGATCATCATGTGGTGTCTGGGCACGACGAACTTTGGCAACGGTACATACTCAGGGAGAACACTTTTATCTTGAAAGTCAGTGAGAGATCATCTTATAATGCTACTGTCAATCAAAGCATGATAAGATGCATAAAAGATAAACATCACATGCAATCAATATAAGTGACATGATATGGCCATCATCATCTTGTGCTTGTGATCTCCATCTCCGAAGCATCGTCATGATCACCATCGTCACCGGCGCGACACCTTGATCTCCATCGTAGCATCGTTGTCGTCTCGCCAACTATTGCTTCTACGACTATCGCTACCGCTTAGTGATAAAGTAAAGCAATTACAGGGCGATTGCATTGCATATAATAAAGCGACAACCATATGGCTCCTGCCAGTTGCTGATAACTCAGTTATAAAACATGATCATCTCATACAATAAAATATAGCATCACGTCTTGACCATATCACATCACAACATGCCCTGCAAAAACAAGTTAGACGTCTTCTACTTTGTTGTTGCAAGTTTTACGTGGCTGCTACGGGCCGAGCAAGAACCGTTCTTACCTACGCATCAAAACCACAACGATAGTTCGTCAAGTTAGTGATGTTTTAACCTTCTCAAGGACCGGGTGTAGCCACACTCGGTTCAACTAAAGTTGGAGAAACTGACACCCGCCAACCACCTGTGTGCAAAGCACATCGGTAGAACCAGTCTCGCGTAAGCGTACGTGTAATGTCGGTCCGGGCCGCTTCATCCAACAATACCGCCGAACCAAAGTATGACATGCCGGTAAGCAGTATAACTTGTATCGCCCACAACTCACTTGTGTTCTACTTGTGCATATAACATCAACGCATAAAACCTAGGCTCGGATGCCACTATTGGGGAACATAGTAATTTCAAAAAAATTCCTACGCACACGCAAGATCATGGTGATGCATAGCAACGAGAGGGGAGAGTGTTGTCCATGTACCCTCGTAGACCAAAAGCGGAAGCGTTAGCACAACGCGGTTGATGTAGTCATACGTCTTCATGGCCCGACCGATCAAGCACCGAAACTACGGCACCTCCGAGTTCTTGCACACGTTCAGCTCGATGACGTCCCCCGTACTCCGATCTAGCAGAATGTCGGGAAAGAGTTCCGTCAGCACGACGGCGTGGTGACGGTCTTGATGTTCTACCGTTGCAGGGCTTCGCCTAAGCACCGCTACAATATTATCGAGGAGAACTATGGTGGAAGGGGGCACCGCACACGGCTGAGAGATCAAGAGATCAATTGTTGTGTCTATGGGGTGCCCCCTCCCCCGTATATAAAGGAGTGGAGGAGGGGGCCGGCCAAGGGGGGTGGCGTGCCCTAGGGGGGAGTCCAACTCCCACCTGGAGTAGGACCCCCCTTTCCTATTAGGAGAGGGAGAGGGAAGGAAGAGGAAGGAGGGAGGAAGGAAGGGGGGGGGGCGGCCCCCTTCCCAATTCGGATTGGGCTTGGGGGGGGCTCCCTTGCTCCTTTCCCCTCCTTTCCACTAAGGCCCATATACCTCCCGGGGGGTTCTGATAACCTCTCGGAGCTCCGGTATTGTCCCAATCTCACCCGGAACCTTTCCGGTGTCCAAATATAGTCGTCCAATATATTGATCTTTATGTCTCGACCATTTCGAGACTCCTCGTCATGTCCGTGATAACATCCGGGACTCCGAACAACCTTTGGTACATCAAAACTCATAAACTCATAATAAAACTGTCAACGAAACTTTAAGCGTGCGGACCCTACGGGTTCAAGAACAATGTAGACATGACCGAGACACATCTCGAGTCAATAACCAATAGCGGAACCTGGATGCTCATATTGGTTCCTACATATTCTACGAAGATCTTTATCGGTCAAACCGCATAACAACATACGTTGTTCCCTTTGCCATCGGTATGTTACTTGCCCGAGATTTGATCGTCGGTATCTCAATACCTAGTTCAATCTCATTACCGGCAAGTCTCTTTACTCGTTACGTAATGCATCATCTCGTAACTAACTCATTAGCTACATTGCTTGCAAGGCTTATAGTGATGTGCATTACCGAGAGGGCCCAGAGATACCTCTCCGATAATCGGAGTGACAAATCCTAATCTTGAAATACTCAACTCAACAAGTACCTTCGGAGACGCCTGTAGAGCACCTTTATAATCACCCAGTTACGTTGTGACGTTTGGTAGCACACAAAGTGTTCCTCCGGTAAGCGGGAGTTACATAATCTCATAGTCATAGGAACATGTATAAGTCATGAAGAAAGCAATAGCAACATACTAAACGATCAAGTGCTAAGCTAACGTAATGGGTCAAGTCAATCACATCATTCTCCTAATGATGTGATCTCGTTAATCAAATGACAACTTATGTCTATGGTTAGGAAACTTAACCATCCTTGATTTACGAGCTAGTCAAGTAGAGGTATACTAGTGACACTATGTTTGTCTATGTATTCACACATGTATTATGTTTCTGGGTAATACAATTCTAGCATGAATAATAAACATTTATCATGATGTGAGGAAATAAATAATAACTTTATTATTGCCTCTAGGGCATATTTCCTTCACTTTGCTCCAATAATCTTCATTCGTTCCATAAAAATTCTCCAAAAAGTTTCGTCCAATTCCGAGAACTTTTATTTCTGCACAAAAAACAACACCACGGTAGTTCAGCTAGTTCAATTCAAATCATACGAAAATCATATAAAATTGTTGTAAACATGGCATGAATACTTCATAAATTATAGAGATGTTGGAGACGTATCAAGAGATCGGATGCAGACTTGGGAGGCCCCTACCTCCCTTTATATAGTTGGATGAGGGGTAGGGTTACATGGGCCCAGTTTACAAGACTTATTTCCCAAGTTATCTACTAGAGTACATGTCTTGTAGTACAAGTAAGAGGTATCCTACTAGAGGAGGGTCCTAAAGCCGATGCACTGTCAGGCTTCCCAGTAGGCAAGCTACCCCTAGTGTAGCGCACCGTCACTAGCCCACGAGCGTGTCTGGAAGTTGGAGTATTTTTGCCTTTAGGAATGAGAACCCATGCGACTCCTTTTGTACGAAAAATGTGGCATGTCTTCATAAGTCCGTCTTTAGAGATCTTCGGGTTTACCAGGCGTGCGACCTCCTGGGGAGTGCCTTCATGAGTCTTGAGTGAAAAATGGATCTTATGTCATATCGCCTTGAAGAGGTTCAAGATAACATTCTCAGTCGGGCTCGCTATCCCTAGGAGAAAGCCGAGGACCATCGTGCATGGCGAGCAAGGTGCTTGACCTCTCTATCTTAGTTGTTGTTGGAGACGTCTAGCTTCAGGGGGGAAACGTGAAGTCGGGAAGGGCTCTTCATTGATTATTGAAATGCAAACCATGTGCCGTCTAGACCATGGAGTGGGAACAACATGATATGCCGGGCTTCGACACCCGAAGGGGAGACCGGAGCTCGCGGCACAAGGTGCATAGGGATTCTGACCTCTAATCTTGTTTTATCATTGAAGGTGGTTAACTTCGAAGGAGCGAGCCCGACAGTGACTCCGGTGCGCTGCTGACCAAGCCCGACGACTACTCGGATGTGTTGCAATTGCTTTGTATTCTCTAGACACTCGGGGGCATGATTGGGTGGAGGGTCGTGTGATGATGATAGCTGCATAAAGTTGATCATGACGAGACAGAGCCTTCAAGCCGACCAACATGGAAAGGAGAAGCCCCCCGGGACCGGACGCGGCAAGGAGCCCAATGGGGTGAAGTGTGATACGTCCCAAACGTATCTACTTTTCCAAACACTTTTGCCCTTGTTTTGGACTCTAATTTGCATGGTTTGAATGGAACTAACCAGGACTAACATTGTTTTCAGCAGAATTGCCATGGTGTTATTTTTGCAGAAATAAAAATTCTCGGGTTGAGCTAAAAATTTAAGGAGAATATATTCAGAATATATAAAGAATATTGGCAAAGAGAACTACTAGAAGGGGGCCACCTAGGAGCCACAAGCTCAGGGGGTGCGCCTGAGGGAGTCCTGGATTAGGGGGTATCCAGACAGCCGGACTATGTACAACGTCCGGACTATTGAAGCATGAAGATACAAGACTCAAGACTTCGGCCCATGTCCGGATGGGACTTTCCTTGGCATGGAAGGCAAGCTTGGCGATCCGGATATTATATTTCCTTCCTTGTAACCGACTCCATGTAAACCCTAGCTCTCTCCGGTGTCTATATAAACCGGAGAGAGGTTGGTCCTTAGAAGGCCGATCACAATTACAATCATACCATCATAGGCTAGCTCCTAGGGTTAGGCCTCTACGATCTCGTGGTAGATCTACTCTTGTACTACCCATATCATCAATATTAATCAAGTAGGAAGTAGGGTTTTACCTCCATCGAGAGGGCCCGAACCTGGGTAAAACATCTGTGTCCCTTACTTCTTGTTACCATCAGCCTTGACGCACAGATCGGGACCCCCTACCCGAGATCCGCCGGTTTTGACACCGACATTGGTGCTTTCATTTAGAGTTCCTCTGTGTCGTCGCCATCAGGCTCGATGGCACCTTCAATCATCATTAACGACACTGTCCAGGGTGAGACTTTCCCCCCCCGGACAGATCTTTGTGTTCGGCGGCTTCGCGCCGCGGGCCAATTCGCTTGGCCACTTGGAGCAGATCGATAGCTATGCCCCCGGCCATCAAATAAGGTTCGGAAACCTGAACTACACGGCGGATATCCGCGGAGACTTGATCTTCGACGGATTCAGGCTAGTGCCAGAAGCGCCGAACAGTCGCGATGAGCACGGCTTAGACCTGCTGTCAGACGTTGCTCGGGATATCATCCTGGCAGAAGCCTCGGATCTAAATCCGGGACAGGTTGCTTCGCCTAAGGACGGAGGGCTGGACCCCGCCCCGCAGGCCGTACCCTCATCGGCGATGGAGCCGAACGCAGGTCTCACCTCTGAGGGAACCCGTGACTCCGGACCCCCGGATTCATATCCGGATGCAGGTTCCAGTCCGCGTTCCCCCGAGCCCGCCGATCCTGGTTGGGCTCCGGTGATGGAGTTCACCGCGACGGACGTCTTTCAGCACTCGCCCTTCGGCGACATGCTGGACTTATTGAAGTCTCTCTCCTTGTCGAGAGACTCCGGGCCGAACTATGTCCGGCTCTGGTGGGAAGCGGACAACAACGAAATTCGTTGCCCACCCACCACCCACTTCATTGCCACGATCGATGATCTAACCGACGTGCTTGATTTCGACTCCGGAGACATTGACGGTATGGACGACGATGTAGGAGAATCACAGGAGCCACCGCTCACCGGGCGGTGGACGGCCACCTCCTCATATGATATATATATGGTGGACACTCCGAAGGAAACTAACGGCAACGAGGCAACGGAGGATAACCCCTCGGGAAGAAAATCAAAGAATGGGCGTCGTCGGCGCCGCTCCAAGCCCCGCCATAGCAACACCGGCCCCGGAGACGAAAATAATCCGGATGGCGCCGAAGAAGAATATGACCCTGACCAGCCCGCCTTTGAGCAGGTCGAACAGGAAGACGAGCAGGTCAGCCCAGAAGAACAGGCGACATACGCATACCCGGAGGAGGACAACTACATGCCCCCCTCCGAAGACAAGATCAGCCTCGGCGATGAAGAATTCGGCGTACCTGAGGATCCCGTGGAGCAGGAGCGCTTCAAGCGTAGGCTTATAGCCACTGCGAGAAGCCTGAAGAAGAAGCAGCAACAACTACAAGCTGATCAAGACCTGCTCACAGATAGATGGACTGAAGTCCTGGCAGCCGAGGAATATGGACTCGAACGCCAAACGGCTAACCGGCCACCCCGTGGCCGGGATAAAACGGGATACCAGCCCGGATACATCCGTCACGGCGGCTCAGCCGCATTGGTCTTAGACCCAATCATCGACGGATTCCACCTCACGTGTGTCCTTATGGACGGCGGTAGCAGCCTGAACCTGCTTTATCAGGACACAATGCGCAAGATGGGCATTGATCCTTCAAGGATCAAGCCCACCAAAACTACCTTTAAAGGTGTTATTCCTGGAGTAGAGGCCCGCTGCACGGGTTCTACAACATTGGAAGTGGTCTTCGGATCCCCAGACAACTTCAGGAGCGAAGAGCTAATCTTCGACATCGTCCCTTTCCGCAGTGGCTACCACGCACTGCTCGGACGAACCATAGCAAAAAGAAATTAGGAAGTCCTAAGCAATTCGTGTAACAATCCATAGCAAAAAGAATCAGATCAGAATCACGTTTCTGTGAATTAACAAAACTAATTTACTGGGTGCAAAAGTTTCTGATTTTCAGCAGGATCAACACAACTATCACCGTAAGCCATCCTAAAGGTCTTACTTGGCACTTTATTGAAACAAAAGCTATAAAACATGATTACTACAGTAGCATAATCATGTGAACACACAAAAACAGTAAGGGTAAATATTGGGTTGTCTCCCAACAAGCGCTTTTCTTTAATGCCTTTCTAGTTAGGCATGATGATGGCAATGATGCTCACATAAAAGATAAGAATTGAAACGTAACGGGAGCATCATGAAGCACATGACTAGCACATTTTAAGTCTAACCCACTTCCTATGCATAGGGATTTTGTGATCAAACAACTTATGGGAACAATAATCAACTAGCATAGGGAGGTAAAACAAGCATAGCTTCAAGATTTTCAACACATAGAGAGGAAACTTGCCATTATTGCAATTCCTACAAGCATATATTCCTCCCTCATAATAATGTTCAGTAGCATCATGAATGAATTCAACAATATAACCAGCACCTAAAGCATTCTTTTCATGATCTACTAGCATAGAAAATTTACTACTCTCCACATAAGCAAAATTCTCCTCATGAATAGTAGTGGGAGCAAACTCAACAAAATAACTATCATATGATTGAAAATTAAGATCAAGATGACAAGTTTCATGGTTATCATTATTATTTAAAGCATACGTGTCATCACAATAATCATCATAGATAGGAGGCATGCTTTCATCATAGTAAATTTGCTCATCAAAGCTTGGGGGACAAAAAATATCATCTTCATCAAACATAGCTTCCCCAAGCTTGTGGTTTTGCATATCATTAGCATCATGGATATTCAAGGAATTCATACTAACAACATTGCAATCATGCTCATCATTCACATATTTTATGCCAAGCATTCTATGTAATTCTTCTTCTAGTACTTGAGCACAATTTTCCTTCCCATCATACTCACGAAAGATATTAAAAAGGTGAAGCCTATGAGACAAACTTAACTCCATTTTTTTGTAATTTTCTTTTATAAACTAAATTAGTGATAAAACAAGAAACAAAAAGATTCGATTGCAAGATCTAAAGATATACCTTCAAGCGCTAACCTCCCCGGCAACGGCACCAGAAAAGAGCTTGATGTCTACTACACAACCTTCTTCTTGTAGACGTTGTTGGGCCTGCAAGTGCACAGGTTTGTAGGACAGTAGCAAATTTCCCTCAAGTGGATGACCTAAGGTTTATCAATCCGTGGGAGGCGTAGGATGAAGACGGTCTCTCTCAAGCAACCCTGCAACCAAATAACAAAAAGTCTCTTGTGTCCCCAACACACCCAATACAATGGTAAATTGTATAGGTGCACTAGTTCGGCGATGAGATGGTGATACAAGTGCAAAATAGATAGTAGATATAGGTTTTTGTAATCTGAAATAATAAAAACAGCAAGGTAACAAGTGATAAACGTGAGCGTGAACGGTATTGCAATGATAGGAAACAAGGCCTAGGGTTCATACTTTCACTAGTGCAAGTTCTCTCAACAATAATAACATAGATATATAATATAACAAGCCCTCAACATGCAACAAAGAGTCACTCCAAAGCCACTAATAGCGGAGAACAAACATAGAGATTATGGTAGGGTACGAAACCACCTCAAAGTTATGCTTTCTGTTCTATCTATTCAAGAGTTCGTTGTAAAATAACATAAAGCTATTCTTTTCGCTCGATCCATCATAGAGTTCATACTAGAATAACACCTTAAGACACAAATCAACCAAAACCCTAATGTCACCTAGATACTCCATTGTCACCTCAAGTATCCGTGGGCATGATTATACGATATGCATCACACAATCTCAGATTCATCCAACTAACATAAAAGTACTTCAAAGAGTGCCCCAAAGTTTCTACCGGAGAGTCAAGAACGTGTGCCAACCCCTATGCATAGGTTCCCAATGTCACGAAACCCGCAAGTTGATCACCAAAACATACATCAAGTGGCACATGATATCCCATTGTCACAACAGATAATAACGACAAGACATACATCAAGTGTTCTCATAAAAGACTCAATCCAATAAGATAACTTCAAAGGGGAAAATCAATTCATCACAAGAGAGTAGAGGGGGAGAAACATCATATGATCCAACTACAATAGCAAAGCTTGGGATACATCAAGATCGTGCCATAGAACACGACAGAGAACACGAGAGAGAGAGATCAAACACATAGCTACTGGTACATACCCTCAGCCCCGAGGGTGAACTACTCCCTCCTCGTCATGGATAGCGCCGGGATGATGAAGATGGCCACCGGTGATGGGATCCCCCTCTGGCAGGGTGCCGGAACAGGGTCCCGATTGGTTTTTGGTCGCTACAGAGGCTTGCGGCGGCGGAACTCCCGATCTATCTTCTCTTCTGGAAGTTTTAGGGTACAAGAGTATATATGGGTGCAGGGGGTACGTCGGAGGAGCTACGGGGGCCCCACGAGGCAGGGGGGCGCCCCCCACCCTCGTGGGCAGCCCGTATCTCCCCTGACGTGCACTCCAAGTTCCCTGGGTTGCTTTCCTTCCAAAAATAACTTCTCTAGTTGATTTCGTTCCGTTTTGACTCCGTCTGATATCCCTTTTCCTTGAAACACTGAAATAGGCATAAAACAGCAAATCTGGGCTGGGCCTCCGGTTAATAGGTTAGTCCCAAAAATAATATAAAAGTGGATAATAAAGCCCAATATTGCCTAAAACAGTAGATAAAGTAGCATGGAGCAATCAAAAATTATAGATACGTTGGAGACATATAAAGCATCCCCAAGCTTAATTCCTGCTCGTCCTCGAGTAGGTAAATGATAAAAAAGAATTTTTGATGCGGAGTGATACTTTGGCATAATTTCAATATAAATCTTCTTACTTGTGATATGAATATTCAGATCCGAAAGATTCAAGACAAAAGTTCATATTGACACAAAAATAATAATACTTCAAGCATACTAATCAAAGCAATTATGTCTTCTCAAAATAGCATGGCAAAAGAAAGTTCATCCCTACAAAATCATATAGTTAGGCTATGCTTCATTTTCGTCACACAAAGATGTTCCCAACTTCTATACCCCCGATGACAAGCCAAGCAATTGTTTCATACTTAAATAATCTCAAACTTTTTCAACCTTCACGCAATATATGAGCACGAGCCATGGATATAGCACTATGGGTGGAATAGAATATGATGATGGGGATTGTGTGGAGAAGACAAAAAAGGAGAAAGTCTCACATTGACGAGGATAATCAACGGGCTATGGAGATGCCCATCAATTGATGTCAACATGAGGAGTAGGGATTGCCATGCAACGGATGCACTAGAGCTATGAATGCTCAACAAAAGAAAACTAGTGGGTGTGCATCCAACTTGCTTGCTCATGAAGACATAGGGCATTTGAGGAAGCCCATCGTAGGAATATACAATCCAAGTTCTATAATGAAAAATTCCCACTAGTCTAAAAAGACAACTTATGAGACTCACTATCATGAAGATCTTGGTGCTACTTTGAAGCACAAGTGTGGAAAAAGAGATAGTAGCATTGCCCCTTTTTTTGGCCTTTCTCTTTTTTGGCAATGCTCTAATAATGATGATCATCACACTTCTATTGATTACAACATAAGGATTTCAACTCGAAACTTAGAACAAGATATGACTCTATATGAATGCCTCCGGCGGTGTACCGGGATGACGCAATGAATCAAGAGTGACATGTATGAAAATAATGCATGGTGGCTTTGCCACAAATACGATGTCAACTACATGATCATGCAATGGCAATATGACAAAAGTAATGTATGTCATGATGATGATGATGGAAGTTGCATGGCAATATATCTCGGAATGGCTATGGAAATGCCATAATAGGTAGGTATGGTGGCTGTTTTGAGGAAGATATAAGGAGGTTTATGTGTGATAGAGCGTATCGTATCACGGGGTTTGGATGCACCGGCGAAGTTTGCACCAACTCTCAAGGTGAGAAAGGGCAATGCACGGTACCGAAGAGGCTAGCAAAGGCAGAAAGGTGAGAGTGCGTATAATCCATGGACTCAACATTAGTCAAAAGAACTCATATACTTATTGCAAAAATTTAGAAGCCATCAAAAATCAAGTACTACGCGCATGCTTCTAGGGGGATAGATTGGTAGGAAAAGACCATCGCTCGTCCCCGACCGCCACTCATAAGGATGCACAAGCCAGGTACACTTCATGTTTCAAATTTGTTACACAACTTTAACCATACGTGCATGCTACGGGACTTGCAAACTTCAACACAAGCATTTCTCAAATTCACAATTACCCAACTAGCACGACTTTGATATTATCACCTCCATATCTCAAAACAATTATCAAGCATCAAACTTATCTTAGTATTCAATTTACTCAAAAGAAAGTTTAACATATCTTGAACACTAAGTATATTAACATTAAGAAAATTACCATGCTATTAACGACTCTCAAAATAATCTAAGTGAAGCATGAGAGTTCATCTATTTCTTCAAAATAAAACTACCACCATGCTCTAAAAGGTATAAGTGATGCACTAGAGCAAATGACAAACTACTCCGAAAGATATAAGTGAAGGTCAATGAGTAGCTAAATAATTATGCAACTATGCGAAGACTCTCTCTCATTTAATAATTTCAGATCTTGACACTTTATTCAAACAGCAAGCAAAGCTAAAGAAAACTACATTGCAAGGATAGCACAACTCATGTGAAGAAGCAAAAACTTAGGCTCAACCGATACTAACCGATAGTTGTTGAAGAAGAAAGGTGGGATGCCTACCGGGGCATCTCCAAGCTTAGATGCTTGAGACTTCTTGAAATATTATCTTGGGGTGCCTTTGGCATCCCCAAACTTGAGCTTTTGTGTCTCCTTAATTCCTCTCATATCATGGTTTCTCTTTTCAAAAGCTTCATTCACAACAAACTCAACAAGAACTCGTGAGATAGGTTAGTATAAACCAATGCAAAACCTTATCATTTTCTACTGTAACAAATCACTTAAATAATTATTCAACATTGCATACTAAATGCCTCTGCATATTTAATACTCATATCCTCAAATAGAATCATTAATCAAGCAAACATATGCAAACAATGCAACCATAACAGCAATCTGCCAAAACAGTACAGTCTGTAAAGAATGCAAGAGTATCAATACTTCCCTGACTCCAAAAATTATGAACTAAAATTCCCACTGTAATAAATTTATCAGAGCTCAACATGCAAAAATATTCAACATTATACCACTCACTGACTTTTCTAGGGAATTTTGCAACAGCGGTAAACTTTCTGTTTTTCAAACAGCAACATGTATACTAGCAAAATAAGCATGGCAAAGGCTATCCTTGACTTTTTATTGAAACTAAAGATGCAAAACATTATTCTAACTAACAGCAAGCAAATACTAACAAAAGAAAATGACGCTCCAAGCAAAACACATATCATGTGGTGAATAAAAATATAGCTCCAAGTAAAGTTACCGATGAACGAAGACGAAAGAGGGGATGCCTTCCGGGGCATCCCCAAGCTTAAGCTCTTGGTTATCCTTGAATATCTTGGGGTGCCATGGACATCCCCAAGCTTAGGCTCTTTGCCACTCCTTATTCCATAGTCCATCGAATCTTTACCCGAAACTTGAAAACTCCACAACACAAAACTCAACAGAAAACTCGTAAGCTCCGTTAGTATAAAAAAATAAAACCACCACATAGGTACTGTAATGAACTCATTATAAATTCATATTGGTATAATATCTACTGTATTCCAACTTATCTATGGTTCATACACTCCGATACTACTCATAGATTCATCAAAATAAGCAAACAACACAATGAAAATAGAATCTGTCAAAAACAGAACAGTCTGTAGTAATCTGTATCAAACGTATACTTCTGGAACTAAAAACATTCTAACAAATTAGGAAGTCCTAAGCAATTCATGTAACAATCCATAGCAAAAAGAATCAGATCAGAATCACGTTTCTGTGAATTAACAAAACTAATTTACTGGGTGCAAAAGTTTCTGATTTTCAGCAGGATCAACACAACTATCACCGTAAGCCATCCTAAAGGTCTTACTTGGCACTTTATTGAAACAAAAGCTATAAAACATGATTACTACAGTAGCATAATCATGTGAACACACAAAAACAGTAAGGGTAAATATTGGGTTGTCTCCCAACAAGCGCTTTTCTTTAATGCCTTTCTAGTTAGGCATGATGATGGCAATGATGCTCACATAAAAGATAAGAATTGAAACGTAACGGGAGCATCATGAAGCACATGACTAGCACATTTTAAGTCTAACCCACTTCCTATGCATAGGGATTTTGTGATCAAACAACTTATGGGAACAATAATCAACTAGCATAGGGAGGTAAAACAAGCATAGCTTCAAGATTTTCAACACATAGAGAGGAAACTTGCCATTATTGCAATTCCTACAAGCATATATTCCTCCCTCATAATAATGTTCAGTAGCATCATGAATGAATTCAACAATATAACCAGCACCTAAAGCATTCTTTTCATGATCTACTAGCATAGAAAATTTACTACTCTCCACATAAGCAAAATTCTCCTCATGAATAGTAGTGGGAGCAAACTCAACAAAATAACTATCATATGATTGAAAATTAAGATCAAGATGACAAGTTTCATGGTTATCATTATTATTTAAAGCATACGTGTCATCACAATAATCATCATAGATAGGAGGCATGCTTTCATCATAGTAAATTTGCTCATCAAAGCTTGGGGGACAAAAAATATCATCTTCATCAAACATAGCTTCCCCAAGCTTGTGGTTTTGCATATCATTAGCATCATGGATATTCAAGGAATTCATACTAACAACATTGCAATCATGCTCATCATTCACATATTTTATGCCAAGCATTCTATGTAATTCTTCTTCTAGTACTTGAGCACAATTTTCCTTCCCATCATACTCACGAAAGATATTAAAAAGGTGAAGCCTATGAGACAAACTTAACTCCATTTTTTTGTAATTTTCTTTTATAAACTAAATTAGTGATAAAACAAGAAACAAAAAGATTCGATTGCAAGATCTAAAGATATACCTTCAAGCGCTAACCTCCCCGGCAACGGCACCAGAAAAGAGCTTGATGTCTACTACACAACCTTCTTCTTGTAGACGTTGTTGGGCCTGCAAGTGCACAGGTTTGTAGGACAGTAGCAAATTTCCCTCAAGTGGATGACCTAAGGTTTATCAATCCGTGGGAGGCGTAGGATGAAGACGGTCTCTCTCAAGCAACCCTGCAACCAAATAACAAAAAGTCTCTTGTGTCCCCAACACACCCAATACAATGGTAAATTGTATAGGTGCACTAGTTCGGCGATGAGATGGTGATACAAGTGCAAAATAGATAGTAGATATAGGTTTTTGTAATCTGAAATAATAAAAACAGCAAGGTAACAAGTGATAAACGTGAGCGTGAACGGTATTGCAATGATAGGAAACAAGGCCTAGGGTTCATACTTTCACTAGTGCAAGTTCTCTCAACAATAATAACATAGATATATAATATAACAAGCCCTCAACATGCAACAAAGAGTCACTCCAAAGCCACTAATAGCGGAGAACAAACGTAGAGATTATGGTAGGGTACGAAACCACCTCAAAGTTATGCTTTCTGTTCTATCTATTCAAGAGTTCGTTGTAAAATAACATAAAGCTATTCTTTTCGCTCGATCCATCATAGAGTTCATACTAGAATAACACCTTAAGACACAAATCAACCAAAACCCTAATGTCACCTAGATACTCCATTGTCACCTCAAGTATCCGTGGGCATGATTATACGATATGCATCACACAATCTCAGATTCATCCAACTAACATAAAAGTACTTCAAAGAGTGCCCCAAAGTTTCTACCGGAGAGTCAAGAACGTGTGCCAACCCCTATGCATAGGTTCCCAATGTCACGAAACCCGCAAGTTGATCACCAAAACATACATCAAGTGGCACATGATATCCCATTGTCACAACAGATAATAACGGCAAGACATACATCAAGTGTTCTCATAAAAGACTCAATCCAATAAGATAACTTCAAAGGGGAAAATCAATTCATCACAAGAGAGTAGAGGGGGAGAAACATCATATGATCCAACTACAATAGCAAAGCTTGGGATACATCAAGATCGTGCCATAGAACATGACAGAGAACACGAGAGAGAGAGATCAAACACATAGCTACTGGTACATACCCTCAGCCCCGAGGGTGAACTACTCCCTCCTCGTCATGGATAGCGCCGGGATGATGAAGATGGCCACCGGTGATGGGATCCCCCTCTGGCAGGGTGCCGGAACAGGGTCCCGATTGGTTTTTGGTCGCTACAGAGGCTTGCGGCGGCGGAACTCCCGATCTATCTTCTCTTCTGGAAGTTTTAGGGTACAAGAGTATATATGGGTGCAGGGGGTACGTCGGAGGAGCTACGGGGGCCCCACGAGGCAGGGGGGCGCCCCCCACCCTCGTGGGCAGCCCGTATCTCCCCTGACGTGCACTCCAAGTTCCCTGGGTTGCTTTCCTTCCAAAAATAACTTCTCTAGTTGATTTCGTTCCGTTTTGACTCCGTCTGATATCCCTTTTCCTTGAAACACTGAAATAGGCATAAAACAGCAAATCTGGGCTGGGCCTCCGGTTAATAGGTTAGTCCCAAAAATAATATAAAAGTGGATAATAAAGCCCAATATTGCCTAAAACAGTAGATAAAGTAGCATGGAGCAATCAAAAATTATAGATACGTTGGAGACATATAAAGCATCCCCAAGCTTAATTCCTGCTCGTCCTCGAGTAGGTAAATGATAAAAAAGAATTTTTGATGCGGAGTGATACTTTGGCATAATTTCAATATAAATCTTCTTACTTGTGATATGAATATTCAGATCCGAAAGATTCAAGACAAAAGTTCATATTGACACAAAAATAATAATACTTCAAGCATACTAATCAAAGCAATTATGTCTTCTCAAAATAGCATGGCAAAAGAAAGTTCATCCCTACAAAATCATATAGTTAGGCTATGCTTCATTTTCGTCACACAAAGATGTTCCCAACTTCTATACCCCCGATGACAAGCCAAGCAATTGTTTCATACTTAAATAATCTCAAACTTTTTCAACCTTCACGCAATATATGAGCACGAGCCATGGATATAGCACTATGGGTGGAATAGAATATGATGATGGGGATTGTGTGGAGAAGACAAAAAAGGAGAAAGTCTCACATTGACGAGGATAATCAACGGGCTATGGAGATGCCCATCAATTGATGTCAACATGAGGAGTAGGGATTGCCATGCAACGGATGCACTAGAGCTATGAATGCTCAACAAAAGAAAACTAGTGGGTGTGCATCCAACTCGCTTGCTCATGAAGACATAGGGCATTTGAGGAAGCCCATCGTAGGAATATACAATCCAAGTTCTATAATGAAAAATTCCCACTAGTCTAAAAAGACAACTTATGAGACTCACTATCATGAAGATCTTGGTGCTACTTTGAAGCACAAGTGTGGAAAAAGAGATAGTAGCATTGCCCCTTTTTTTGGCCTTTCTCTTTTTTTGGCAATGCTCTAATAATGATGATCATCACACTTCTATTGATTACAACATAAGGATTTCAACTCGAAACTTAGAACAAGATATGACTCTATATGAATGCCTCCGGCGGTGTACCGGGATGACGCAATGAATCAAGAGTGACATGTATGAAAATAATGCATGGTGGCTTTGCCACAAATACGATGTCAACTACATGATCATGCAATGGCAATATGACAAAAGTAATGTATGTCATGATGATGATGATGGAAGTTGCATGGCAATATATCTCGGAATGGCTATGGAAATGCCATAATAGGTAGGTATGGTGGCTGTTTTGAGGAAGATATAAGGAGGTTTATGTGTGATAGAGCGTATCGTATCACGGGGTTTGGATGCACCGGCGAAGTTTGCACCAACTCTCAAGGTGAGAAAGGGCAATGCACGGTACCGAAGAGGCTAGCAAAGGCAGAAAGGTGAGAGTGCGTATAATCCATGGACTCAACGTTAGTCAAAAGAACTCATATACTTATTGCAAAAATTTAGAAGCCATCAAAAATCAAGTACTACGCGCATGCTTCTAGGGGGATAGATTGGTAGGAAAATACCATCGCTCGTCCCCGACCGCCACTCATAAGGATGCACAAGCCAGGTACACTTCATGTTTCAAATTTGTTACACAACTTTAACCATACGTGCATGCTACGGGACTTGCAAACTTCAACACAAGCATTTCTCAAATTCACAATTACCCAACTAGCACGACTTTGATATTATCACCTCCATATCTCAAAACAATTATCAAGCATCAAACTTATCTTAGTATTCAATTTACTCAAAAGAAAGTTTCACATATCTTGAACACTAAGTATATTAACATTAAGAAAATTACCATGCTATTAACGACTCTCAAAATAATCTAAGTGAAGCATGAGAGTTCATCTATTTCTTCAAAATAAAACTACCACCATGCTCTAAAAGGTATAAGTGATGCACTAGAGCAAATGACAAACTACTCCGAAAGATATAAGTGAAGGTCAATGAGTAGCTAAATAATTATGCAACTATGCGAAGACTCTCTCTCATTTAATAATTTCAGATCTTGACACTTTATTCAAACAGCAAGCAAAGCTAAAGAAAACTACATTGCAAGGATAGCACAACTCATGTGAAGAAGCAAAAACTTAGGCTCAACCGATACTAACCGATAGTTGTTGAAGAAGAAAGGTGGGATGCCTACCGGGGCATCTCCAAGCTTAGATGCTTGAGACTTCTTGAAATATTATCTTGGGGTGCCTTTGGCATCCCCAAACTTGAGCTTTTGTGTCTCCTTAATTCCTCTCATATCATGGTTTCTCTTTTCAAAAGCTTCATTCACAACAAACTCAACAAGAACTCGTGAGATAGGTTAGTATAAACCAATGCAAAACCTTATCATTTTCTACTGTAACAAATCACTTAAATAATTATTCAACATTGCATACTAAATGCCTCTGCATATTTAATACTCATATCCTCAAATAGAATCATTAATCAAGCAAACATATGCAAACAATGCAACCATAACAGCAATCTGCCAAAACAGTACAGTCTGTAAAGAATGCAAGAGTATCAATACTTCCCTGACTCCAAAAATTATGAACTAAAATTCCCACTGTAATAAATTTATCAGAGCTCAACATGCAAAAATATTCAACATTATACCACTCACTGACTTTTCTAGGGAATTTTGCAACAGCGGTAAACTTTCTGTTTTTCAAACAGCAACATGTATACTAGCAAAATAAGCATGGCAAAGGCTATCCTTGACTTTTTATTGAAACTAAAGATGCAAAACATTATTCTAACTAACAGCAAGCAAATACTAACAAAAGAAAATGACGCTCCAAGCAAAACACATATCATGTGGTGAATAAAAATATAGCTCCAAGTAAAGTTACCGATGAACGAAGACGAAAGAGGGGATGCCTTCCGGGGCATCCCCAAGCTTAAGCTCTTGGTTATCCTTGAATATCTTGGGGTGCCATGGACATCCCCAAGCTTAGGCTCTTTGCCACTCCTTATTCCATAGTCCATCGAATCTTTACCCGAAACTTGAAAACTCCACAACACAAAACTCAACAGAAAACTCGTAAGCTCCGTTAGTATAAAAAAATAAAACCACCACATAGGTACTGTAATGAACTCATTATAAATTCATATTGGTATAATATCTACTGTATTCCAACTTATCTATGGTTCATACACTCCGATACTACTCATAGATTCATCAAAATAAGCAAACAACACAATGAAAATAGAATCTGTCAAAAACAGAACAGTCTGTAGTAATCTGTATCAAACGTATACTTCTGGAACTAAAAACATTCTAACAAATTAGGAAGTCCTAAGCAATTCGTGTAACAATCCATAGCAAAAAGAATCAGATCAGAATCACGTTTCTGTGAATTAACAAAACTAATTTACTGGGTGCAAAAGTTTCTGATTTTCAGCAGGATCAACACAACTATCACCGTAAGCCATCCTAAAGGTCTTACTTGGCACTTTATTGAAACAAAAGCTATAAAACATGATTACTACAGTAGCATAATCATGTGAACACACAAAAACAGTAAGGGTAAATATTGGGTTGTCTCCCAACAAGCGCTTTTCTTTAATGCCTTTCTAGTTAGGCATGATGATGGCAATGATGCTCACATAAAAGATAAGAATTGAAACGTAACGGGAGCATCATGAAGCACATGACTAGCACATTTTAAGTCTAACCCACTTCCTATGCATAGGGATTTTGTGATCAAACAACTTATGGGAACAATAATCAACTAGCATAGGGAGGTAAAACAAGCATAGCTTCAAGATTTTCAACACATAGAGAGGAAACTTGCCATTATTGCAATTCCTACAAGCATATATTCCTCCCTCATAATAATGTTCAGTAGCATCATGAATGAATTCAAAAATATAACCAGCACCTAAAGCATTCTTTTCATGATCTACTAGCATAGAAAATTTACTACTCTCCACATAAGCAAAATTCTCCTCATGAATAGTAGTGGGAGCAAACTCAACAAAATAACTATCATATGATTGAAAATTAAGATCAAGATGACAAGTTTCATGGTTATCATTATTATTTAAAGCATACGTGTCATCACAATAATCATCATAGATAGGAGGCATGCTTTCATCATAGTAAATTTGCTCATCAAAGCTTGGGGGACAAAAAATATCATCTTCATCAAACATAGCTTCCCCAAGCTTGTGGTTTTGCATATCATTAGCATCATGGATATTCAAGGAATTCATACTAACAACATTGCAATCATGCTCATCATTCACATATTTTATGCCAAGCATTCTATGTAATTCTTCTTCTAGTACTTGAGCACAATTTTCCTTCCCATCATACTCACGAAAGATATTAAAAAGGTGAAGCCTATGAGACAAACTTAACTCCATTTTTTTGTAATTTTCTTTTATAAACTAAATTAGTGATAAAACAAGAAACAAAAAGATTCGATTGCAAGATCTAAAGATATACCTTCAAGCGCTAACCTCCCCGGCAACAGCACCAGAAAAGAGCTTGATGTCTACTACACAACCTTCTTCTTGTAGACGTTGTTGGGCCTGCAAGTGCACAGGTTTGTAGGACAGTAGCAAATTTCCCTCAAGTGGATGACCTAAGGTTTATCAATCCGTGGGAGGCGTAGGATGAAGACGGTCTCTCTCAAGCAACCCTACAACCAAATAACAAAAAGTCTCTTGTGTCCCCAACACACCCAATACAATGGTAAATTGTATAGGTGCACTAGTTCGGCGATGAGATGGTGATACAAGTGCAAAATAGATAGTAGATATAGGTTTTTGTAATCTGAAATAATAAAAACAGCAAGGTAACAAGTGATAAACGTGAGCGTGAACGGTATTGCAATGATAGGAAACAAGGCCTAGGGTTCATACTTTCACTAGTGCAAGTTCTCTCAACAATAATAACATAGATAGATAATATAACAAGCCCTCAACATGCAACAAAGAGTCACTCCAAAGCCACTAATAGCGGAGAACAAACGTAGAGATTATGGTAGGGTACGAAACCACCTCAAAGTTATGCTTTCTGTTCTATCTATTCAAGAGTTCGTTGTAAAATAACATAAAGCTATTCTTTCCGCTCGATCCATCATAGAGTTCATACTAGAATAACACCTTAAGACACAAATCAACCAAAACCCTAATGTCACCTAGATACTCCATTGTCACCTCAAGTATCCGTGGGCATGATTATACGATATGCATCACACAATCTCAGATTCATCCAACTAACATAAAAGTACTTCAAAGAGTGCCCCAAAGTTTCTACCGGAGAGTCAAGAACGTGTGCCAACCCCTATGCATAGGTTCCCAATGTCACGAAACCCGCAAGTTGATCACCAAAACATACATCAAGTGGCACATGATATCCCATTGTCACAACAGATAATAACGGCAAGACATACATCAAGTGTTCTCATAAAAGACTCAATCCAATAAGATAACTTCAAAGGGGAAACTCAATTCATCACAAGAGAGTAGAGGGGGAGAAACATCATATGATCAAACTACAATAGCAAAGCTTGGGATACATCAAGATCGTGCCATAGAACACGACAGAGAACACGAGAGAGAGAGAGATCAAACACATAGCTACTGGTACATACCCTCAGCCCCGAGGGTGAACTACTCCCTCCTCGTCATGGATAGCGCCGGGATGATGAAGATGGCCACCGGTGATGGGATCCCCCTCCGGCAGGGTGCCGGAACATGGTCCCGATTGGTTTTTGGTGGCTACAGAGGCTTGCGGCGGCGGAACTCCCGATCTATCTTCTCTTCTGGAAGTTTTAGGGTACCAGAGTATATATGGGTGGAGGGGGTACGTCGGAGGAGCTACGGGGGCCCCACTAGGCTGGGGGCGCGCCCGGGGGTGTGGGCGCACCCCCACCCTCGTGGGCAGCCCGTATCTTCCCTGACGTGCACTCCAAGTTCCCTGGGTTGCTTTCCTTCCAAAAATAACTTCTCCAGTTGATTTTGTTCCGTTTTGACTCCGTCTGATATTCCTTTTCCTCGAAACACCGAAATAGGCATAAAAGAGAAAATCTTGGCTGGGCCTCCGGTTAATAGGTTAGTCCCAAAAATAATATAAAAGTGGATAATAAAGCCCAATATTGCCTAAAACAGTAGATAAAGTAGCATGGAGCAATCAAAAATTATAGATACGTTGGAGACGTATCAGACATCATGTTAGTGCAGCATCCTCAGAAGAGCCGAATTGCCGGACTCATATGGAAGAGACACCCAAGGAGGCAACAGACGTTGTGTGCAGAAGAAAATACCCAGGTGGAATCTATTTACGGTCATTATACCTGCTTGATCTATCTGTACACAGCTTGCCCCTGGACAGGACATGTCAAATAGTCCTATTTTTATCTCTGCTTAATGCATCCATTGTAAACTTACGCTTAAGCGTATTTTTCGTTAATGGGAGATTATACATAGCGTCAGCTTATTATCCTTATTTGAGTATTTTTCTCTTATAAATGTTTACTTGGTATTGCATCCATACACCTTGGTACGGCCTGTTTGCTAGGGGCTTCTCATGGCGCCCCGTAATATGGCAACTAAAAGTCCGAACACTTTCAATAGTGCGGCACCCCGAACTTATAGCACTATATGCATCAGCTCCGAATCATGTCTTGGGTCTATAGTTGGGATAGCCCGGGTCCCTTGTTTTGGTTCCTTATGTTCCGTTATATCGGCTAAGGTAGCGCAGGGAGAACTACTGCGATTGTGTCCCGGTTCTTCCGGACGAGCACCTCAGTAGAGAAAGCCAAAAACTGACCGGCATGATGTGGCGAGAGCTGGTCGCTGTTCGAGAGGTACTAAAATCCTTAAAGATTTTCCTCTTTAGGCGATAAATCAGCTTTGTCCGATCAAGGTGTATATAGCGCCCCAATTCGGCCTTCTGGATTCTAGGGGCTTCGCCAAAATTTAAAATTGTAGACTTCTATGGCTAAGTGAAAGGTATAAAGCCGCATAGTCCGATTGCCTCGTTCGCTGCGCTGGACACCTCCCTAAGGGACCAATCATTTGGATAAAGAGTGTCCGGGTTTTCCACGAACACCCCAGTGCTAGTCACGTGGGGGCGGAAGCTGACAGCTGGCATACTTTCAGGATTTTATAAACAACCGCACAGAAGGTAATATTGTAAATAACAAAAGCGCTACATAGCGCAAGTAACTTCATCCTTAAAATACAAACATGACAGAAGCGAATTCATTCAAAAATGGTGTCATTGGTACATTCGTCAGCCACGAGACGAGCACCCTTCATAACGCCATCATAGTACAGCTCGGGATGGCGATGCGCCTTGCCCTCCAGCGGTCCGTCCTTGACCAGCTTCTCCACATCCATCGTGCCCCAATGCACTTTGACACGGGCAAGGGCCCGGCGGGCACCCTTGATGCAGACGGATCGCTTGATCACCTCAAGCCGCGGGCAAGCATCCATCATCTGCTTGATCAGGCCGAAGTAGCTACTGAGCATGAGCTCACCAGGCCACATCCGGACTATGAACCCTTTCATAGCCAGTTCGGCCGCCCTGTGGAGTTCGACCAACTGCTTCAGTTGGTCACTCAGAGGCATCGGGTGTTCGGCCCTAGCATACTGGGACCAGAACAACTTCTCTGTTGAGTTCCCCTCCTGGGCACGGTAGAACTCCGTAGCATCTGATACGCTGCATGGCAGATCTGCGAATGCCCCTGGAGAGCTCCGAATTCGAGTAAGTAAAAGAAACGCCTCCTCCACATGTTTGCTTTGCATAAAGAACTTCTTACCCGCTACTATCTTGGCCTCCTGGATCTCCTGCTGTGCTTTCTCGGCTTCGGCCTTGGTGTCTTTTAAATTCGTAAGGGCCTTCGCAAGCTCGGCCTCTTTCGCCTTCAGATCGTGCTCCGCGGACTCGCATTTCTTGCCGAGGTCCTGGAGCTCCTGTTGTACCTCACCTACCCTAGCACTTTGCTTTTCACGCTCCTTACACTCCGAGGCCGCCTTGTCTTCGGCCTCGGACAACACCTTCTTCAGGGACGCCACTTCGGCGGGGGCCCCTATTACAGGGCCACGACACTTAGTTCTTAGACCCACCAATTCTGCCTATCCTTAATATATAAGAGCAGGAATTACTTACCCTTGTTCTCTTCGAGCTGCCTCTTCAGGAGGTCGAGCTCTCCCCGCGCCTGCTCCAGGTCCCGCTTCAGTTCGGCAACCTCGGCAGTACGGGCAGTAGCAGCAAGCAGCACAGCCTGCTCATTCACAATAATACTTATGATTAGACTCCTGCGGATTATATTGACCCTCTGCTCGGCTTTTCTTTCCGAACACCAAACAGAGTATTAGGGGCTACTACCTATTGGGTGGTAATTTTGCACATATTTATCACTTACCTCGAAGCCTGTTAGGAGGCTGGTGCAAGCTTCAGTTAGTCCGCTCTTGGCGGACGAAACCTTCTGAATCACCGTACTCATAAGAGTACGGTGCCCCTCATCCAGGGAAGTGCCGCAAAGCGCTTCCAGCAGGCCGTCCGGCACCTCATGCGCAACGGAAGTCCGTGATACAGATGGCTCGCCCTCCCTAGCGAGGGGTCGCCTGCCTGAGTCCGGAACCATCGAAGGTTCCGGAATTGTGTTTGGCTGAGAACCTGGCTGGCCGTGGCTCTCGTCGACACGATCCGCGGGGATCTTGAACCCCGCGTGTCCGACATCTGGGACCCCGCCTCGGGGCGTCTCCAGAGTCACCTCCCCCCGCTCTGGGAGCCTTTGGGACATCACCTCCGTGTCGTCCGCGGGTTGAGGAGTGGTGGCCGTCGGAAGCGGATTCATCTCCGAATTGCTCAGGGACCCGGAGGAGGATACCTCGGGGTGATCCTTGGCCGGACTGCACATATGTTCGGCATTATAAATACAAAAACCGTGAAGTAAAGTCATGATAGAATGCAGACACTTACGATCGCGCTAGGGCCTTCCCCCTAGGCAGCCACCCCTCCTCGCTGAGAGCGGCCGTGGCGGAGTAGTCCGGAAGGGGCCCCTTCCCCTTCTTGGACGTCCCAGCCTCCCCTCCCGGGGCGGCTCTTCTCTTCTTCTCCCCCCCGGTGGGGGGAGGTAAGATCTCTTCCTGATTCCCCCCGCCTCCGCGGGAGGAATCCGACTCGTCGTCATCCGACGATAGGGGTATGACAGTCTTGCGCCGGGGGCCTTTTCCGCCCCCCTGGTCCGCCTCATCGGACCCCTCATCCTTTCCGGATGGGGCGTCTTCTTCCTCTTCCTCCTCCCCTTCGTGGGAGGAGTCCGCCTCGTTATCTTCGGACGAGGCTTCCGACACAACCTTACACCGGAGACCCTTTCGGATCCCCGGGGCCTTCTTCTCGACCTTCTTCTCCGGCACCTTGTACGGCGCCGGGACCAACATCTCCGTCAGGAGAGCATCCGCTGGGTCTTCTGGCAGCGGAGCCGGGCAGTAAACCTGCTCCGCTGTCTCCACATAATCCTGAAGCAAATATGCACAACTAATTAAGGCACTCCCGTGAATATATCGGGAAGAACTGGGTCCGGTGTCAGTCTAAGAACTCACCGGCCTAGGAGCCCGCACGGGGTGAAGCCCGCGGTCCTCGGATGTCGGAGGAGGCACTTCGGAGGCCTTGAACAGCTCCTTCCATGCGCCTTTGTGCGTCATGTCGTAGAGCCTCTGGAGGGTCCGGTGCTCGGTTGGGATGAACTCCATAGATTGACAGCCCGCCTCTAGCAGGGCAAGATTCGGCGAACAAGCATGACCTGGATCACGTTGACAAACTTGATGTTCTTGTCCTTCATGCTTTTGACGCATGTTTGGAGTCCGGCCAGCTCCGCCGAATCTCCCCAGGACATGCCCTTCTTCTCCCAGGAGGTGAGCCGCATGGGGGCTTCGGATCGGAACTCGGGTGCCGTTGCCCAGTTAGCGCCGCGCGGCTCGGTGATGTAGAACCACCCTGATTGCCATCCTTTAACGGTCTCCGCAAAGGAGCCGTCAAGCCATGTGACGTTGGGCATTCTGCCCACCATGGCCCCTCCGCACTCCACCTGTTGGCCTCTTACCACCTTCGGCTTCACGCAGAAAGTTTGTAGCCATAGGCCAAAGTGAGACCGGATGCGGTAGAAGGCCTCGCACACGACGATGAACACCGAGATGTTGAGGACGAAATTCGGGGCTAGATCATGGAAATCTAGCCCATAGTAGAACATAAGCCCGCGGACGAAGGGATGGAGTGGAAATCCCAGTCCACGGACGAAGTGGGCGACGAATACGACCCTCTCGTGGGGTCCTGGGGTCGGAATGACCTGCCCGGCGTCTGGTAGACGGTGCACTATGTCCGCGGCCAAGTATCCGGCCGCCCGAAGATTGGTGATGTGCTTCTCCTTGACGGTGGAAGCCACCCACTTGCCTCCTGCTCCGGACATGTTTAGCGATGCGGGGAAGACTTGGGCTTGGGCGCTGGAGCTCGAGGGGGCAAGAGTGGGCAAAGGAGGAAGAAGGCGTGGGTGAAAATGGGGGAATCTTATCCCTTTATAGAGGCGCCGGAAGCGGTGCGCCTCCCCACTTGCCCGTTGGAAATCGCTTGTTTCCCAAGCGCCACGATTAATGGCGTGGTGAGATTACCCATACCTGTATTGATGAGAATCCCGTAATAAGGGGACACGATCTCTGCTTTGACAAGACGTGTCACAGAAGCCGCCTTGTAATATGCGTTGTAGCTGGTTGTGTGGAAACGGTTTGAATAATGGATCCGATCATAATAACGTGTCACGTCATCAGGAAAAATTGTCAGCAGATTGCATTTGTGAAATATCGTTCTCTCTATGGTGGTATGCGAAGACTGTTTTTCAAATTCGGACACGATTTGAGTGTTCGATAATTACTTTGGAGTATTCGGAGGAGGAACCCGCCTTGCAATGCCGAAGACAATACTGCGCGCCGGACTCATCGTCATTGAAGCCTGGTTCAGGGGCTACTGAGGGAGTCCTGGATTAGGGGGTATCCGGACAGCCGGACTGTGTACAGCGTCCGAACTATTGAAGCATGAAGATACAAGACTCAAGACTTCGGCCCGTGTCCGGATGGGACTTTCCTTGGCGTGGAAGGCAAGCTTGGCGATCCGGATATTATATTTCCTTCCTTGTAACTGACTCCATGTAAACCCTAGCTCTCTCCAGTGTCTATATAAACCGGAGAGAGGTTGGTCCTTAGAAGGCCGATCACAATTACAATCATACCATCATAGGCTAGCTCCTAGGGTTAGGCCTCTACGATCTCGTGGTAGATCTACTCTTGTACTACCCATATCATCAATATTAATCAAGCAGGAAGTAGGGTTTTACCTCCATCGAGAGGGCCCGAACCTGGGTAAAACATATGTGTCCCTTCTTGTTGCCATTAGCCTTGACGCATAGATCGGGAGCCCCTACCCGAGATCCGCCGGTTTTGACACCGACAGCGCCCCCGGGCTTGTGGGCCCCTGGAGACTCCGGTTGCCCTAATTCCAACTCCATAAATACCTACTCATGGAGATGATAGCACAAGTGCTCCATGGGTGATTTTGGTAATTAATGTCAACATATCTCTTGTTGGACTAATACTTTTATCTAGTATATTTCAGATAAGTCCAACAATGGAGTGGCATGGACAGGAGGATGTGGAACCCCTTCAAGATGCTAAGGACAAAGGATTGGCTCAAGCTCAAAGCTCAGGACTCTACATTTTCTATTTCAGTGATCCAAGATCACATTCAGTCCATAGGAAAGCCAATACTATTAAAAGGGGATGAGGTGTTGCTTAATGGCTTGCTTGCTCAAAGTGCTTAGTGATATGCTCCAAAGCCTTCAACCACTTTCTCATATCCACATATGTCCCATACCAAAAGTCAAACTCGACCCCACCGATTTGATCTATCTGGTGCCACAGAATTCACTTGACATAGCCACTGTCAGAAACCCTAATCAATTCGATCTCACCGATGGGATCTCGGTCTCACCGAGATGGGCTTGCAAACTCTCTGTTGCCTATTGCAATAATTCCGGTCTCACCGGGATATGCAATCGATCCCATCGAGTTTGCCTGACCAACTCTCTGTTTCGCTTATTACCAAAATTGGTCCCACCGAGTTTGTGTAATCGGTCAAACCGAGATGAGGTTTTACCCTAACCCTAGCACATCGGTCCTACCGAGTTGATCATATCGGTCCCACCGAAAGGCCTAACGGTCACATTATGAACTAAATCGGTCTGACCGCGTTTTCTGATTCGGTCTCACCGAGTTTGGTAAATTGTGTGCAACGGTTAGATTTTGTGTGGAGGCTATATATACCCCTCCACCCTCTCTTCATTTGTGGAGAAAGCCATCAGAATATGCCTACACTTCCAGCATTCATTTTCTGAGAGAGAACCACCTACTCATGTGTTGAGGTCAAGATATTCCATTCCAACCACATAAATCTTGATCTCTAGCCTTCCCCAAGTTGCTTTCCACTCAAATCATCTTTCCACTAAATCCAATCCTATCAGAGAGAGTTGAGTGTTGGGGAGTGATACGTCTCCAATGTATCTATAATTTTTGATTGTTCCATGCTATTATATTATCTGTTTTGGATGTTTAATGGGCTTTACTATGCACTTTTATATTATTTTGGGACTAACCTATTAACCGGAGGCCCAATGCAAATTGTTGTTTTTTTGCCTATTTCAGCGTTTCGCAGAAAAGGAATATCAAACGGAGTCCAAATGGAAGAAAACTTTGGGAGAGTCGTTTTTGGAACAAAAGCAATCTAGGAGACTTGGAGTGGACGTCAAGGAAGAAACAAGGCGGCCACGAGGCAGGGAGGCGCGCCCATGGGGGGTAGATGTTCCCCCCACCCTCGTGGGCCCCTCGTGGCTCCCCTGACCGACTTCTTTCGCCTATATATACTCATATACCATGAAAACATCTGAGAGGACCACGAAACCCTATTTCCACCACCACAACCATACCCGTGAGATCCCATCTTGGGGCCTTTTCCAGCGCTCCGCCGTAGGGGGAATCGATCATGGAGGGCTTCTACATCAACACAATAGCCTCTCCGATGAAGTGTGAGTAGTTTACCACAGACCTTCGGATCCATAGTTATTAGCTAGATGGCTACTTCTCTCTCTTTGATTCTCAATACAAAGTTCTCCTCGATCTTCTTGGAGATCTATTCAATGTAATACTTTTTGCGGTGTGTTTGTCGAGATCCGATGAATTGTGGGTTTATGATAAAGATTATCTATGAACAATATTTGAATATCCTCTGAATTCTTTTATGTATGATTTGTTATCTTTGCAAGTCTCTTTGAATTATCAGTTTGGTTTGGCCTACTAGATTGATCTTTCTTGCAATGGGAGAAGTGCTTAGCTTTGGGTTCAATCTTGCGGTGTCCTTTTCCAGTGACAGCAGGGGCAGCAAGGCACGTATTGTATTGTTGCCATCGAGGATAAAAAGATGGGGTTTATATCATATTGCTTGAGTTTATCCCTCTACATCATGTCATCTTGCCTAATGCGTTACTCTGTTCTTATGAACTTAATACTCTAGATGCATGCTGGATAGCGGTCGATGTGTGGAGTAATAGTAGTAGATGCAGAATTGTTTCGATCGACTTTTCACGGACGTGATGCCTATATACATGATCATGCCTAGATATTCTCATAACTATGCACTTATCTATCAATTGCTCGACAATAATTTGTTCACCCACCATAATACTTATGCTATCTTGAGAGAAGCCACTAGTGAAACCTATGGCCCCCGGGTCTATTTTCCATCATATAAGTTTCCGATCTATTTTATTTTGCAATCTTTACTTTCCAATCTCTATCATAAAAATACCAAAAATATTTATCTTATTATCTCTATCAGATCTCACTTTTGCAAGTGGCCGTGAAGGGATTGACAACCCCTTTACCGCGTTGGTTGCAAGGTTCTTATTTGTTTGTGCAGGTACGAGGGATTTGAGTGTAGCCTCCTACTGGATTGATACCTTGGTTCTCAAAAACTGAGGGAAATACTTATGTTACTTTGCTACATCACCCTTTCATCTTCAAGGGAAAACCAACCCATGCTCAAGAGGTAGCAAGAAGGATTTCTGGCGCCGTTGCCGGGGAGTCTACGCACAAGTCAAGACATACCAAGTACCCATCACAAACTCTTATCCCTCGCATTACATTATTTGCCATGTGCCTCTCATTTTCCTCTCCCCCACTTCACCCTTGCCATTTTATTCGCCTTTTTTTCCGTTCGCCTCTTTTTCGCTTGCCTCTTGTGTGCTTGTGTGTTGGATTGTTTGTCACAATGGCTCAAGATAATACTAAATTGTGTGATTTTTCCAATACCAACAACAATGATTTTCTTAGCACTCTGATTGCTCCTATTACCGATGCTAAATCTTGCGAAATTAATGCTGCTTTGTTGAATCTTGTCATGAAAGATCAATTCTCTGGCCTTCCTAGTGAAGATGCTGCTACACATCTAAACAACTTTGTTGATTTGTGCAATATGCAAAAGAAGAGAGATGTGGATAATGATATTGTTAAATTGAAGCTATTTCCGTTTTCACTTAGAGATCGTGCTAAAACTTGGTTTTCGTCTTTGCCTAAAAATAGTATTGATTCATGGAATAAGTGCAAAGATGCTTTTATCTCTAAGTATTTTCCTCCCGCTAAGAACATCTCTCTCAGAAACGATATAATGAACTTTAAGCAACTTGATCATGAACATGTTGCACAAGCTTTGGAGAGAATGAAATTAATGATACATGATTGCCCTACACATGGTTTGAATTTATGGATGATTATACAAAAAAATTATGCCATATTGAATTTTGCTTCTAGAAATCTTTTAGATTCGGCCGCGGGAGGCACTTTTATGGAAATCACTTTAGGAGAAGCTACTAAACTCCTAGATAATATTATGATTAATTATTCTCAATGGCACACCGAAAGATCTACTAGTAAAAAGGTTCATGGGATAGAAGAGATTAATGTTTTGAGTGGAAAGATGGATGAACTTATGAAATTGTTTGCTAATAAGAGTGTTTCCTCTGATCTCAATGATATGCCTTTATTCACTTTGATTGAAAATCATAATGAATCTATGGATGTGAATTTTGTTGGTAGGAACAATTTTGGTACACCGCTTATAGAGGAAACTTTAATCCTAGGCCGTTCCCTAGTAATTCCTCTAATAATTATGGTAATTCTTACAACAACTCTTATGGAAATTTTAATAAGTTTCCCTCTGATTTTGAGATTAGTGTTAAAGAGCTTATGATTTCTCAAAAGAATTTCAATGCTTTACTTGAAGAAAAATTGCCTAAGATTGATGAGTTGGCTAGGAACGTGGATAAAATTTCTCTTGATGTTGATTCTTTGAAACTTAGATATATTCCACCTAAGCATGATATCAATGAGTCCCTCAAAGCCATGAGAATTTCCATTGATGAGTGCAAGGAAAGAACCGCTAGAATGCGTGCAAAAAAAGATTGCTTTGTAAAAGCGAGTTCTTCTAGTTTTCATGATAATAGGGATGAAGACCTAAAAGTGATTGATGTGTCTCCTATTAAATCTTTTTTTTGCAATATGAATCTTGATAATGATAGGACTAGAGATGAGTCAACTTTAGTTAAGAGGCGTCCCAATGATTCGGAGTTTTTAGATCTTGATGCAAAAATTGGTAAAAATGGGATTGAGGAGGTCAAAACTTTACATAGCAATGAACCCACTATTTTTGAATTCAAGGACTTTAATTATGATAATTGTTCTTTAATAGATTTTATTTCCTTGTTGCAATCCGTGTTAAATTCTCCTCGTGCTTATAGTCAAAATAAAGCTTTTACTAAACATATCGTTGATGCTTTAATGCAATCTTATGAAGAAAAACTTGAATTAGAAGTTTCTATCCCTAGAAAACTTTATGATGAGTGAGAACCTACTATCAAAATTAAAATTAAAGATCATGAGTGCTATGCTTTGTGTGATTTGTGTGCTAGTGTTTCCACGATCCCAAAAACTTTGTGTGATGTGTTAGGTTTCCGTGAATTTGATGATTGCTCTTTAAACTTGCACCTTGCGGATTCCACCATTAAGAAACCTATGGGAAGGATTAATGATGTTCTTATTGTTGTAAATAGGAATTATGTGCCCGTCGATTTTATTGTTCTTGATATAGATTGCAATCCTTCATGTCCTATTATTCTTGGTAGACCTTTCCTTAGAATGATTGGTGCAATTATTGATATGAAAGAAGGAAATATTAGATTCCAATTTCCATTAAGGAAAGGAATGGAACACTTTCCTAGGAATAAAATCAAATTACCTTATGATTCTATTATGAGAGCCACCTATGACTTGAATACCAAAGATGGCAATACTTAGATCTATTCTCGCTTTTATGCCTAGCTAGGGGTGTTAAACGATAGCGCTTGTTGGGAGGTAACCCAATTTTATTTTTGTTCTTTGCTTTTTGTTACTGTTTAGTAATAAGTAATTCATCTAGCCTATGGTTAGATGTGGTTTTATGTTTTAATTAGTGTTTGTGCTAAGTAAAACCTATAGGATCATCTTGGGTGATAGTTAATTTGATCTTGCTGAAAAACAGAAACTTTTGCACGCACGAGAATAATTTTCATAAATCACATAAACATGATTTTCAGTTGATTATTTTTTCAGAAGATTAATAAACGAATTATCTAGGACTTCCTATTTTGGGAGAATTTTTGGGGTTCCAGAAGTATTCTAAAGTTACAGATTTCTACAGACTGTTCTGTTTTTGACAGATTCTGTTTTTCGTGTGTTGTTTGCTTATTTTGATGAATCTATGGCTAGTATCGGGGGGTATGAACCATAGAGAAGTTGGAATATATTAGGTTTAACACCAATATAAATAAATAATGAGCTCGTTACAGTACCTTAAAGTAGTGGTTTGTTTTATTTTGCTAACGGAGCTCACGAGATTTTTTGTTGAGTTTTGTGTTGTGAAGTTTTCAAGTTTTTGGGTAAAGGTTTGATGGATTATGGAATAAGGAGTGGCAAGAGCCTAAGATTGGGGATGCCCAAGGCACCCCAAGGTAAAATTCAAGGACAACCAAAAGCCTAAGCTTGGGGATGCCCCGGAAGGCATCCCCTCTTTCGTCTTCGTCCATCGGTAACTTTACTTGATGCTATATTTTTATTCACCACATGATATGTGTTTTGCTTGGAGCGTCTTGTATGATTTGAGTCTTTGCTCTTTAGTTTACCACAATCATCCTTGCTGTACACACCTTTTGGGAGATACACACATGAATCAGAATTTATTAGAATACTCTATCTGCTTCACTTATATCTTTTGAGCTAGATAATTTTGCTCTAGTACTTCACTTATATCTTTTTAGAGCACGGAGGTGGTTTTATTTTATAGAAATTGTTGATCTCTCATGCTTCACTTATATTATTTTGAGAGTCCTTGAGAACAACATGGTAATTTTCTTGGGTTATAAATTTAGTCCTAATATGATGGGCATCCAAGTTGGGTATAATAAAAACTTTCATATAGAGTGCATTAAATACTATGATAAATTTGATACTTGATAATTGCTTTGAGATATAAAGGTGGTAATATTAGAGTCATGCTAGTTGGGTAAATATGAAATCGAGAAATACTTGTGTTAAAGTTGTCAAGTCCCGTAGCATGCACGTATGGTGGACATTGTGTGACAAATTTGGAGCATGGGGTGTTCTTTGATTGCCTTCCTTATGAGTGGAGGTCGGGATCGCGCGATGGTTAACTCCTACCAACCCTTCCCCTAGGAGAATGCGTAGTAGTACTTTGCTTTGAGGGCTAATAAACTTTTGCAATAAGTATCTGAGTTCTTTATGACTAATGTGAGTCCATGGATTATACGCACTCTTACCCTTCCGCAATTTAGTAGCCTCTACGGTACCGTGCATTGCCATTTCTCACCTTGAGAATTGGTGCAAACTTCATCGGTGCATCCAAACCCCATGATACGATACGCTCTATCACACATAAACCTCCTTATATCTTCCTCAAAACAGCCACCATACCTACCTATTATGGCATTTCCATAGCCATTTCGAGATATATTGCCATGCAAATTTCCACCGTTCCATTTATTATGGCATGCTCCATCATTGTCATATTGCTTTGCATGATCATGTAGTTGACATCGTATTTGTGGCAAAGCCACCTTTTTAATTCTTTCATACAAGCCGCTCTTGATTCATTGCATATCCCGGTACACCGCCGGAGGCATACACATAGAGTCATATTTTGTCCTAAGTATTGAGTTGTAATTCTTGAGTTGTAAATAAATAGAAGTGTTATGATTTCCATTATTAGAGCATTGTCCCATGTGAGGAAAGGATGACGGAGGCAATGATTCCCTCACAAGTTGGGATGAGTCTCCGGACTTTATGAAAAATAAAAGAGGCCAAAGAAGCCCAAATAAAAAAGAGGCAAAAGAGAGAAGGGACAATGTTACTATCCTTTTTCCACACTTGTGCTTCAAAATAGCACCATGATCTTCATGATAGAGAGTTTCTTATTTTGTCACTTTCATATACTAGTGGGAATTTTTCATTATAGAACTTGGCTTGTGTATTCCAATGATGGGCTTCCTCAAAATGCCCGGTCTTCGTGAGCAGGCAAGTTGGATGCACACCCACTTAGTTTCTTTTTGATGAGCTTTCATACATTTATAGCTCTAGTGCATTCGTGGCATGGCAATCCCTACTCCTCGTATTGACATCAATTGCTGGGCATATCCATAGCCCGTTGATTAGCCGAGTCAATGTGAGACTTTCTCCTTTTTTGTTTTCTCACATAATCCCTATCATCATACTCTACTCCACCCATAGTGCTATGTCCATGGCTTAAGCTCATGTATTGCGTGAGGATTGAAAAGGCTGAAGCGCGTTAAAAAGTATGAACCAATTGCTTGGCTGAAACCGGGGTTGTGCATGATGGGAGCATTTTGTCTGACGAAAATGAAGCATGGCCAAACTATATGATTTTGTAGGGATAAGCTTTCTTTGGCTATGTTATTTTGATAAGATATAATCTGCTTGGTTAGCATGCTTGAAGTATTACTATTTGTATGTCAATATTAAACTTTTATCTTGAATCTTTTGGATCTGAACATTCATGCCACAATAAAGAGAATTACATTGAGAATTATGTTAGGTAGCATTCCACATCAAACATTCTGTTTTTATCATTTACCTACTCGAGGACGAGCAGGAATTAAGCTTGGGGATGCTTGATACGTCTCCAACGTATCTATAATTTTTGATTGTTCCACGCTATTATATTATCTATTTTCGATGTTTAATGGGCTTTACTATGCACTTTTAAATTATTTTTGGGACTAACCTATTAACCGGAGGCCCAGTGCAGATTGCTGTCTTTTTTTGCCTATTTCAGTGTTTCGCAGAAAAGGAATATCAAACGGAATGAAACCTTCGGGAGAGTCATTTTTGGAACAAAAGCAATCCAGGAGACTTGGAGTGGACGTCAAGGAAGCAATGAGGCGGCCACGAGGCAGGGAGGCGCGCCCCCACCCTCGTGGGCCCCTCGTGGCTCCCCTAATCGACTTCTTTCGCCCTATATATGCTCATATACCCTGAAAACATCTGAGAGCACCACAAAACCCTATTTCTACTGCCTTAACCTTCTGTACCCGTGAGATCCCATCTTGGGGCCTTTTCCAGCGCTCCGCCGGAGGGGGAATCGATCATGGAGGGCTTCTACATCAACACCATAGCCTCTCCGATGAAGTGTGAGTAGTTTACCACAGACCTTCGGGTCCATAGTTATTAGCTAGATGGCTTCTTCTCTCTCTTTGATTCTCAATGCAAAGTTCTCCTCGATCTTCTTGGAGATCTATTTGATGTAATACTTTTTGCAGTGTGTTTGTCGAGATCCGATGAATTGTGGGTTTATGATAAAGATTATCTATGAACAATATTTGAATCTCCTAATTCTTTTATGTATGATTTGTTATCTTTGCAAGTCTCTTCTAATTATCAGTTCGGTTTGGCCTACTAGATTGATCTTTCTTGCAATGGGAGAAGTGCTTAGCTTTGGGTTCAATCTTGCGGTGTCCTTTCCCAGTGACAGCAGGGGCAGCAAGGCACGTATTGTATTGTTGCCATCGAGGATAAAAAGATGGGTTTTATATCATATTGCTTGAGTTTATCCCTCTACATCATGTCATCTTGCGTAATGTGTTACTCTGTTCTTATGAACTTAATACTCTAGATGCATGCTGGATAGCGGTCGATGTGTGGAGTAATAGTAGTAGATACAGAATCGTTTCGATCTACTTGTCATGGACGTGATGCCTATATACATGATCATGCCTAGATATTCTCATAACTATGCACTTTTCTATCAATTGCTTGACAGTAATTTGTTCACCCACCGTAATACTTATGCTATCTTGAGAGAAGCCACTAGTGAAACCTATGGCCCCCGGGTCTATTTTCCATCATATAAGTTTTCAATCTATTTTATTTTGCAATCTTTACTTTCTAATCTATATCATAAAAATACCAAAAATATTTATCTTATTATCTCTATCAAATCTCACTTTCACAAGTGGCCGTGAAGGGATTGACAACCCCTTTATCGCGTTGGTTGCAAGGTTCTTATTTGTTTGTGCAGGTAAAAGGGATTTGAGTGTAGCCTCCTACTGGATTGATACCTTAGTTCTCAAAAACTGAGGGAAATACTTACGTTACTTTGTTGCATCACCCTTTCCTCTTCAAGGGAAAACCAACACATGCTCAAGAGGTAGCAGGGAGACTATCCACTACAAAAAAAGACACATCCGTGACATTTGGGCCGAACGATTTTTTTTCTGTCATATATATGACACTTCTATGACGATAATTGTGACAAAACCCGGTATCATCATAGATGTGGTGGGCTCCTACTTATATGACAAAAAATCATGACAGAAAATGGGCTTTTCATCCTGGGCGGGCTGGAGATGCAGTTGCATGACATTCTTTGGGCCGTCCATGACGGAAAAAACCATGGTAGAAGCGAGGGGGAGGAAAATTTTAGGGAGTTGTCGGTTACGGTGGTAGGTCGGGGGCAGAGCCATGCACGTTTCTCTCGTACATACGCGCGTGTGTGCGAGGCGTTGGCTCTAACTGAACCCGAGCGAGGCGTTGGGCTCTAACTGAACCCGAGCGATTGCACTGCAGGCTACACGTTACTGAACCCAAGCGATCGATCGATGGCTGTTAACTGAACCCGATGGAGCGATTCCTTCGCTACTGCT